>NC_045970.1:32126390-32480557 GCF_010909765.2 Amblyraja radiata | reverse complement strand
CCTACGAACCTCACTCTCAGTGGAGGGGAGTGTGAATGATCAGTAGGTAACTGATCTCTAATTTAAAGTATGAACATACTGAAGCATGCATATGGCCTCAAGAGCCAGCAGTTGGCAGAATATCTGCACAACGATAAGCAAATCATCAGTAGGCGACAACACACCCCACACCTCCATAGGGGGTAAGCGGTTCACTGAATCCGGTAGTAGCTTGAAAGTTGGGCACGGAAATATGATCAGAGTCGTCTTTCAAGGCAGATTCAAAATAATGGCCAGAATTGTCCTACAAGGCAGGCTCAGTATGATGAGGTTTCAGACCAGACCCAAGCAGAGGTCGGGAGAAACATAGAATCCACACTCCTTACCAGTCCTACTCCCAATCAAGGAGAGAAAGGGAATCCGCATCAGGGGCCTTTGGGCTTACCACAAGACCACCGGTAGCCATGGAGGTAGGGTCTGGGTTTACTGAAACAAGGGATTGTGGAGCAATTACAAGTTGGTAATTTACTCTTGTGTTCTTGTTCAAAATGACAATAACAAGAAATTTCAGAACTGGGTTTTTAAAAACAGATAATAACGTGATAATTTTACTGCACAACATACACAGGTTCCAAGCAGACTTGGAACTCGGACTGGAATTGTCTTCGAGGCAGGCCCAGTATTTTTGGGCAGGATTGCCATTCAGGACATGTGACAGATGGAGGATGTCACTTCATCCAGGTGTAACTCATTTGTGCAGTATAAACTTTTAGAAACAGTAATTTTGTTACGGTTTAACTACTGTTTTATAGGAGCTTCCTATAAAATGGTCACATGGCATGCATCGACCTTAAAGATGCATACTATTCGGTGTCTATTCACTAAGAACAGGAGATATTTGAAGTTTAACTGGATGGTATGGATCTGCCAAATGGGTTGACATCAGCTCCTAGACCATTGACTAAACTACGGAAACCAATTCTGGGCCTACAAAGGTCTCAGAACCACATTGTAATGGCATATTTGGACAATTTCATTTTGGAGTCACCAAGAATTGGCAGAAGCATCAGTCAAAGCAAACCAAAACCCTGTTTGATAGAATTGGTTACCTCATCCATCCAGTTAAATCAAAATTGACACCTACAAGGGTAATTGATTACCTAGAATTTACTATCAAAAACAGTAAATATTAATCAAGCCTGCTATGACCTGATAGTCAAATACTAGCCATCTATCAGGCAAACAGCGAGTGTAATTGGCAAATAGTAGCCGCATTTCCAGCAGTACGTACGGACCTTTGCATTACCAGAATTACAACGAGCAAAGGAACGAACACTCAGATTCCATGCAGGCAAAATTGGCAAAACTATGGATTGCCAGCAGAGGCCATTGTTGAATAACAATGGTGGATAACGAACGTGAGAAAGCTCAAAGTAAATTTGCTTGAAAGCCATCAAGGGTTCTTCAGACCTATGCTAGCGGCTAAGGATGGGGAGCCACTAACACAGTCTAGAGCTGTGGGGGCAGATGGAATGAGCAGGAGTCTGTAATTCTCCAACACATGGAATCAATTACCCAGAATTGTTGGGGGCACAATTTGGACTCAAGAGGTTCTGTAGCAATATGCAACTGGTGCTTGTTCAAATTCAGATTGATAACACCACTGCGGTGGCACATATCCACTAACAAGGGTGGTGTAAAATCTGTATCTTACGATAGATTGTCGAACCTCATTTGGCACTGGTGTATCAAGAGGAATATTTGGGAAATCTACGAGGTAGATATAACACGGTGTCAGATGCTGGATCACGGATGTTTAATAACAACACAGAATGGATGTTGAATCAGGCAGTATTTAACGAAATAACTACACGATTTGGCATACCAGATTTTGATCTATTTGCATATAGACTAAACCATCAGTTACCCAGATATGTGTCTGGCAAGCAGGATCCAGGAGCAAAGGCAGTGGATGCTTTCTCCCTCAATTGGGGAGGATTGTTTATGCATGCTTTCCGCAAATTTATCTCACAAACCGATGCTTGACCAAAATCAAGCAAGACTAAGCCACAGGCATATTGGTAGTGCCAGATTGGCCTACTCAAGCCTGGTCCCCAAAATTTTTGGGAACTATAGTCCAGCCAGTTATGGCTGTACCCAAGAGCAGGGACCTCCTAGTGAACCCAGTTACAGGGAGTAATCATCCACTACACGAACGTATTAACTTGTTGGTCTGCAGATTCTGATGAGGCTTTTTCAAGGCATAGGACTGTCCGAACAAATACAACACAGTTCGGTTAACAGATGTCTTGGAGTTTCCTATCAACTCAGTACTATAACTATAAACAAAGTTATAGTGCAATCAATAGTGCCAGAGGCGCACTTTCCTCCTATCTGATGCTGCAAGCATGGGCACGGGTCGATAGGAACGCACCCCTTTACAACAAAATTCATGTAGAGAATTTACAATCTAATACACTAAGACCAAGGTACACGGACACATGGGATGTGAGCGTGGTACTAACCCTACTTTGACAGTGGGGACCGCCTATAACTAACCCTGAAGGTGGTATGCTGACAAAGAGTCCAGACACTGCAAAAGCTACGGTTGGACCACATGACCACCAATATGAACAACACAACATTCGTAATCAGGAACCTGATATAAACATAGCAGGCCAGGAATGCCAGGGATGGAGATCCAGTTCTTGGCATATCCAGAGGACCTACGGCTGTGTGTGTGGTAACATACTAACACCACTATCTGAGAGTTACGGAGAACCGCAGAGGCTCAGAACAGACCAGAAGGTGTCAACACAAACCATCTCCAGATGGTCAAAGGGGGTAATGGCGGTAACAGAGTGAACGTTCATATGGTTAAATTTCACTCCACCAGGGCTGCATCTACGTCGGCAGCAAGAGCAATGGACGTGCCTCTTGACAAACATCCTAGTGGCTGCAGGATGGACGAATGAAATAACGGTCCACCGGTTTTATAACAAACCTATTAACGGACTGGGGGTGTTTGCACGTACCATTTTAAGTTCTGTCCCTTAGTTTACCCCCCAAGGTTGGGAGGGGAAACTAGTTTTTTTAAAAACTTTTCTTTCATTTAAAGCATCAGTGTCCTTACTTAACTACGTAATGTCTGAATGCTTTAATGATTACACGCATCCGTGGTCAATCCATTCAGTGTGTGACGCCTGGATTCGTAACCGGCGTAAAATCACAGAGCTTTGAAATCTTCACGTAGTCACTCACGTGACTCCGAAGTAAAATAGTAAGATTAAACGAGAACTTACCAGTTTGAAGTTTGATCTTGATTTTATGAGGAGTTACGGTGAGCGATTACGTGCCCACCGCTCCCACCCTCATACTATCAAGGTCACATGGAAGTTCTAGTTTCTTCAATTTTACTATTCTCAGGTCTTCTTTTTATCTGTGATTTAACACCGCTGCTTTGAAGATTGATGCGCACGCAGACGGACGGCCCTTCTTCACGTAATCGCTCATCGTAACTCCTCATAAAATCAAGATCAAACTTCAATCTGGTAAGTTCTCGTTTAATCTTACTATCTCTGAGTCCACCAGCCGTGAGTGACTGAACTCTGAATCCACCAGCCGTGAGTGAGTGAACTGTGTCCACCAGCCGTGAGTGACTGAACTCTGAGTTCACCAGCCGTGAGTGCCTGAACTGTGAGTCCACCAGCTGTGAGTGCCTGAACTGTGAGTCCACCAGCCGTGAGTGAGTGAACTGTGAGTTCACCAGCCGTGAGTGATTGAACTGTGAGTCCACCAGCCATGAGTGAGTGAGCTGTGAGTCCAAGAATCCATTCAGCCCACAATGTCCATACTAGCCCTCTGGAAACCAGTCCCTTCAGCCCACAACACCCATACTAGCGCTCCAGAACACACCCCCTCTGGCCACCAATATTGGAATTGGTGGAGAGGTGGAATATTGCATTGGGGGACCTGCCCTCCCGTGTGTAAATGGGACCCAACGGGTCCCACTTAGTCTAGTCTTAAAACTCATTACATTTTTGTGTTTTGTATCTGCAAATTTTGATATTGTATCTTTGTTTCCAAGACAAAGAGGCCTGGAACACATGGCCAGGGGTGGTGGTGGAGGCAGATACTATAGTGGCTAGGCTAAAATAGGCTTTCAGATAGGCAGATGGAAGCGCAGGGTATAGAGAGGGTTAGGGGTCATGTACAGGCAGATGAGATCAGTTGAACTGGTAAATTTGCTTCCTGTGCTTTAGAATTTACTTTAGATTTTAGACTTTAGATTTTAGATGTACAGCATGGAAATGGCAGGAAGAACGGGGTTAGGAGGGAGAGATAGATCAGCCATGATTGAATGGCTGAGTAGACTTGATGGACCGAATGGCCTAATTCTGCTTCTCCACCTGACCTTATGAAACAGGCCCTTCTGCTCACCGAGTCTGCACTGACCAGCGATCACCCCATTCACTATCCTACACACTTCGGACAATTTACACTTTGCAGAAGCCAATTAACCTACAAACCTGCATGTGTGTGGAATGTGGGAGGAGACCAGAGCACCCGAAGAAAACCCATGTGCTTACAGGAAGAATGCACAAAGTCCGTACAGACAGCAGTCAGGATCGAACCTGGGTCTGTGGCATTGTAAGGTGGCAACTCCACTGTTGCACCACTATGCTGCCCCTCAACAACTGTACTATTCTATGTGCTAATATATAG
Source organism: Amblyraja radiata (assembly GCF_010909765.2). Classification (NCBI taxonomy): domain Eukaryota; kingdom Metazoa; phylum Chordata; class Chondrichthyes; order Rajiformes; family Rajidae; genus Amblyraja; species Amblyraja radiata. The sequence continues at coordinate 32,475,853 of NC_045970.1, read as the reverse complement.
GCAGTTGCCCTAGGACTGACCATGGGAACAATGCTGTACATCACGTTCTCCATTGTAACACGCTGCTTTCTTGTCGCTTCTGTATCCAAGCCAGTTTTGCCTCCACAGTGCACTGTCCTTGTAACACTTCTCTCTATAATGAAAACAAATGAGCAGTTTCCTTCACACTAAAAGTATTAGGTTTGTCTTACACCACAAATCAGTTCCTACTCTATAGTTCATCACAAGAATGAGGTTTCTTCTAATAAAAATTTATTAACGGTGGAGGAAGAAATCAGTTCTATGTTCTATGTTTTACATGCAGCGATATTGTTACCATAACAACGCAAGGCTGGAGCATTCAGGACATATGGGGCTCGTCTCAAAATTGGATATTACTCTTTCTGAATCATAATGAGAGCAATCTCAAGTGGAGGAGTCATCTCAGGTGATTTATACTAGATGCAAGGTAGTTATCTCAAAACGGAGGGCAAATGAGAAAGGGCAGACTGAATTCCATACCTTTAGTTTAGTTTAGTTTGGAGATATAGCTTGGAAACAGGTCCTTTGTCGGCATGCCCATCGAGTGCATGTCAACAAGCAATCACCCATACACTCCTTCATTCCGACACACTAGAGATAAACCTGCACATCATTCCATGGGAGCAAGGCCGGCCTTAGGAGGTGCGGGGCCCAATTGGGAAAAATCTTCGTTGAAATATAAATAAATAATTATAAATGAGTCACGTGTCGTGAGTAACATGACAATTCGGGGGAGAGTTCCTTTCACAGCGTGTGGGGAGTCTAGCCAGGGGTAAAGTTGCGAGGAGGGAATGAGCGTTGCGAAGGAGGGAGTCGGGTTCAAGCCTGTAACACTCACTCACCGCTGCGGGCGCCACCGCATTGTGGCCGCTTCCCATCAGCTGCTAGCAATGAGGGATAGACTTGGCTATACCTCAGTACAGCAACATCGTTATTGATGTTGCTGTACTGAGGGATAATGAAGTCTATCCTTCTTGGCTAACAACCTAACCTTCGGCCTCCAAGATGCAGGTACATTTTCCAGCAATGTTACAAAATTTTGAGATTTAAAAAATCAAGTCTGCAATTTTATCTAACTCTGAAATTGAAGATAGACAAAAGCTGGAGTAGCTCAGCAGGACAGGCAGCGCAGCGACTCTGGAGAGAAAACCCTTCTTCAGACTGAACTGAACTCTCGTCGGTGAGAGTACTAGTGATTGTCTGAAGAAGGATCTCGACCAGAACCGCAACCCTCTCCCCAGAGCCCCTGCCCGTCCCGCTGAGCCACCACAGACAGGGAGTTGAAGGTAGACACAGGGGGGTCCACCTTCAACTTCAGAGCCAAACAAAAAACGCAGAGTGTTGGAGGAACTCAGCGGGCAAGGCAGCACCCGCGGAGGGAACATATCACTTATCAGGAGCCGTCACGGGCCAGGACTCTCTCTCCCCCCCCCCCCCCCAACAGAAAGGAACCGCAGATGCAGCCATCACCACAAAACGTCGAAGAAAGAACTGTAGATGCTGGAAAATTGAAGGTAGACAAAAATGCTGGAGAAACTCAGCGGGTGTAAGGCAGCATCTATGGAGTGAAGGAAATAGCCGGGTCTGAAGAAGGGTTTCGACCCGAAACGTTGCATATTTGCTTCGCTACATAGATGCTGCCTCGCCCGCTAAGTTTCTCCAGCATGTCTACCGCAAAACGTCAATGATTCCGGGAATGCCGAGAGAGCAAGAGAGAGAGGTGGGGAACGGGAGAGAGAGAGAGAGCGCACGGGAGAGATAGAGCGCACGGGAGAGAGAGGGAGGGAGAGAGCGAAAGACAGAGAGACACAACGTGGGTCGGTAGGTAAATTGAATGACTAACCTGCTACAGACCAAGAAGAAGTTCTCACTCATGATCAAAGATCTTATAGCGGAGCTATAAGATCTTTGCTCATGATGGTGAGATTTAAGAAATTCAATGTGTCATTAATGCATCAATCTACATTCCTCAGTAAAATGTAATTATGTTTTGAAGAAGCGTTAATGACGCCGCGTGAATTGTATTCAAAGGAACGCAGTGTCATTAATACTTCTTCTAAAACACAATTACAAATTTACTGAGGAATGCGGATCCATGCATTGATGACGCATTGGATAACGACTTGTTAACACAAGTGCTACAGTCGTTAACACATCGTTTGTGTCTGATAGCCGTACAGCACCTGTATTCCATGTACAAAACCATGTAAGTTTTGTAAAAAAATCCCTATGGCAAAATTTCTTTTTTCATCTTTATATAACAAAGCGAATTTATACAATACAATACAATACAATACAATACAATACAATACAATACAATACAATACAATACGGTTTATTTGTCACATTGCACATAAAGTGCAAGTGAAATGAATATGTCAGCAGCAGTACAATGATAAAGAACACACACAAAAACACAATAAAAATTTAACATAAACATCCACCACAGCATTCATCACTGTGGTGGAAGGCACACCATTTGGCCAGTCCTCCTCCATTTTCCCCCGTGGTCGGGACCTCAACCCTCCGCAGCCGTTGCTGCGGGCGTCCAGATGGTAAAAGGACAAGGTACAAGTCCAGGTAAGTCCAGGATCGGCTCTTCCCCATTTGTATTTGTATTTCCATATGAAATACGGAAAATTAACGCGGGGCCCAATTTGGAAAAATCGGTCCAATCGGCCTAGGGCCGGCCCTGCATGGGAGGGTACCGAAGCACCCAAAGAAAACACACGAGGGGCACAAGGAGAACGTACAAACTCCATACAGACAGCACCCGTAGTCAGGTAGCTTGCGCTATAAGGCAGCAACTCCACTGCTGCACCATTCTGTTGCCCTGGGCTCTCCAAACTTTCTTCAAGAATGGTGTGAGATGGCAGTAAAAACACTCAGTTGTACACAAATGCTGTTCAAGTGAAAAGATCCATATGAAGATGTGAAGGCTTTGGAGAGGGTGCAGAGGAGGTTTACCAGGATGCTGCATGGTTTCAGCTACAATGAGAGGTTGAATAAACTTGGATTGTTTTCTCTGGAATGTCGGAGGTTGCGGAGAGACTTGATAGAAGTATATAAAATTATAAAAGTAAAACATGATAAAAGTATATAAAATTACAAGGCATAAATAGTCTAGGTAGTCAAAACCTTTTTCCTTGGGTGGAAATGTGTAACACTAGAGGGCATAGCTATAAGGTGAGATGGGGAAAGTTTAATGGAGATATGTGGAGCAAGTTTTTGAACCAGAGAGTGGTGGAGGCCAGGAATGCATTGGAAGTTATGGTGGTGGGGGGACATGGAAGCGTAAGGATGTGGATATTTGTTTTAGTTTAGTTTAGAGATACAGTGCGGAAACAGGCCCTTTGGCCAGCGTTCACCGCAAACTAATGCTGCAGACACTGGGGACAATTTACATTTATACCAAGTTTAGTTTAGAGATACAGCGTAGAAACAGGCCCTTCATCCCAAGGAGTCCCTGCCGACCAGCAATCCCTGTACACTAATATTATCCTACACACTAGGGACAATTTACAATCCTTACAGAAGCCAATTAACGTACAAACCTGTACGTCTTCGCAGTGTGGGAGGAAACCGAAGATCACTGAGAAAACCCACGTAGGTGACGAGGAGAGCGTACAAACTCCATACAGACAACACCTATAGTTGAGATCGAACCTGGGTCTCCAGCGCTGCGCCACCGTGCTGGCAGATGATATCAGTTTAACTTGGATTCAAGCTCGGCATAAACATTGTGTGCTGAAAGGCACGAAACTGTGCTGTGGTCCATGTTTTATGATGCTGATAACAGCCTTGTACTGATCATTATTTGTGTTCGTTAGACAATCGTAGTGTCGAGTTTATAGTTCAGTACCTGTCATGATAGATGTTGGTAAAGTCTTTACAATTCCCTTATGAGGGAGTATTTGATGGCTGTGTAATTTCAACCTCCACAGCTCTGCACTGTGGAGGTTAAGCCAACAAATATCTATTCCCTGCCTCAGATTTTCATCTGTCTGGTACATGTTTCGACAATCTAAGTTCAGAGGTAGTTAGGACATAGCGGATGAAAACTCCAGTAAATCCCACAGAGCTTGAAGTCCTACTCAGTGTTTCCAGAAGGAGTTCCCGATCTCTGCTCCCAATGGGATAAACCTTGCAGGGAGAACACAGGCTTGAATGGATCTGATGGACAACTAGTCCAGTCATTCACCATCTGATCAAGCTGGACCACTATAGCATTGTAGACACATGGAACAACACTAGTATTGTGGTTATTAATTTATTGCATTTTTGTTTATTATATATTATCTGTGCGTGTTGTGTTTACAGGCCTGTTATGCTGCTGCGAGTCTCATTGTCCTTTACTTTTGTTTAGTTCAGAGATACAGCGTAGAAACAGGACCTTCGGCCCAAGGAGTCCCTGCCGACCAGCGATCCCTGTACACTAATATTATCCTAGGGACAATTTACAATCCTTACAGAAGCCAATTAATCTACAAAACGGTATGTCTTTTAGAGTGTGGGAGGAACCTGGAGCATCCAGGGAAACCCTACGTGGTCACAGGGAGAATGTACAAACTCCGTACAGACAGCACCCGTCGTCAGGATCAATCTCAGGCCTCTGGCGCTGTAAGGCAGCAACTCTACCGCTGCGCCATCTTGCCACCCTGTTGAAGGTACATGTGACAATTAAATACTCTTGACGATTAAAGGGACTATGCAAAAACAAATGGATGTTTTTGCATTTTCAAAGCCTACTGTCACATCTTCCTCCTTTACATTCTTTCTGTCACTATTCTTTTTTCAATCCTGTGGAATTTCTTTGAACTCAAATGATCTGCTTTGTGATGAATACCTCAATTGCAAGATGTCTGCATCCTCACGTTCTGTGTTTTACAATTGCATTATTTAAAGATGAAGGATGCTGCTGGCAGCTGAGTTTTTAATACACGGGGTGAAATATTGCTTCGTCAATGAAAATGTGACAATGTTCTGTCAGATTCTCGACTTTATATAAATAACTTGACCAAAAATCATCATTTTTACAATGAGGTATTATCAAATAAATGTGAAATAGCTACATTGGAAAATGTTGCAGGTTAAAATTAAAACAAGCATGAATGAATAGGACAGAATGCATGCATGTGGTGTTGTAACTAATGCAGTTATAGAATCATATACAGCATGCAGCATGGATCCATACAGCATGGAAACAGGCTCTGCGGCCAACGTCCATCCGACCATGATGGCATTCTGGATATGTCCCAATTGCCCATGTTTGCCCCATATCCCACTAAACCCCTACACCTCTAGTGACCTGAAGCGTACGCTCTCTTTGTGGCCCTACTGATTGTCTCCCACATCTCATAGACATGGAGAATAAGGAATGTTGGTGGATGTGTGCGAGAATAGGTTACTGGAAAACAAATAACATAGTGGGATTGTCTATGGAGCTCCATAGATGCTGCCTCACCCTCTGAGTTTCTCCAGCATTTTTGTCTACCTTTGATCTTCCAGCATCTGCAGTTCCTTCATAAACAAGGTAGTGGGATTGATACCAGCTTACAACCCGGCTGTACACAGGTTGCATTCTCTAATATTTAGTAACCTCTACAGATACCCCTCGCTCTTCTCCCCTTTGCTCCCCTTCCGGTCAACCAGTTCCACATTTCGCAATGATGTATTCCTCTTGAGAATCATACCATCTCTTGCCAACAATCGGCCTATCATGGAACCTCCCTGCTCCCTTTACCCCACCTGGTTGCTCACCCATTTCTCCCTTTCCCCTTCCCGCCATTGCCTTCCACCTGTACTCCTTATCTGGCTTCACATTGCACAGATCTTGTATCGTTATTTCCTTATCTAATATTTTTGTCTCTTCATCTCTGACCTTTGTCCAGCTCTCTGCCAATCAACATCCCCCGCCCCAAACCGGTATCCACCTGTCACTTGCCAGGCTTTGTCATGCCTCTCCTCTGTTCCAGCTGCGTCCCCCGCCCCCACCTCCCCGACTACAATCAGTCCGATGAATGAATGGTCCTAGCCAGAAAGGTCACCTGTCCAAGTTCTCCAGAGATACTGCTTGACCCGTTGAGTTACTCCAGCACTTTGTATTTTTCATAAATATTTTCCTGTTGCTCCATCTAAAGATAATATTCAGATGCAATGCATCTCTGGAGCTAACGGTTGCACTCGGATGATTTTGTTCAGAGTTATTGCATGGAAACAGGCCCTTCAGCCCATTGAGTCTGTGTCAACCAATGATCACCCCGTACTCTAACACTATCCTACACACTAGGGGCAATTTAATAGGGAGGACCCGGAGAAAACCCATGCGGTCACAGAGAGAACGTACAAACTCTGTACAGACAGCACCCGTGGTCAGGGACAAACCGGGGTCTCTGGCACTGTAAAGCAACAACTGTACCGCTGCGCCACTATGCCACCAGTCTGTTGATGTTTGCGCAGTGCAGACTTTAATTGGACTTTTCCAGTTTATTGAATATATGTGGTGCGAGCAAGTTTATATATTGCTATTGGTAAGCTACTTCCTGAAGCAATGTTTGTATAACTGATTGTCTCCCTGGCCCCATCGGAGATCATTATGATGTGTGTAGCCATTTGGATCAGTCATGGCTCAAGGATAACACAAAATCATAGCCTGTAATAACATTTGTACCGCACAGGCTGTACACAGCATTTCACAACATAACACGTAATGTTACCATTCTAATCTTCACACATGCATGCAACTGCATCAAGTAAAGGCATTTCATTCTTGCACCTAACAAAGCAGGGACTGGCTCTGAAGATGGATCTCGACCTAAAACGTCACTTATCCATGTTCCCCAGAGATGTTGCCTGACCTACTCAGTTACTGCAGCACTTTGTGCCCATTTATGTATTAACCAGCATCTGCAGTTCTTTTTTCTACAGGGAAATGTCATTGTTTGACTGTTCATAAATTAGTACGTAATAGAAGCAGAATTAGGCTATACGGCCCATCGAGTCTTCACCACAATTCAATCATGGCTGATCTATCTTTGCCTTTCAACCCCATTCTCCTGCCTCCTCCTGTAACCCTTGAGACCATTACTCATCAAGAATCTGTTCATCTCCTCCTTAAAAATACCCACTGATGTAAGTGATAGTGAACATGCAAACAATGGGTAGGTTCACACAAGTCCCATGCAAAAACAATGGAAGTGCGAAGGATGAATCATTTTGAAAGTGGTTCAAAATGAACCACTTTTTTCGGAAGTCCTATCAGGGCTGTAATAAAAAGAAACTGCAGATGCTGGTTTGCATCAACGATAAACACAAATTGCTGGAGTAACTCATCGGGTCAGGCACCATATCTGGAGAAAAAGGATAGGTGACGTTTTGGTTTGGGACCCTTCTTTGGACTGATTATAGGAGGGGTTGAGGGAACTGAAAGCAGGAGAAAATCAGGACCAATTGGGGCCGGCTACAGATGGCCTCAGGAAGAGAGGTTCCCTGATAGACCGATTATTGGCTCAGGAACGTGTAATCCCAAGATCCCACATTGGTTATAATAAAGTTCAAAAACATGCAGGTTTGTAGGTTAATCAGCTTTGGTAAAGATTGTAAATTGTCCCTAGTATGTAGGATAGTGCTGGTGCATGGGGATCGCTGGTCAGCGCAGACCCGTGGGACAAAGGGCCTGTTTCCTCTCTGTATCTCTAAAATAAAATCTAAACTAAACTAAAAGAGTCTGCATTTCCCTCTTTACCTCCTGAGTGAAGGAGCCTGAGGGGTGACCTTAAAGAACTATATATAATTATGAGGGGCATAGCGATGATGGATGGTCTTTTTACCAAGATGGTGGAGACTGAACGTAGAGGACATATACTTAGGGTGAGAGGGGAATAATTTGAAAGGAATGCAAGGGGAATCATTTTCTCACAGAGCATGGTTGGCACATGGTGAGTCAAAGGAAGAAGTACAGGTAACTGAAAGATTAGCACGGATGAAGGTAGTTTAGAAGATACAAGACACTGCAGATGCTCGAACTCAGGAGGAACTCACAGCCAAGCAGCTTCTGTGGAGGCAAAAGGATGGTCAACACACTTCGGGTCAAGACCCTGCATCAGGACTGAACCATTGTGGAGACTTGGAACAAGCTGTGCTAGTCCCAGATGTCTGTGATTGTCCCATATCCCTCTGAACCTTTCCTATCAGCTGTCTAATTGGCTGTTGGTCTAATGAATTGCCTTCCTCAAGGGCAGAGAATTTCAGAGACTCAGACATTCGATAAAACGAGAAGTATCTGCCTACCTTAGTTTTTCTTTGTAGCTACGTCCTCATGCTAGACACTCCCACCAGTGCAAATATGTCAACATCTACCGTCAAACCCCATTGAGATCTTATATGTTTGAACAAGGTCATCCCTCATTCTTTTCATTCTCTAGCACATCTTGGTAGAATAACCCCTTTATCTCGGAAATGGTTAATCTTCATTGAACTGCCCCCATATACATTCCAGGCACGACCTCTCCAGTACTATGTACAACTATGTTGGAATCTTAAGCAAGACACAAAGAGCAAGAGGAGGTCAGTATTTCAGGCAGCATCTGTGGCGGGAATGGACAGGTGACATTTCAGGTCGGGGGCCCTTCTTCGGCCTGATCCGAAATGTCGCCTGTCCATTTCCTCCACTGTTACTGCCTGACCCGCTGAGTTCCTCCGGCACTTTGTGTATTGTGACAAATCCTCTATATCAATATTCTTAATCTCCACCCCTCATAAAAATGTTCAACCAGCCATCGGGGGTTCGAAGAAGAGTTCCGACCTGAAACGTCACCTATTCCTTTTCTCTAGAAACACTGCCTGACGTGCTGAGTTACTCCTGCTTTTTGTGTCTATCTTCAGTATAAACCAGCATCTGCAGCTCCTACCTACACATGCCGTTTAAACCGCTTGCTAACCTTTTGTGATTTGTGCACATTAACACCTAAATTGCCTCTGAATTTCACTCATTCTCCATTTAGATAATGATCTGCCTTTTGATTCCTCTTACTAAAGTGCATGACCTTACACTTCCCCGTATAAAACTCCATTTGCTATCCTTCAGGATAAAGCCACTTATTTCGAGTTATGCGCATTCTCCGGAGCAAATCCTGCCGCACAATTATCTCCACCACCTTCCTTCCCTGAACCACGATCATTTATAAAGATTGACATCAAATATTTAAAACTGCAGCCTTGCCAGCTCGCACAAAGTCTTTGGAAAAGCTATGTGTTGTTCCCTTTTTCCATAATAATAGTTCGATTGCAATTAATGGAAGCACATTTCAGAAGCATAGAACAATGGGCAGCTGCTACCTTTCACCACTTTACTGCATCTGCCAGGCAATGGATTTCTTCCAATATACTTTCATCCTCTGCAATTAGACTTGGCTCCATCCTTGAATCACACAAAACTCTCTTCAATTATTCATTCACTTTCATTACGCCTGTGAAATTCCTTTTAAATTACACGGTACTCATTTCCTACTTTTATTTAATTTCATCCCTTTCTTTATTGTGATTTTGTAATTCATGCTATTTCAAACATTATTTCCCTCGTGTAACATTGCAGCTTTAAACTACTTGCTCATACAATTCTCTTCTTTGATGTGTCATTTCTTCACCTTAAAGGACATTTTTGTATTATGTCTCAGATCTGAGGAGGATTCATAATTACTGCTCAGTCTAGAGGGAAGGGGCAGTGATCATTCCAAGAGGCAAGACTGCCCAGTTTCGAACAGAATAGTCTACTTCTGCTCCTATGACTTACGGACTTATGAGAACTCCTTGCTTTTCATGGACCCTGGTAGTTATACATGTGGCATCTATAGATCTGGCAGAATATGTATAACTACCAGTGTGTAGGAAGGGACTGCAGATGCTGGTTTAAATCGGAGATAGACACAAAATGCTAGAGTAACTCAGGGGGACAGGCAGCATCTCTGGACAAAAGGAATAGGTGAAATTTCGGGTTGAGATCCTTAACTTTAATTGGATTTAACCTGTAAATACCAAGACCAACATAAATGGCAAGGGTGTTTTCTTGAAATAGAGGTGGGAACACTATTGACGATGACACAATTGAATGTTTAGACACTGAAGGATTTTCGCAGTTTTGTTGTGCATAGATTTATTTTATTCTGAATAAAGTTTATTTTTGAAATTAAAAATATGCAAAGACTAACATGTTGGGTCTCGACCCAATGATCCATCTTTGTTACGAGCCCCCCCCCCCCCCCCCCCCCCCCCCACTCATGCTGGGTTCCTCTTTGTTCTCAGTGACTGCACCCTCTCTAATATCTCCACATCATATAATAATCAAAATTACAATCATTGAATAGTTGTAATACCAGTTAACCCTAATAGTGCAAAAATCAATGTCTATAGTGTGGCCAAAAACACAGTTCATACAAGATCATAGTGAATTAGTGAAGAGATTGAGCCACTTATATCAGCATAATTATCATGAGACGCGAATGACAGCTAACTTCTTTATTCACAATAACTTATCACACAAGGAGAACAGTCAAGCAAGATGCTATTCTCAAGGCATGCAGCATCTTTATATCATTTTTTAGAGCATAAATGTAAGGTTCGTCACGCACACTTGTTTACCTGGTTAACTATTGTGATCCAGCATTCTGTTATTTCCCGCTCATTAACAGACATGCAAGTGTTCAAGTTGTCGACTCCGTCGGCCACTTGAACCCATCATGTTTAGCCTAGCGCAGAAAGGCAACTTCACTGGAGTAAAGTTCGATTCCCACAGAGTGAAGTGCTGCCCATGTTATAGACAAAAATGTTTAAGACAGCTCAGTTCTTCCCCCAATTCCCACACTTAGTTTGTCTAATTATGTGGCTTATTAACTAAATAAGTGATGCAAATACACCCCTTCACAAAGCCAACTGGTTTCTAATGCAGTGACTGGAGTGTGAACTGTAGCTCAGTTTTTAATCTCAGAATATAATGGATTCCATCCACTTTAGAGGCTTAAGCACAGATTCTCTGACTGATGCTTCAGTGCAGAACAGAGGGAGTGTGTTAGGCTGGGGGAGGTGCTGCTGTTCAGAACTGCAGATCTCAAACCTGTCTCCCTGCAGAAGACAGTGCGAGAGCAGATGCTGGTTTATACCAAAGATAGGCACAGAGTGTTGGAGTAGGCTCTCGTGTGAAGAGGGGTCCCAACTTGAAACATCACCCATCCTTTGTGTCTATCCCTGCAGAAGGCAACTGATTCTGAGGCAGTCTTTTAATAGAAAGGAGACAACTACTCCACAATGCCAAAGATTGTCATTTAGCGAACATCACCGATGTGGATTATCTGCACTTTGTCACAATGTTGTTTGTGCGGATTTGATAGACACATTTGAATGGCATGATTGTTAGATTATGATATAGACTACACATCATCTGTAAACTAGTTTGCATTGTACTGAGGTTATGTAAGTTGTTACATAAATGCAATTTTTTCTTCTCCAACTTTTCAAAGGTTTTTTTTTTGACGTTGTTGATTTGAAGAATTAAATCGACACCTTAATGGCATGGCTAAGTCTAGGGTATCTGGCAGACTGTGAGGGGAAAAGCAAAACTTTCACAATGCTGCAAAACAACATACTGTAATTACACCAACGGAACTGACTGGACAAATTGGAATAGCAATCAAACTCAGATTTGAAGCTTTGACAGCCTGGTGATGAATTGCCCATCTGTTCCTCATTTATTCCCTTCAAGTGGAATCTTGGGAAAGAGCGTTCCTCTGCGTTGCTCCCAATTTCTGCCATTTTGGCACAGAAAGTGCCTGGGCTGCTCAGCAAACCTGTGCTAACTCTCTGCAGGAAATGAATCATCAGTCTATTTACTCACCCATTCTCAAAGCCCCCAAGTTTACTTTTTCGAAAAAATATAATTGGGATATATCTTCCGGGATGAGGGCTTTGGCAGCATTTTTTGCCCAACTCAAAGTGCCCATGAGAAGAGGGTGGCGAGTCTTGGTACAAGGCACCTTCTACTGAAGGTACTTCCGCACTGCTCTTGGGTAGGAGTGTTCCAGGATTTAGACCACGAGGCAACCAAGCCAGGATGGTGTGCAACTTGGAAGGGAACTTGGAAGTGGTCTCATGCACCAGCTGCCCTTGTCCTTTTTAGGATAAAGGTCATGGCTTGGGGAGTGCTCTTTGAGTAGCCCAGCTGAGTATCTGCAGTGCATTTTGTAGATGGTACGCACTGCAGCCCCTGTCCACCAGAGGTGGAGGGAATGAATCTGTCATTGTTGTACAGCATGAAAACTGGCCCTTCAGCCCACTACTTCTATGCCAACTATCATGTTTATAAATACTAATTTAGGTTTAGTTTAGTTTAGTTTAGTTTAATTTAATTTAATTTAATATAAATTTTATTTAGAGAATCAGCATGGAGCCAAAACGCAACCCAGGTAAAACAAAATTAGTGCCAAAAAAGGAATTTTGCTTCACGTTATTTAAACTGGAGATACCGATGATTTAGTTTAGCTTATTTTAGTTTAGAGATACAGTGTCGAAACAGACCCTTTGGCCCACCGAGTCCATGATGACCATTGATCACCCCATACACTAGTTCTATCCTACACACTCGGGGCAATTTACAGAAGCCAATTAACCTACAAACTGTATGTCTTTGGGATGTAGGAGGAAACTGCAGCACCCTGAGAAAACCCACTTAGTTGCAGGGAGAACATAGAAATTCCACACAGTCAGCACCTGTAGTCAGGATCAAACCCGGGTTTCTGGCACTGTGAGGCAGCAACTCTACTGCTGCGCCACTGTGCCCCCCTACATTCTTGCATTAAAGAACCAGAATCAACACCTCCACCAACACCACTGGTAGCTCATTCAAAATACCATCAATTCCTTGCGTGAAAAATGTCACCCCTCAGATCACCTTTAAACCTCCGTCAACTAACCTTAAACCTATGTCCTCCAGTTCCCTACTATTGGAAACAGGAAGTTGGTTCTACCCTCTCTATGCCAGTCATATTTTAAATGGCTCTATTATGTCACCTCTCAGAGTCAACGCTTGGCTTATGGGACCATGCCTTGTTCTGGGTCATATCAGGCATCTGTGATGTTGGAGCTGTATTCAACCAAGGAAATGGAGCATATTCCATCACATTCCTGCATTTATCATTGGAAATGGTGATTATGCCATCACATCACCCACAAAGTCCAACCAGAAGTTGTGTTGTAATTTGAACATATGTTAAGCGGTCTGAGGATACGGTCTGTAGAAACAAGGAACTGCAGATGTTGGTTTACACAAAAGGACACAAAGTGCTGGAGTAACTCAGCAGGTCAGGCAGTATCTCTGGAGAACAGGGATAGGTCCACTGAGTTGCTCCTGCACTTTGTTTCCCTTTGTAAGTCAGGTCTGTTGGCCATATCACAAACTGTCCAATGCCACCGGGATGACCATTGGACATTTGTCTATCCTCCTCCCTCTACCACAGCTACAAAGTTGTGTCTGTGGTGTAGAGCTGAACATTGTCCATAAGTATAGTCACAGGGAAATTTGAGGTACTCCACACCCCCAGAAACCAGAGAGTGCATAGTGTCAGTGATGGATCATTTCCTTAGGCCAGGACCTCCACTATGGATCAAAATTTCTTAGAGTCACAGAGTCATTCAACGTAGATGAAGGCCCTTCAGCCCAATTTGCCCACGAGGACCAACATGGTCCATCTACACTAGTCCCACCTGCCTCCGTTTGGCTCATGCCCCTCTAAAGCTATCCTATCATATGGGTGACACAGTGGTACAGTGGTAGAGTTGCTGCCTTACAGTGACCAAGACCTCAGTTTGATCCTGACTGCTATCAGTATAGAGTTTGTACCTTCTCCCTGTGATTAAATGAGTTTTCTCCAGGTGCTCCGGTTTCCGGCCACACTCCAAAGACGTACAGGTTTTGGAGGTTAATTGGCTTTGGTAAGTTGTAAAAATTGTCCCTAGTATGTCGGATAGTGTTATTGTACGGGGTGGTCACTAGTGGTTGTGTACTCAGTGGGCCAACGGATCTGTCTCTGCGCTGTATTTCTAAAGTCTAAAGTCTATCCATGTGCCTGTCTAAATGTTTCATAAACGTTGTAACAGCACCTGCCTCAACCATCTCCTCCGGCAGCTGCTTCCATACACCCGCCACCTTTTCTGTAAAAATGTCACCCCTCAGGTTCCTATTAAATCTTTCCCCTGTCACCTATGTCCGCTTGTTCTCGATTCTCCTACTCTGGGGAAAAAGACCCTGTGCATTTACCTGATCTATTCCTTTCATGATTTTGTACACCTCTATAAGATCACCCCTCATCCTAATGCACTCCAAGGCATAAAATCCTAGTCTGCTCAACCTCTCCCTATAGTTTAGATGGCCTTATTCCTTAAGGACTTTGGGAGCCAGAATCTGTCCATCTATTCACACTCAATGTGTATGTTCTTAAATATTGGTTAGATAATAATGATAGCTTTTTCCAGATGCTGCAGTCAAAGGAACATAGACCACTAAGTCCAAGTGAATCATCGATGAGGCATCAAATAATATTAAAAATATAGTTATGCATATTTTCCCTTTACTTTATTCATATGGAAAATAACCTCACAATAATACTGCAGAAAATTTCCGTGGAATTAAAATATATTTGTGCAATATTTAAGGGCATAGCACTAACCGTTTTCAAGGATGAAAATCTTTTTGCTTTAAAATGGAGGAATTTAACCCCGAGTTCAGGAAGAAAAGACAGCACCACTGTCTTTTTGACAAGAATAATGGAATTCAAATCAGTACTTGGTGAAAATGCACTCAATGATCACCTCCCATGCCTGTCTCATAAGCTTACATAGCTAAAGCAGCACGTTACAAAGGTGACTAATTGTGCAAAGTGCTCAGAGATGTTTAGAGGTGAGAAAGTTCTCTTTAATTACAGGTAAAGTTGGTGTTCGTGGCAGAGTTAAGAGGGTGGCATCATGCCATAAACTACCACTGCATGTATAAACCCTGCGGAGAATTGTTAATGGCAGGTAAAGTAGGAGCGGAATGCTGAAAAAAAGTTCTGACAGCTAGTAGGAGGCTTGCAATGGGAATTATCATGAATTTCACGCAAAGGCTTTACATAACGTGCACATTCTGGAAAGATTTCAATCAGACAGTATTCCTCTAGGAATTTGTTTAAAAACATTATTCTAACCCTGTCTTGCCCTTTCAGATAAACTTTGTTTTGAACCTTTTTGAAAAGTTATCGCATAATTCTATTCAAGAGACTTCATCCAACACACAAGAGGATCCTTATGTTGAAAAACTCTGAAAGACTGCCATTCAGAATGTTCATTATTAAAAGTAACAAGATTTTATGATGTAAATTGGGAAAATATAATTATCCAGTAGTTCGTTACCATTCCATCCACATTGCCTGGTTCAAAGATCCATCTAAGCTCATGAAATGTGTCCATTCTCTAAACACAATTGATAGGCATCAGTGCATAGCACTGGAACAAGTTTAGTTCCACTCTAATAAAAGTTTGGTAAACTCAGATTTTAAACTTTGATTTCACTAATGTCTATGCAGTGCGCTCTGTCTCAATGCTCTGTCTCTATTGTTTTGTTCATACTAATACCACAGAATAACACATAATTTTAAAACCAACCTCCCTTCCATTTACACCGCATGCTGCCTTGGCAAGGCCACCAGCATAAACAAGGACAAATCGCATCCTGGGCATTTCCTCGTCTCCCCTCTCCCATCGGGCAAAAGGTATAGAAGTGTGAAAACTCACACATCCAGATTTAGGGACAGTTTCTTCCCAGCTGTTATCAGTCAACTGAACTAACCTACCAACAACTAGAGAGCAGTCCTGAACTACTATCTACCTCATTGGAGACCCTCGGACTATCTTTGATACTAAATGTTATTCACTTTATTCCCTTTATCATGTATCTGTACACTGTGGATGGCTCGATTGTAATCATGGATTGTCTTTCTGCAGACTGGTTAGCACGCAACAAAAGCTTTTCACTGTACATTGGTACACATAACAATAAACTAAACTAAACCGTGTTTACAGTGTTCTTGTTTTTCCCACATGGAGGGTGGTGGGTGTGTGGAATGAACTGGCTGGGGAGCTGGTGGCAGTAGGTATAATGGCAATGATTGGGCTCATCTGGACAGGTACATGGGTGGGAAGTTTGGAGGCATACGGGGCAAGGTGAAGGCAGGTGGGACTACTTCAGTGGGCAGTTTGATTGACATAGACTAGTTAGGCCGTGGGGCTTGTTTCCCTACTGTATGATTCTATGAACAAACCAATTCGTTAGCCCGATTGCAGACACAACATCTTGCTACTAACCTGACTTTGCATCGATAGGGTTAGCAGCTGTCTTGGCTGCAAATATTTGCCACACTCCATATTCCTGATTGTGAGTAAAATCTGGCAAATTCACAAATGTACCATCTGTCGGCCAATCTCAGTGACATTAAGAGTCGTTGAGAAATTTGCAATGCAGACTTGATGAATTCTGCTCTATCAACTGAAATATCATTCGCGCATGAAGAAGAAAATAATTATTCCTGTGTTCTTCCAAAAACATAAGTAGGAAGAAGATTGATCGTTAAGACTATTAGTTTCAGTGTCTGTAAATTGTTGGGACAATTAATACCAAGAATGACAGTATTACATTTGCCTCCAATTATTCAGTCAGTTTATAAAATGCATAGCTTTGAAAGAGAAAGTAAGAATTTTGTATTAAAACTTCATGATGTCGTAGAGCCCTGAACCAATGTGGAACTGTAGACAGTGTTGGAAATTAGAAAGTTATCATAGAACACTTTCAATGGTTCAATGGCTCTTTATTATCACTTGTAATGAAGTATAATGAAATTCTTATTTTGCACACAGTTCAGTAAAGGGGCTGTCCCACTTGGGCGCCCTAATCTGCAAGTTTAGAAGAGTGTCTTCGACCTTCAAACTCGCAGCATGGTCGACAGGTGGTCCTAGGAGGTCCTATGAGGTGGCTGGAACTCTTCTTCATGCTCGAGGGAAGTTCCAGCATACGCGCGGCCTCAGCTAGGTCGCGGAAATTTTTCAGCATGTTGAAAATTTTTCCGCGAGTAAAATTTGGTCGTCATGGGTCTTTTTAACTCGTAGTGCAGTGGAGTGGGGTCGCTATTTACTTACAAGCAGTTGAGGGCAGCCGTAGGCAATCTTCTCCTCCCCCTCCTCCTCACTCCCCCTCTCTCCCCCCCCCCCCCTCTCCGCGCTCTCTAAAGGACTTACCGTACACTGTGGCAGCCATTTACCTTCCTCTTTATCATGCAGACAGCGCTCCCCCGCTTTCCCTAGCCCCCGCCTTTGCGATGTGTTTGTGCGTGTGTGTGCGGTCGGTCGATCCAGCTCGCGGTTCGGTCGATCCAGCTCGAGGCTTTCCAGGCGAGTGCCTTCGATGACACGCTTCTGGACTCGCGGATTAGGTTGCCCGTGGGATAGCCCCTTAAATTTGTTTGTATATATATATATATATATGTATATTTATATATATATATGTGCACACATTTTTTTCCATTTAATTATATAGTTTACCGAGTACTATGTTTACATATTCTGTTGTGCTGCCACAAGTAAGAATTTCATTGTTCTGCCTGGGGCTTATGACAAAAAAAAAAACACTTTTGATGCTTGACTATTCATAAGCACAGCACAGAGTATGGAAGTAGCCCACTGAGACTATATACAAAAGGCAACAGGTTTTGGCACTATTTTCAAAGTCCAGGCTCCAGTTGACCATTAATGGTCACCGTTGCATCGTCCAGTGAACCACCCGGCAACTGTTCAGCTTTTGTGCACCAGGGGGCGTGGAAGGTAAGACTTTGGTTCTTCTTACTGGTCCTTGGTTCTTGCATCCACCATCGCTGACTCCCGCCACCCTCCCTTCCGATTCACTGGTCCTCGGGGACAAGCAAGGGCCGGGCTCGGCGGCTTCCCTCTACAAGTGGGATTCATGGTTGTAGGGTGGGTGGGACAGGCCTGCCGCCAGGGTTTGGCTGCAGCCTGATGGTCCTTCTGCTGTGCGGCCCGACGGTTCAATATCAACTTGGTTGCTGTGTACAATTCTGGCCACTGTACTTTAATAAAAGATGAGAAGCCTTTGGAGAGCAATGGAAAGGATTTAATAAAATGGTTCTGGAGATGAGTTATGCCAATGGATGGGTGCAAGCAAGAGTTGTTCTCCTTAAAGTATTCAAACCTTCTAGGAGATAGAACAAAGGTGCTACGAATCATAAGGGGTGCGATTGATAAGGGGAAAGCACAGACTCAAAGGTAATTAACAATTTAGTGAGAGTAAATAGTGGTTAGAATTTGGAGAACACAACTTAATGAGTAATATAACAGGAGCTTTTAAAATGGAAAGAGATAAACACTTGCAACCAGTGGCACAGCGGTAGAGTTGCTGCCAGACCGTGGTTTTATCCTGACTATAGCTGCTCTGTGTGGAGTTTGTACATTCTCCCTGTGACCTTGTGGGTTTTCTCTGGGAGCTCCGGTTTCCTCCCACTTTTCAAAGACTTGTAGGTTTGTAGGGTAATTGGCTTTGGTGAATTGCCCCCCACCCAGTGTGTGTAGGATGCGAAAAGTGGGATAACATGGAACTCGTGCATGGGTGATCGATGATCGGCAAGGACTCGGTGGGCCAAAGGGCCAGTTTCCACACTGTATCTCTAAAACTGAAAACTTGAGGGAGAAATGAATTGAGTAAACTAATGCTGCTTAAATCAAGGTGATTTTGGAAAATAACAATGACAACCCTCTGTGCTATACCATTCTGAAGAAGGGTCTCGACCAGAAACGTCACCTATTCCTTCACTCCATAGATGCTGCCTCACCCGCTGAGTTTCTGCAGCATTTTTGTCTATCTACGAGCTATACCATTCTGTAATTGGGAATTTAGTTTTGTGGTGTTCACATATTTTACCTTGACCCAAGGAGCACCCAGAGAAAACCCAGGCGGCCATGGGGAGAACGTACCAACTCCATACAGACTACACCAGTGGTCAGGATTGAACTCAGGTCTCTGGTGCTGTAAGGCAGCAACTCTACCGCTGTGCCACTGTGCCGCCCTATACAGATGTATTATGTTAAAGAGTGGGGGAACATTTCTCCAGTGGCTGCAGAGTAAGCCAATCTACATCCATTATTACTCCAACCCCTTCAATCCGAGAAACTGCTTTTATTTAGCTTACAATGTTTGCAATGTATTGCATTCGTGTGGTGTTCCTGTAATGTTTGTTAGCTAGATAGGGTGACACAGTGACACAGCTGTAGCCTCCCTTTGATCTGGTATTTTGTTGGTTCACATGCTTGATCAATGGTGTTTTATCACTAATGTTTTATTATTAATGTTTAGTGTTTTCTGAGTCATTCGTAACTGTCACTGTCATGTTGTCACTTGCGGGCAGAGCACCAAGGCAAATTCCTTGTATGTGAATACTTGGCCAATAAACTTACTTACTTACATTTATTGTTTATCATCAAACTTCTATCAATGATAGATAGCAATTCATTCTGTGTTAAAATGTGTGTAGATCTAATTCAAATACAGTAAACCCTTGCAAGAATGGACCATGGAGGGTGGGCTGGTGTCCGTTATTGCTGAGTGTCCGCTATAACTGAGTGAAGGGGGGAGGGGGGGGGGGGTAAAGCTTAACTCAAGGCCTGGAGGGAAGTAACGCGGCGTTGGAGAGGGGGGGGATTAAACCAGCAGACATTCACAGGCCGGGGGAGCCGCAGAGACCCCGGCCCCACACGCGGTGGGCACGGGACGCGCCCGTTATTCACGACACTTCATGCTGCTCACTCTCTCCTCTCCCACAACCTGGAGCTCCCACCACGTGATGCAAGCTGAAACAAATATATTATTTATACGTTCATATGATGCTATCTACATCTAACATTGAGCGCACTATTACAACATTAAATGCACCATCTCAAGCTTCTCCATGTCAATGCTGCTTTATAAAAAACCTGTGCAGTTACTCATTTCCTTCTGTTACCTAATAAGACTAATATAAAATGCAATTTACTGTCATGTTGGATCCAATAAACTCACCCTATTTCTCCGTGAGGGACCTCATAAAACCGTTCAGAAAATCCGAAATCTATAACCCACACAGTGTGCCTTAATCCATTCTATCGTAACCCTAACACCTCCAGTAAATTTGTCAGGCACTTCTTCAATGGATTTTTCCTGAGGATTTATTACATTTAATAATGCTTTATAGGTTTGAATTACTTCCTTTTAGGGGATTTCAATATTAGCCCTGCTAAAAATGTCAGAATGGAAGAAATGGATCAAAATTTAGGTGTAATTGTTTTCAAGGAAAATATCCCATTCCTAAGGTCATGCTTTAGTATAGTTTAATTTAGAGATGCAGTGCAGAAACCGGCCCATCTGCCTACCGAGGCCTAGCCGACCAGCGATCCCGTACACTAGCACTATCTTAACATGATAGGGACAAATTACAATCTTTACTGAAGCCAATTCACCTACAAACCAGTACATCTTTGGAGTGTGGGAGGAAACGGGAGCACCCGGAGAAAACCCAGGCGGCCATGGGGAGAACGTACCAACTTCATACAGACAACACCAGTGGTCAGGATCGAACTCAGGTCTCTGGTGCTGTAAGGCTGCAACTCTACCACTGTGCCACCATGCCGCCCGATACAGATGTATTATATTAAAGAGTGGGGGAACATTTCTGCAGTGGCTACAGTGTAGGCCAATCTACATCCATTATTACTCCAACCCCTCAATCCGAGATCTAGCTTACAATCTGTGCAATGTATTGCATTTGTGTGGTGTTTCTGTAATGTTTGTTAGCTAGATAGGGTGGCACAGTGACACAGCTGGCAGAGCTGCTGCCCCACAGGGCCAGAGATCCGTGTTCAATCCTGACCTCGGGTGCAGGCGGTGTGGAACTTGCACGTTCTCCCTGTGACTGCATGGGTTTCCTCCGTGTGCTCTGGTTTCCTCCCTCATCCCAAAGACATGCTGGTTTGTAGCCTCATTTGTAAATTGCCCCTAGTGTGAATGGAGTGTGTTGAACTAGTGTGTGAAAGGGTGATTGATGGGCAGTGTGCACTCAGCAGGCTGAAGGACCTCTAGACTAAAAAAAAGTTAAGTAGCGCAGCGTGTTACGCAGATTAGATTTGGATATTCCAGGGATTTGCGCAGATTAGATTTGGATATTCCAGGGATTTGCGCAGATCTTTTGCAATCTTACACTCTTTGCCCAAATACTTATACATATATGCTTTGCTTTGCTCCATCAATTTGTAACATTACCAATAGTTAGCCTTATCCTCCTGACGCTCGAGGTTACAGGCTTTTCTTTGACAAAGACTAAACATTTTTGTATTTATTATCACATAGCATCTGACAACTGGGAAGTGGTTGCTAAGGACTGGGGGGAGGTGGAGAAAGGACCTCCAGGTGTGTATGAAGCACCAAAACAGTCTGTGGATCAAGACTCTGGAGGCATGGTGCCAACACAGTGCAGCACGGTGGTGCAGTGGTAGAGTTGCTGCCTTACAGCGCCAGAGACCCGGGTTGGATTCTAACTACAGATGCTGTCTGTGTGGAGTTTGAATGCTCCCGTGACCACATGGGTTTTCCTTGCGAGCTCCGGGTTCCTCCCACACTCCAAAGAAATACAGGTTTGTAGGTTAATTGGCTTCTGTAAAAATTGTAAATTGTCCCTCGTGTGTAGATAGTACTAGTGTATGAGGTGATCGCTGGTCAGCATGGAGTCAGTGGGCCGAAGGGACTGTTTCTGCACTGTATCTCTAAAGTCCAAAGTAAAGACACCTCTAAATGGTCAATGGCAACAACAACACACGCCCCAATCCAACGGTTAGAGACAACTTCACAAGCTGTGGGAGGGTCTGCCCGGCAAGGATAGGCCAAGTCAACCAAAGCAGGAAATGCAACCGCAGATGAAACATTCCCCTTTGCAACCTGGACAATATCAAAACCACATCATCATCTCTTGCAGATAGACAAATGCCAACTAACCATCACACATTGTTATTATCTGTCATTTTTTAAATATCAAATAACACCCTGAGTGTATTTGATAGATAAGGCAAATTTTCCAAAGGTCTACTGATGGATTGGGAATTCTTATCTGGGACTGTTATCATTTTAGACTCTTATATGACAGCTGACAAAATAATAGATATCACTCTCGTGATTTCAAATATACACACCCGCTGGCATCTCCCAATTGGTAATATGCGTTCAGTTAATCAACACCAGAATGTTGCCAATGGAAACATATACTCAAGATGCCATATATATATATATATTGACACACTGTATTTCCTTTAGACTTTCAGCCCACCGAGTGATCAACTCAAACACCAGCGCTATCCTACACCCTATGGACAATTTGCAATTTTACAGAAACCAATTAACCTGGAAACCTGTACGTTTTTGGAGTGTGGGAGGAAACCGGAGCACCTGGAGAAAACCCATGTGGTCACAGGGAGAACATACAAACTACGTACAGACAGCAACCGTAGTCAGGATTGAACCCAGGTCTCTGGCGCTGTAAGGCAGCAACTCTACTGCTGCGCCACCGTGCCGCCCACTCATTGAACATTAGGTTAGAAACCATTGTCGAGATTATTTGCTTCAAATGTTTACCCTATATTCAATTAGCCAAGGAATTACTACATGAATTCTAAGAGGATCAAAAGAACACAACAATGAAAATTTTCTAAGGAATCTATTATTGAATATGTTTCATTACAGCGCTCGCAAATTTAATAATAAATTCCTTAGAAATGTTTTATTGTTGTGTTCTTTTGATCCTCTTAAAACCATGACGTTCAGCAGTTGATTGATGAATGAAAAGATAACAAGCTTCCCCTCTGCTTCTGAATTCTGCTACTCCAATTGCACAGACATCACTCCAGTCATTGTCTGCCATGCCTGGTTCTACAACAGCAATGCTGATGTTCCCATTGGTTTGATCTGATCCAATTAAGTATTCTACACTTCAAAGCAATCATGACAAACTATGTTCATCACAAACAAGCACTCGACCTAAAATCCGAACACAAACCAGGACATGATGCATTTAGATTAATTGTAGAGAACATGAAACTTTAATGGCCAGCAATTAGGAGATAACCTATACTAGAAAGGTACAAGGTGGCACAGGAAACGAAGCAACTCTTTGTGTGCTACCTCAGAACAAATCTACAATTCCTATACTTCAGTCGTTCCATGCTTGTACCTATATATGATGGTTGTGCTTGTGTATGGTGCAATTTTATTGAATTATATGCAAAATGAAACATTTCACTGAGTCCCAGTAGATGTGGCAATAAAGCATTATTGGCTATTAGCTATTGACTACCTTCTGTCGGTATAATGTGTTTTTGATTAGTGATTAGTAGAGCCAGGATGTTTAGGCGCTAAAAAACTCTGAAATAGGCAGGCAAAAAGGCATAATAAATTTGCAAAAAAGGCATGAAAAATGCACTTATTGACAAAAAAAAGGCATAAAAAGGCAAGTATTTCCACTCCCAAAATATGGTTAAAAATGATAATATAAAGGTATTCTACATTAAATGACCAAATTTGCCTGGTTGCACATAATTACAAGCAATTTTTTCAAATTATCTGGTTAAATTATGCCGCCTCTCAGACAGAATATGCTTCAGTTGTGAAAAACATATTTCTACCTCAGCTGAGGTCACTGGTGCATACCCAAACAAGCTACAGACTCTATATTCATGTCAATATCTTGTGCATTACAACTACCTTTGAGAACTTTAGCTATGTTTTGTATTTCTTCAAGATCTTTGTTAGCTAAAATCAATCTCTCACATTTTCCTTGTATATCTTTACCTACACCGTCAGGAATTATACGAATATCATCAGTTACTTTGTTGAAAACCTGCAAGTTATTCACTAATGTTTTGCCACATTTCTCAAGGGAAGTGATAGCTTGTGGGAAGTTTGCAAAATTGGAAGCAATAAACACAAGATCGCTTGGAGGAACTTTTTCTGCATGATTTCACTGACGATCCTGACTGCAGCAGATTCTTCTTCAAAACAGTTGACAAATTATTTTGTGTTTTCGAAATTTGCAGCATAGTAGAGTACAGCAGAGAGCCATGTACCCCACCTAGTCAAAACGGGCTGAGGGTGTAGCGGAATCTCGGGTGCCATTTCCTTGAACATGCTTTGAGGAAGATTTTCTTGACATTGGAAACTAGGCGATCGACATTTGGAAACAAACTATGTATGTGCTTGACAATTATATGAAGTCCTTGAGCTAAGCATGTCAAATGCAACATTTTGGAGGAATACAACTTTAAGAGCACGAGCAGCTTTTTTAATGTTCGGAGCTGCATCAGTCACAAACAGAAGAACATTCTCGTGTTTTATATCTTCTGGCCAAAGATCAGCAAGTGAAGATGTAAACAACGGAGTAATAGTTGAGCTGTTTGACTTCTCCAATACTTCCAATGTCAACAAATACTCCTTTGATGGTTGACCTGCCTCCAGTGTACCGATGACCACATTGGCAACATATCTCCTCACAACATCGGTTGTTTCGTCTATTGAGATCCATATTTTGTTGCATGCAACTTCAACTCTAATTTTCTGCACAAGGTTGAAGTTGATGTCAACATAATGTTTTCGTAATTATGACTCGCTTGGTATATGTTCCTCTGTGTATTTCTCTAAAAAAACTCTGAGAGATTTGTTTTCCAATTTCCAAATGGAATTCCAGCATCAATGAATGCCTTGCACAGATCACTCGAAAACACAGATTTGCGACTGGAGCCAGCAGTAAATGTAGTGAGGAGACAAGCTTGGGTATTTCGCTTGTGTAGTCTACACCCCAGCGATATCAACATTGACTTCTCTAGTTTTTGATAGCCCTTGTCTTCTCCCTCCTCCCCCTCACCCTTTCCAGTTCTCCTTCCAGTCCTACTGTCTCTGCCTCTTCCTTTCTTTTTCCCAACTCCCCCCCCCCCACATCAGTCTGAAGAAGGGTCTCGACCAGACACGTCGCCTATTCCTTCTCTCCATAGATGCTGCCTCACCTGCTGAGATTCTCCAGCATTTTCTGTCTACCTATGATTTTTCCAGCATCTGCAGTTCTTTCTTAAATAGATCATGGAGAAGGCTGAACCAATGGGCAGCGGCATGAACGAATGAATGACCGACGGTGGCGCCCCTGGTGGCGCCCCCGGTTTCGCCCCGGTGGTGGAAATTTTCTTGTAAGTTATACTATGTTAACACGTTAATAATAACATTAATATTAATATGATAACATAGAAAACGTCATTGAAATTGACGGCGGCAGTGACCCGACTTCGGAGGTTCGGCCGTTGGCCCAGTAGACGACATCGTCGGGAGTTCGCAGCTCGCAGCTGACCTGTTTTTCTGGAGCTCCCACGGCAACAGCTTCTTCCGCTGGACTGGAGGGCGGGAGCTTCGACCACCCCAGGCCGCGGAGATTGAACCGGCCCGTTCGCGAAGCACGGTTGAGCCGCGGGACTAAAGAACCATCACCCGGCAGGGTCACAACATCGGAGGCCTGGATCGCCTCAGCGCAGAGGGAGAACAAGGAGGGAAGAGACAAAGACTTAAGATTTTTGCCTTCCATCACAGTGAGGAGGTGTCTGGTGAACTCACAGTGGTGGATGTTAAATTTGTGTTTATTGTGTGTTTTGTTACTTTATTATATGTATGACTGCGAGGCAACAAAATTTCGTTCAGACCGAAAGGTCTGAATGACAATAAAGTTTCCAAGATCCAAGAAATCACGGTACAACTAGAGAAAATAGCACGACCTTTGAGCAAAACGGCAAATAAAGGCAGATTTAGGCACTCGATTGTGAAAAAGGCATTATCCTGGTGAAATCATCAAAAAAGGCATGAAAAGGCACATGGCATTTATGGCAAAATCCTGGCTCTAGTGATTAGGAAGAACTTTCATATATCAATTAGCACATTTCAGTGGGATGTGAATTAGGTCCACCTAATTTTATTGCAGTACTAGTGGAGCTGATAAGATAACAGTGTCATATATCTCTTTGAAAGAGATACAGTGGCAATATATTTTAGTTCATCAAAACCATTCATCTCACTAATGTTTGTGGGACCTAACTCTGCACAAAATGGTTGTCCTCTGATTCCGAGACACACGTATAATGACCTATTCAGCAATCAATTCCACAACTGAGTGGAAAAGATTGTGTATTAGTGGTATGTTTGGTGTTTGGGTTAGTGTTAGGGTTAGGAGAAAGCTAGTAGGAAAAGGTGAATCGTGGCCATTTGGGAATAATGTTATTGCAGTGACAATCGAATGTGGGACAGAGATTCACATTCAAATCCCATCATGGCAGCTGAAACATTGAAACATAATTTATTAAATAAACCTGAAGTATAAAGCTTATTCCTGTAATGGACACCATGATACTGTTAGATTAGTATAAACACCCACTTGATTCACTAATGTCCTTTAGGGAAGGAATTCTCTGATCAGAGAGACAATATCGTCCACTTATTTGCAGTGGTTGTAAAGTGCATCAACGGTAATGGAGAGAAATGTCGCCACTGCAATTTGATGTAATCAACTGTATAATGCTGAACCTCGGCTAATTGGACACTGAAAATGATCATTCGAACAAAAGTCTGTAGAGGCTGGAAATCTGAAATGATTACTACAAATGCTAGAAGAAACTCCGCAGGTCAGGCAGCATCTATGAAAGGGAATCAGAGTTGTGCAGTGGTAGAGTTGCTGCCTTACAGCAAATGCAGCACCGGAGACCTGGGTTCAATCCCGACTACAGGTGTCTGTACGGAGTTTTACGCTCTTCTCTGTGACCTGCGTGGGTTTTCTCCGGGCACTCTGGTTTCCTCCCACACTCCAAAGATGTATAGATTTCTAAGTTAATTGGTGTTGGTATAATTGTAAATTGGCCCTCGTGTGTAGGATAGTGTTAGAGTACAGGGCAATCACTGGTCGGCGCGGACTCCGTGGGCCGAAGGACTAATGGTTCAGGCGCTGTACCTCTAAAGTCTGAAGGCAAGTTTTTTTTCACAGAGGGTAGTGGTGCCTAGAATGCACTGCCCAGCGTGGTGGTGGAGGCAGATACAATAGTGGCATTTAAGATGCTTTCAGATAGGCACGTACATGCAGGGAATGGGGAGATATGCATCATGTGCAGGCAGAGAAGACCTTGTCTTGTCATCATGTTCTGTTATGGACATTGAGAGTCAAAGAGCTCTGTTCTTGTGCTGTACTGTTCTATATTCTAATGAGACCAGTTAGAGAGAAAGAAAAAAAACACAAGCTGCAAAATGCAGGTCTTGGTTTCTTTGTATCTGAGC
Source organism: Amblyraja radiata (assembly GCF_010909765.2). Classification (NCBI taxonomy): domain Eukaryota; kingdom Metazoa; phylum Chordata; class Chondrichthyes; order Rajiformes; family Rajidae; genus Amblyraja; species Amblyraja radiata. Next base: position 32,448,381 of record NC_045970.1, on the reverse strand, counting down.
CTATCAGTTTTACTGTAAGATTTGTCCATCTGTAATCTATCAGTTATTCTCTCTCTCTACAGACACTGTCTGAGCTGCAGGGTAATGTCCATTATTTTCCGTTTAGTTCCAGTTCTCTGTCACAACTCTAACCAGTTTTTCTGTTTTTACTCTAATTGGTATGTTGTTCTACATGTTCATCGGCCTATCAAGTCTACTCCACCATTCAATCATGGGTGATCTATCTTTCCCTCTCAACCCCATTCTCCTGCCTTCTCCCCATAACCCCTTAAAGCCTACGGTATTGGGGGTTCAGTATTGATGTGGATAGAGAACTGGCTGGCAGACAGGAAGCAAAAAGTAGGAGTAAACGGGTCCTTTTCACAATGGCAGGCAGTGACTAGTGGGGTACCACAAGGCTCAGTTCTGGGACCCCAGCTATTTACGATATATATTAATGATTTGGACGAGAGAATTGAATGCAACATCTCCAAGTTTGCGGATGACACGAAGCTGGGGGGCAGTGTTAGCTGTGAGGAGGATGCTAGGAGGCTGCAAGGTGACTTGGATAGGCTGGGTGAGTGGGCAAATGCATGGCAGATGCAGTGTAATGTGGATAAATGTGAGGTTATCCACTTTGGTGGCAAAAACAGGAAAGTAGATTATTATCTGAATGGTGGCCGATTAGGAAAGGGGGAGATGCAACGAGACCTGGGTGTCATGGTACACCAGTCATTAAAAGTAGGCATGCAGGTGCAGCAGGCAGTGAAGAAGGCGAATGGTATGTTAGCATTCATAGCAAAAGGATTTGAGTATAGGAGCAGGGAGGTTCTACTGCAGCTGTACAGGGTCTTGGTGAGACCACACCTGGAGTATTGCGTACAGTTTTGGTCTCCTAATCTGAGGAAAGACATTCTTGCCATAGAGGGAGTACAGAGAAGGTTCACCAGACTGATTCCTGGGATGTCAGGACTTTCATATGAAGAAAGACTGGATAGACTCGGTTTGTACTCGCTAGAATTTAGAAGATTGAGGGGGGATCTTATAGAAACCAAAATTCTTAAGGGGTTGGACAGGCTAGATGCAGGAAGATTGTTCCCGATGTTGGGGAAGTCCAGAACAAGGGGTCACAGTTTAAGGATAAAGGGGAAATCTTTTAGGACCGAGATGAGGAAAACTTTTTTCACACAGAGAGTGGTGAATCTGTGGAATTCTCTCCCGCAGAAGGTAGTTGAGGCCAGTTCATTGGCTATATTTAAGAGGGAGTTAGATGTGGCCCTTGTGGCTAAAGGGATCAGGGGGTATGGAGAGAAGGCAGGTACAGGATACTGAGTTGGATGATCAGCCATGATCATATTGAATGGCGGTGCAGGCTCGAAGGGCCGAATGGCCTACTCCTGCACCTATTTTCTATGTTTCTATGACACCCGCACTAATCAAGAATCTGTCAATCTCAGCCTTAAAAATATCTATTGACTTGGCCTCCACAGCTGCCTCTGGCAATGAATTCCACATATTCACCGCCCATTGACTAAAGAAGTTGCTCCTCATCTCCTTTCTAAAGAGGTGTAGTTTTGTTCTTAGGCTATGGCCACTGGTCCTAGACTCTCCCACTAGTGGAAATATCCTCTCCAAATCCACTCTAACTAGGCCTTATATCCAGGCCTATCAAGTCCCTTAATCCCAACCTCTTGAATTTGAATGTTTTTAAATCACACTCTTTCTGAAGCCTTTACTAAAGTGCTTCTCGCATTATAGGACATAATATTCCAATTGCCATTGGACTAGTGTTTTATGCACCAATGCACTATATCCAACGGCAGCATTATGGCAGCAAGGTTGCTGCCTTACAGTGCCAAAGACCCAGGTTCGATCCTGACTGGCGATGCTGTTTGTATGAAGTTTGAATGTTCTCCCCATGACCTGCGTGGGCTTTCTCCGGGTGCTCTTGTTTCCTTCCACACTCCAAAGACGTAGAGGTTTTGAAGGTTAGCTGGCGTGGTATAATTGTAAATTGTTCTTAGTGTGTGTAGGATAGTGTTAGTGTATGGTAATCGGTGGTCTGCGTGGACTAGGTGGGCCGAAGGGCCTGTTTCCATGCTGTGCCTCTAAACTACACTAGACTAAATTTGTTTGTAAGTTTGTCTTGACAGCCACAGATAAATTGAACATTGTTTTCTAAAAACTAAAATAAATTAAATATTGAGTGGATTTCCACAAAATGGGACATTTTATTCTCTTCCGAGCAGGTACAAACACAGTGAACGTTAATGGACCTTGACTTCTATTGTGCTGTTGCTGTTGTAGACAACGATGCAACATTATAAAGTAAATAACTCCACTTGTACAAGTCCAATATAGAAGGAACAGTTAGAAAACAATCATTTTCATCAAAGAATGGGAACTAATTTTAGTTTACCTGAAAGAAAATATTTAATTGTGTCCAAACACACTTGCTGTTTGAGTCCTCTGTCACTGACTTGTTTCTAAGGCTTGTTGGGTGGTGCAGTACGCAGCACAGAATTATGAGTCATTTTGAGTTTCAAATAATTATTCTTTTCAATTCTCTCGTGTCCTCTGCTGAAGATGGCAAATTGCATTGAAGTGATGCTTTGAGAATAACAATGGACCCATTCACTTTCTTGACGAATATCTGCGCTGTTTCTCATTGCTGTTTGCCGAGGCAAATTACAAGCTATTAAATTAACGCCCCTTACTCTAGTCAATCATCACCCATCTCACAACAGTACAACAGCACATCAATAGTCATTCTGCATGCTACTCATGGTTCATGAAGACACATACACAGTAAAATCAACCACACTTCAGAAAGTTTTTTTCCCCCCTTTTTCAAAGGAATAGAAAACTCCATAAAGGGTTTCGTCTACTTTAGAGATACAGCATGGAAACAGGCACTTTGGCCCACTGAGTCCACGCCGACCAGTGATCCCCATGCACTAGCACACTGGGAACAATCTACAATTTTTCCGAAGCTAATTAACCTATAAACCTGCACATCTTTGCAGTATGGGATGAAACCGGAGCAACCGGAGAAAACCTATGTGGTCGCAGGGAGAATGTACAACCATACAGACAGCATCCATAGTCAGGATCCAACCCGGGTTTCTGGTGTTGTAAGGCAGCAACTCTACCGCTGCAATATCGTGCCACTGTACTGCCCTCAAGTTTGATGGATAAATGGTGATAGTTACAAGCCTAAGAAGGATTTGAAAACACAGATGCTTAATTGGGAATCAGTGGAGTCAATGTGCACAGGAGTGATGGTGAATTGTGGTTTAGAACATAAATGGCAGAGAGTGGATGCCCTTGAATTAATGGAGTGTAGATAGAGAGAAACCAGCTAGACATTTGTCACGTAAAACGAGTCAAGGAACTGAAAGCTATGCCCTCCAGCATTGGACATTGCCACCTTGAGGAAAAAGATTCTGACTGTCTACCCTATCTGTACCTCTCATGATTTAAAATACCTCTATCAAGTCACCCCTCAACCTCTGATGAGGAAGTGGTGGATTTACCGAGAGTGAGTCCAGGACTCACATTTAGAATGGAGATGATGAGGAATTCCTTTAGCCAGAGGGTGGTGAATCTGTGATCATTGCCCAGGCGGCCATTGGGACCACAACATTGGGCATTTTTAAAGTGCAGATTGGTAGGTTCTTGATTAGGAAGGGCATCAAAGGTTACTTGGTTAAGGCAGGAGAATGGGGTTGAGTGGGAATGATAGATCAGCCATGATTGAATGGCAGAGTAGACTTGATGGGCTGAATGGCTTAATACTGCTCCTAAACCTTATGAACTTAGAGCAAGATACCATTCAGAGTAAAAACAGATAAAACCTTATGGTCTATGGAGCCCTTCAGCCCAAATTGCCCACACTAGCCAACATGTCCCTTCTACTCTAGTTGCACCAGCCTGCATTTGGCTCACATCCCTCTAAACCTGGCCTATCCACGTACCTGTCTAAATGTTTCTTATATAGTTGCATTTAGTTGCTGCCTCCTCCGGCAGCTCATTCCACACACCCACCATCCTTGTGTGAATAAGTTACCCCTCAGGTTCCCATTAAATCCGTCCCCCCCTCACCTTAAATATATGTCGTCTGGTTCTCGATTCCCCTACTTTGGACATGGGGCTCTGTGCATCTACCCAATCTATTCCTCGCATGATTTTGTACACCTCTATAAGATCACCCCTCATTGGGGTTGCCAACTTTCTCACTCCCAAATAAGGGACAAAAGGTCAAAATACGGGACAGATTCCTGACGGCAATTCGTTGACCGACTCGGCCGTGGCTGGGTGAATGATGAGTTGGCCCGGGTGCTGGACTGCACACAAAGCCCAGCCAGTGGGCCAGCTGAGGAGTTTTGGCCCAAGCAACGTTCCGCGCAAAGTCCGGCACCCCATCCAACTAACGAACCGATGATCGGCCATGAGAAGGAAGGATGGTGGTGTCGGCGGTAAGCGAAGGTCCGTAGATCGGACAGCTGGCCGGGCTGCCGACCTACAAGGCCATGGGCGAGGCGCTGCTGCTACACTCCATGGGCTGCACTATGTCGGGACGCCAGACGCTGCGTTCCGACCCGACATTCCCCTCGACCCGAGTAGTAGCAGTCAAATACAGGACAAGGGTAGTCCTGTACGGGACAAACCAGTTTAGCCCAAAAAACGGGATGTCCCGGCTAATATGGGACAGTGGCAACCCTACCCCTCATCCTCCTGCGCTCCAAGGAATAGAGTCCTAGCCTGCTAAAACTCTCCTTGTAACTCAGGCCCTCGAGTTCTGGCAAGGTCCTCGTAAATCTTCTCTGCACCCTTTCCAGCTTAATATGGATTAAAATAAGACAAAGACTGAGAGGCAAGACCCTGGAAGCCACACACATCAACAGCTGTCTTGCCTGTACTTGTTGCAGTGCTTCAGCAGATTGAGAAACAGTAGGAAGGGAGAAAAACAACATCTCTGCTATGATCATTTAACACAGGCAGGCAGAGAAGAGAAGTGGAAGATGTTAAGCTTTAACACCTTGGCATCTGAGATGCGATGTGTGCACACAGATTCATCCCTTGAAAATGTTGTTCTGCCACAATTCATCTGGATTGCCTGCAAGTCTACAGTCGATACAAGATTAATATAAAACAGACAGGGAAAAGATGAATAGCACTGAAGTATTTATTAATGGAATGATTTGAATTGAGTGAAATTTAATTCTACAGGAAGAAAAGTGAAAAAGAAAGTGACAATCTGGGTTAAAGAGGACATTGAAGCATTAAATGCTGTTCCGCAGAATTAATTAGAAGATCAATAATTTATCTCTCAGAAGCCTCCTCACCACTGCCTATTGGGGCGGCGAGGCTGCTTTAGATGCATTTCATTGAAACATATCAACCACCATTATTTTCATGGTGAAAAGGATGAGGGAGAATCTGCAGAGTATTGGGTCAGAATGCTAATCCCTGGATTGGGAACCAGCACTGATCAGAACAGCCAGCAGGTTTATAAAGAGGTAAATGAAAATAAACAAGGAGAGGAAAATATCAACAAACCAAGCCAAGGAATACAAAAGGAAGTAACAAAGTGGGGGAACACCTACAAAACTAAACTACAGCTGTTATGCACATTACAAAAAAGAGCAATAAGAATTATCAATAACGTTGGATATCTTGAACATACCAATTTATTATTCTTAAAGTCACATACACTGAAGTTCACAATTAAGACTGCGCAAATCATGTACAAAGCAAGAAATAATTTACTTCCAAGAAATATACAAAAACTGTTTATGGAAAGACAGGGTGGGTATAATTTGAAAGGGGAACATAATTTTTAAAAACTCAATGTCAGAACAACTCTTAAAAGTATGTGCATAGCAATCTGTGGTGTGAATTTGTGGAATGGTCTGGAACAGGAGATAAAACTTAGCACAAGCATAATTCAGTTTAAAAAGATGTACAAAAACACTTGTTTAAAAGGATATTGGGATGAGGATAGGTGATTGTGAGTGGGATATTTGTTATACTGATTGTATTGGGAAGGGTGATTATAGAGTGATGGGTTGTAAATATGACTAAGATACTGTGTTGTATATGAGGGTTTTTCTTTTCTTTTTCTTTTTTTCTTTTTTGTATGGCTTTGTAAACATTTGATTAGTGTTCAAATGTAAATAATTTGGTGTACATATAGTGGCTGGTGTACATATGGTGTACATATAGCTGCTACATTTGTATAAGATAATTACAAGCAGTTGAATAAGGGGTGGGAATTAATAAGCTTCTTCCTGCTCCTTTTCGGACACATTTCATTTATTTATAGATATTATTTATGACACTTTATAAATATTTTTGTTTTGTTTTTTGTATGCTGTTTCACACTTGCTTTTTATTCTGTTCGAAATAAATAATAAAAAAATAAAATAAAAATAAAAATAAAAATAAAATAAAAAACATTGTGGATTTGGGGGAAAAAGCAAACCGAATGAAATCTCGTCAAATTGAGCAAAGGGGACACTAAATACCAGGAAAGACACAAAGTGCGGTTGTAACTCAGATGGTCAGGCAGCATCTCTGGAGAAAAACAATCGGTGACGTTTCGGATCGGGACCCTTCTTCAGACTTAGTATTAGTTCAGCACTTTGTGCCTATCTTTGGTATAAACCCAGCATCTGGAAGTGCAGGGAATAGAGGGACATCGATCATGTACAGGCAGATGAGATCAATTTAATTTGGCATCATGCTCAGCACAAACATTGTGGGATGAAGGGCCCATTCCTGTGCTGCACCGTTCTATGTTCTATATATAAAATCCATAATAGATCATTGCTGAGGAAGGGTTATGGATAGGGTTGTGCAGTATGGTCCAAGAAACTGGTGAGAAGAATCTGTTTTTGATCCCAGAGATCACAGTTCTCCAGCTCCTGTACCTTCTTCTTGATGATAGCAGCAAGATGAAAGCATGCCCAGGGTGGTGTGGTTCCTTGATGAAATTAGCTGCCTTTTTGAGGCAGTGCCTTCAATGGTGGGAATGCCAGTACCTGTGATGGACCGGGCAATGTGTGCACCACTTTCAGCAGCCTCCTTTGTTCTTGGGCATGATGCACCAGTAAATATTATCTCTACTGTTCACCTGCAGCAGTTCGATGGAGTATTCAGTGACAAAACAGGGAAGATGGCAAATCTGTATCTGATGGCTGTAACTTGAAGATCGAAAGAAGATGCAGAAAGTGGTGGACATTGCTCAATCCACGCTTATCTGAGAATAATTATATTGAGAATAAATATATTTCATCCAGCTACTTTGCCTTTCAAATCCTGGAGTCAGATTGTTACCGATCAAGTACCTCTCTTTGACCTTGGCTGACTTTACTAGGATTGCTGGACTGCAGACAGCATTGGAATCAGGTTCATTAATGCAATTAAAGGCTCTTAAATGCAGGTGGTGGTGGTGGTGGTGGTGGTGGTGGTGGAGGAAGTCATGATACTGGTATTTAAGAGGCTTTTAGGTAGGCAAATTAATCTGCTGGGGAAGGAAGGATATGGATCACATGCAGGCAGGGGGGATTTGTTTAAGCAGACATCATGTTTGGCATGGACTTTGTGGGCCGAAGGACCTGTTCCTGTGCTCTGCAGTATTATGTTCGAATGGAAACGTCTCCACAAAGCCAAGCTTACAACGGACGACAAACTTGCACTGTACAGTACACCGGAGTAAGATTTCCTAAAAATGACTCAATCTGCAGTCACGATTCAGAACCATCTCTGCTGTGTACCATCCCCACCTGTTCATTCCAAGACTTGCGTGCCGTAATGTATTGAAGTGTTTTCAAATATTAGCTGGTAATTTTTCTTGAACAGCTGGTTTTAATTGCACATTGCTGAATTATGCCATGTGTAAGTATGTCAACAATTTTGCTACAGATTACTTAAAATAATGACTGCATAAATTCCTCCTAATGGCACATGCAACGTTTACTGAGTATCGCAGTTTGATTAAACAACATTTTCAAAAGACAGATTTCATAAGGATAAAACAGGTCACTATTTCCCTCAGACTTCAGGCTGACAACTATTTGACGTGAAATAGACAAGTTCCATTAATACTATACACTGAAATATAAATTACTAGTTTCATTTATTTATATTCCTCTTGACATGATAAAGCATAGCCATTATTTTTATATGTTTGATTGATCAGTACACCTCAAACTGTTCATCCCAGTCAGGATATCTGACATGTTGTATTCTCATTGTGGTCGACGAGTTGTATTATCAACGCTCTTTACACATAGAACAGCACAAGAACATGCTCTGTGGGCCACAATGTCCATGCCGAACATGATACCAAGTTTTGGGCGGCACAGTGGCACAGTGGTGGAGTTGCTGCCTTACTGCACCAAAGACCCGGGTTCGATCCTAACTAAGGGTGCAGTCTGTACAGAGTTTGTACGTTCTCCCCATGATCGCATGGGATTTTCCGGTTTCCTCCCACCATTCAAAGACATACATGTTTGTAGGTTAATTAGCTTCAATAAAATTATAAATTATCCTTAGTGTGTAGGATAGTACTAGTATATGGGGTAATCGCTGGTCGATGCGGTCTCAGTAGGAGATGATAGTTCCCAGGAACTTAAAAGACTCCTCAGATGTGACTGTGGTTTGTTGATGGTGAGTGGGGTGAGGGGAGCGGGAGCTCTCCTAATGTCTACAATCAATTCCACTGTCTTAAGAGCATCAAGCTCTAGGTTGTTGCGATGGCACCAGGATGGCAGCTGTGTCACTTCCTGTCTGTAGGCAGATTCCTCCCCATCCTGGATCAGTCCAATCAGGGTTATTTTTCTCGTTAAGTTGTCATTTAGGATCAAGAATGGTTTCATCCCATTCTGAGTTACGTATTTAGTTTAGAGATACAACGCGAAAACAGGCCCCCATCACGTCAGCACTGACTAGCGATCCCCGCACATTAACATTATCCTACACGAGGGACAAATTTTTACATTTATACCAAGTCAATGAACCTACAAACCTGTACGTCTTTGGAGTGTGGGAGGAAACCAAAGTTCTCAGAGAAAACCCATGCAGGTCACAGGGAGGTGTAGCCAAGATCAAACCGGGGTCTCTGGCCCTGTAAGCACTGTAAGGCAGCAAAACTACCACTGCGTCCAAGATAGCGATAAAGCCAATGTGGGAGCTACAGACTCTCACATAGACAGGGACAAGCAGCGACTGATGAGGTGGGAGGGCAAGTGGATGAACTGCTCCTGCTAACCCTCACACAGCATTCCCTCTGCATGGACTCAAGGTTTTTGACTGAAAGACTGATGGAATCAGCCCCTGATGGAATCAATCCACACCAACCATCAATCACCAGATCAAACCAGTTCAATTTCATCCCATTTTCTCATCCGGGGAGGTAACCGGAGCACTTGGAGAAAACCCATGAGGTCACAGGGAGAACGTGCAAACTCCATACAGTCAGCACCCAAGGTCATAATCGAATGTGTGTCTCGGGTGCTGTGAGGCAGCAGCTCTATCACTGTTATTTTGATATATACCTTGCCGGAAATGTGATTACTTTCTGGATCGTATCTCCGGCCACTCTGCGGCCTAACATCATGGAGTTGGCGGCCTTGCTCGAGACTGACTTTGAGCCCAACCGCAGGGCCACAGACTTACCATCGAAGCCTGCGATCCCTTGCCTGGGATCGACGCTCCAACCACAGCCTGCGGATTTCACCATCGAGGAGCTCGCAGTCTCGGGTGGAGACTGATGTTGGGAAGCTCCAAAGTCGCAGGACCCAGGGTCCGATCGCCCGGCGCGGGGAGCTGAGATCCCCCTGATGCAGGAGCTTGATCGCCCCGATGCGGAGGACTCGACCGTCAGCTGCGGGAGCCAAGATCGCCCCGACAATGGAAGGTTCGAGTGCCACGACCACTGGAGAACAAAGAAGGGAAGAAGATTGAACTTTTTTTTGCCTTCCATCAGTGAGGAATGTGGGGGAGTTACTTTGGTGGATGTTCACATTAAATTTTTATTTGGGTGTCTTGTTGCTTTTTATTAGTATGACTGTATGGCAAATCAAATTCCTCGTATGTTACATAACATACTTGGCTAATAAAGTGCTATAATGATTATGATTATGATATGCGGCATCATTAGAATAGTAAAATGAATAAGTCTTCACAGGAGTAATTACTGAGCAGAATTTTCACACAAGCTTCCTTTGACAAAATTAAATAGATGATCATGGGTCATCTTACAGAAGGAATAAGAGGTGTAGTGGCAAACAGTTGCTTACACAAATTCCAGAGCTCAGAACACAGGCAGCCACAGGTCTAGTTGCTGCTTGTTGGAGTTATTGTTGAGGCATAGAATTGTGACCCGGAAAGAGATCAGGGATTTGCGTTTGACATTCCTAGTTAAAAAATGTAATTTGCTCAGGCATGTCCATGGACGTTAGGACTATAGCCGCTGAGACAGCATATTTTCACTCACCGTCTCCACTAAATCTATGCTGCTTTTCAATTTGCCTTTTTAAATTTTCCCAACCAATGCATGTCCACCACCGATTAGTTAGGTTTATTGTCACGTGTACCGAGTTACAGTGAAAAGCTTTTGTTGCGTGCTAACCAGTCAGCAGAAAGAGAATACATGATTACTATCAGAACTGAACGAGGAGGAGGACTCAAATGCAGGCTCAGACACAGGGCAGATCGGTTTTCAGAGTTTAATCGGTCCAAGTCGGTACACAGGTAAGCAAAAACGGAGGCAACATTACAATCAAGGAGCAGGCAAAAACAGTGGTCGAAAAACAGGCAATGGTAGAGATAACAAGGTCAAAAGATTTCTAGAGCTGGCACGAGGTGATACGAAGTAACATACACAACGAACTGGCAATGAGAACTAAAACACAAAGGGCTTAAACACACAGACTAACAGGGGATAACGAGACACAGGTGAAACACATCAGGGCGGGGCCAACAATCACACGAGGGGAAACGACATGACAGGAAATGGGACCTGAAACGAGAGGAGATGTGAGACACCAAAATAAAACAAGAATGCAAACAATAATAATAAAAACAATAAGAAACAGAAACTAGATCAAACGTGAGACCTGACAATTACAATTGATCCATTTACAGTGTATAGATACATCAAGTTCAAGTTTTCATTTATTGTCACATGCACCAATTAAGGTACAGTGATATTTGAGTTACCATACAGCCATACGAGTAAAAAGAACACAAGATAGAGTTTAGTATAAACATCCATCACAGTGGAATCAACATTCCTCACTGTGATGGAAGGCGATAAAGTTCAGTCAATCTTCCTCCTTTGTTCACCCGTGGTTGGGGCCTTGAACCTTCCGCAGTCGCCTCTATGGACGGCCCGATGTACAAGCCCCCTCCGTCGGGATAATTGAAACTCTGTTGCCGGGACGGATCAGAACACACTACTCGGATTGGAATTTCCCAATCGGCCACTTCTTACCGGAGACCACGGCTTCACAATGTTAAAGACCACGGGCCAGCGGTCAGAGCACTTCTTCTGCCAATCCCCGGCAAGGGGTCCCAAGCTCCGCGATGGTAAGTCCGTGCCGCACCCGCGGCGAGACGCTCCGAAGACTGCTGGAGTCAGCAGGTCCCCGCGGTCGGAGTTCCAACACTGGCGATCCTCAGCAAAGGATCCCAGGCTCCTTGCGAGCCGCGCATGCTGCTGAAGCTCTGGGCCGGTCTCCGATCCGGAGAGGCTGCACCAAACCAGTCGTTAGGCCACAAGAGGGGCAAAGATGCAACAAGGAGAAAAGTCGCATCTCCGTCGAGGTAAGTGACCGAAAACAGTTTCCCCCTATGCCTCCTTTGACATAAAACATACCGAGAAACATTAAATCATACATTTATAGGCACAAAAAGTAATTAAAAAAGTTGAAAGGACAGATGGGCTGCAGGAGAGGCTGCCACTCAGGGTGCCACATGATAAAGAGAATAACGTTTAGTGCAAGGTTCAGCCAGCAAAGTCCGATCAAGGAAAGTCTGAGGGTCATCAAAAAGGCAGATAGTAGTTCAGCACTGCTCTATGGTTGTAGTAGGATGATTCAGTTGCCTGATAACAGCTAGGAAGAAACTGTCCCTGAATCTGGAGGTGTGCATTTTCGCATCTCTATACCTTTTGCCTGATGGAAGAGGGGAGAAGAGGGAGTGGCCAGGATTCGACTAATCTTTGATTATGCTGCTGGCCTTGTCAGGGCAGCGTGTGGTATAAATGGAGTCGATAGAAGGGAGGTTGGTTTGTGTGATGGGTCTAGGATGGAGCTGTTCCCAAACCAAGCTGTGATGCATCCTGATAAAATGCTTTCTATGGTGCATCTGTAGAAGTTGTTGAGAGTTGTAGGGGACATGCCAAACTTCCTGTGCCTTCTGTGGAAGTAGAGGCATTGATGTGCCTTCTTGGTCGTTGCTTCAATATGGGTGGACCAGGAGAAGTTGTTGGTGATATTTGAAGTTTTTGACTATCTCTACTTCGGTCAAATTTGCCCCCTGGGGCTGGGGCTGGGGTTCTGGAGCTGGCAGATCCATTCCCATAGCCAACTTCTAAGGCCGACTGCAGGCCGATATCTCGGCTCCTCGGTTGTCTAGGTGGACAGTTCTGGTACCGTTGGACTCCTCTCGGAGGCCGTGACCTCTGTTGCTTTGACAAAACAGATAATCCAGAAAAGCTCTGGAACCAAGGATGCTGGAAAATTGGTGGTGGATCTGTACAATGAACAGGAAGGACCTTTCTTCTTCTCAGTCAAACTGGCTAATTTTCATTCCAAACTATTTATCTTCAACATTTTTCCTTTAGTTTCAATATGAACTTATTGTAAATAAGTAAGGATTGCAGCCCCATATATTCCCCTTCATCACCTCACATCGGAAAGCTTACTCATTCCAATTACAACTCTCCAAAATCGATCAAATCCAAGCAAAACAACCAGTTTTGCTTCTCCCTCCCTCAGCTCTCCAATCTATTCAGTGACAACAGCTCTGCTCATTTTCACATCAGTGTACAATCTTCTGGAAAATTACCATTTGACGTTTCCTTCTTCCTAATGTAGATGAAAGAATTTGCTTAGGCAAGGAAAGTAATATTGACATTCTAATTTTACGGATGAGAGGAGTGTAACTGCAGATTAAAATCTTAGCATAGCAGTGAAGTTGAAAAGAGTTGACATCAAAATAGAACGAAAATTATTGCTGCGTATGGTATTTGAAATACACTGTTGAACAATGACGCACTTCCATGTATAAATGGGCCTTTGAGTATTATCTTCCGCTATTCTACAGACTTACTTTAAAGATGCCAATTTTTGAACCTGCAAATTTTGCAATCATCAATTTTTTCTTAAACACCATCTGCCACCCACAAGACACTCAAGACTGAGCATCATAATGTGAGAAGGCGTGAGAGACAGCAGATACTGAAATCTGGAGCAAAAAGCAAACTGCTCGAGAGACTCAGTGAGTCTTTAGACTTTAGACCCTAGAGATACCGCACAGAAACAGGCCCTTTGGCCCACCGAGTGTGTGCCGACCAGTGATAACCCCGTATACTAACACTCTTCTATACAGTAGGGACAATTTGACCGAAGCCAATAAACCTACCAACCTGCACGTCTTTGCAGTGTGGGAGGTAACTGGAGAAAAACCGGAGAAAACCCACGCAGTCACGGGGAGAATGTACAGACTCTGTACAGACACTGTACAGACAGCAGCCGTGGTCAGGACAGAACCCGGGTCTCTGGCACTGTAAGGCAGTAACTATAATGCTGTGCCACTGGGCCGCTATGAGTCAAACAACATCTAAGGAGGGCAAAGGATTTGTTGCTGTTTTGGGTCAAACCTTTGCACCAGGACTGAGAGTGGAAAGGGAAGATAATCAGTATCTTCTTGTGCAGTTTTAAGCCACATATCTGAGAAAGACTATGCTGATGTTGGAGAGGGTGCAGAGGAGGTTTACAAGAGTGATCCCAGCCATGACTGGGTTAATGAATGAGGAGCACATAATGGCTTTGGGCTTGTACTCCCTGCCGTTTAGAAGGATGAAGGGTGATCTCAATGAAACCTACTGGATAATAAAGGGCTTGGAAAATGTGGATGTGGGGAAATGTTTCCAGTAATTCGAGGGTCTAGAACCAGAGGGCACAGCCTTAGAATAAAAGGACAAACTTTTATAATGGAGATGAGGAATTTCTTTAGCCAGAGGGTGGTGAATCTGTGGAATTCATTGCCACAGACGGCTGTGGAGGCCAAGAAAGTTGATATTTTTGAACCGGAGATTGATAGGTTCTTGATTAGTAAGGGCGTCAAAGGTTATGGGGAAAAGGCAGTTGAAAGGGAAAAATAGATTAGCTATGACCACATGGCAGAATAGACTCGATGGGGCGAATGACCCTTATGGTCTTATGGTCTATAAATAGGTGAGACGGTAGCAACGATTGTCCTGCTCTTGATGAATGGTTCCCTTTAAAAATGGAAAAATATGGGGACTGTGGCAAAATAAGTGTTTTGACATTTGTGGCCCTGATGCGCAAGAGGTTGGAATGCACAAAAATGATATTCATGTAATACTATGTTTTTTATCATGATACCTGTGTCATCTCAATACAATACAATACAATATTTATTCATTGTCATTTGAACCTCAAATGAGGCTCAAATGAAACTCTGTTTCTACAGCCATACAAACAGAAACAATTTCTACAAGACACACAAACAATTCAATTCACACAAACATCCATCACAGTGAATCTCCTCCTCACTGTGGTGGAAGGCAAAGTCTTTTCTCTCCCCTGTGTTCCATTTTTTCTCCCGATGTTAAAGCCCCAGGCGGGCGATGGTAAGTCCCACGGCCGTTAAGGCTGCGCCGGGTGATGTACGGCCCCGTTCCAGGTCTTAATGTCTCAATGTTGGAGCCCCCGGCGGGCGTTGGCATGTCCCGCGACCGTTAAAGCCGCGCTGGGCGATGGAAGGCACCGCTCCGGGTCGTTCCAACCGTGCGACACGGGCGGGAGAAGTTGCGTTGCGGGAGCTCCGAAAAGCGGTCTCCCACCAGGCACCCGTGAGCTCCCGATGTCCCGTCCAACGGGCCTGCGGCTGGAGCCTCCGAGCTCCGGAGTCGGGCCGCAGCAGCGAGCCACCACCATTCCCCACGCTCCGAGGCCGGCCAGATGGTTAATAGTCCGCAGGCTCCGCGACTGGAGCCCCCAGGTCGTTCCGGTTGGAGGCCGCTCCACGGTGCTAGGCCCCAACGACAACGGAGACCCGACAGGAAAAAGGTCGGGTCTCCCGTGCAGGGAAGTGATGCACAATTGAATTCACTTCCACTCCTGTTCTTGACGATGCACACTATATGTTACATCAATAAGTTTCCCTCCGGCGTGTTACTCTTCAAACAATCCCCACCTGCTTCGAGTGTGGACTCAGAGAACATTAAATATACAATGTCAGTTGCAAATAACTTGACAAGCTCTGTGGCCTTGAAGTTCAAACTTTTTCTGTGTGCATTACAAAGCAATTCACTGACTGAGAGATCAAAATAAATAATATAAGCAATAATTTACGATTGCGTTCCTTGATTTTCACAACAGTATGTAATGACAGATTCACTCAGCACAGACAGATGTCTTTGGCCCATATAGCCCGTGGCAGCTCTTTAATCATAGTCTCCTGCTCTATCCTCGTAGCTTTGCCCAGTATTTTAGATTGACAATCTAATATTTCTGCCAAACAGCAAACCAACGACCCATCTGGCTGTTTGAGTCGTTTAGAAGAATGTTGAAAACCCCATCGTTTACTTGACAGCTTTCCTCATATCCCAGCCAGACTTCAGCCAAAGCAGATCAGTTCCTCTGGCTTCACAATTGGCAACTCTTCAGCCCATTTGTCTTCTGTTTTATCATCTCTGGCCTTTGTCCAACCATCTGCCTATCAACCCCTCACCTGTGTTCACCCATTACCTGCCATACTTTGTACTGCCCCTCCTCTCTCCCAGCTTTATTTCCCCTCCTCTCTCCCAGCTTTATTCTCCCCCCCCCCCACACACAATCAGTCTGAAGAAGGGTCCCAACCTGAAACATCGCCGGTCCACGTCCTCCAGAGATATTGTGTGACCCGTTGAGTTACTCCACCAATTTGTGTCTTTTTTTTGTAAAGCAGCAACTCCAGTGCTTTGTTATAGGTTATTCAGTTCATTGTGCCTGTGGTATTTTGCACTGTATGGAATTAGGCAGCATGGTGGAGTTACCACCTTACAGCGCCTCAGACCCGGTTTCGATCCTGACTACTTGTCTGTACGGAGTTTGGAAAAACCAGAGCAACCAGAGGAAACTCACACAGTCACTGGTAGAACGTGCAAACTCTGCACACCCAATGTCAGGATTGAACTCGGGACTCTGGCACTGTGAGGCAGCAGCTCTACCTGCTGCGCCACTGTGCCGCCCCAAAGAAACTGTATGGAAAGAATATAGATACAGTGGGTGGATGGATGGGAAGAGGGTCTGGTGTTCCGGTTTTCTCCCACATCCAAAAGACGTGCAGGTTTGTAGGATAATTGGCTTCTTTAGAATTGTCCCTAGCGTGTAGGATGCAACTAGTGTATGGGTGGTCATAGGTCGGCATGGAGTTGGTGGGCTGAAGGGCCTGTATCTCTAAAGCTGTATCTCTAAAGTCTGGTAATGCAGCATTGCTCATGGATTCAACTGAAGCACAAGTAATAGATTGTGGAACGATTCTGGTGCGATCTGTGAGGATGAACATTGGCAAAATAATAGCGTTGTCAGACGACAGAAGATTAAAGTACAATCCAATCTGCTTGGGTGTTAGCAAGAATTAAGTAAAGGTAGAAATCCATTATCACTGCTACCACACGATCATTGAACACATTGCATTTCCTCTGGTAGACAAACAAAAATACCGTGACATAAATAGGAGGAATTTTCAAAACAGATGTAGGAATAAGAAGCAATTTTGTTTTAGTCTCTCTTGGATGCTTTTATAATTCCTTTCCATTGAAAATAATGGATTTTTTATTTTTCCCCGCTTTTGCTAATATTTATGTAATTCTCTTTTGAAAACAACTATTGGATCTTCTGAAAACAGCTTTTTAGGCAGTGCAATGCAGATCATAATTCCTGCTAATTGTGTACGCTGTTATCTAACTTCCGCGTAAAATATCGGTATAAAACACAACACAAGAAATGGAAGATAGATGCAAAAAGCTGGAGTAACTCAGCGGGATAGGCAGCAAATGGATCTGCCGGCTCCAGCCGGGCCAGAGTTTCAGAGCTCCCAGCCGTAAGAGGCAAATTCGGCCGGTCGAACACCCCCAGAAGTGCCGATGAGGTCGAGGTCAGTTGCCTCGCTCACCTTAGGCATCAATTATCAGAGGGGGCTGGATAGCAGTAACAGGATCGGTCCAAGTCAGCATGGAGAGAAGGAATGGGAGATGTTCGGGAAAGAAGGGCCCTTCTTCAGACTGGTTAGGGATTAGGGAAACGAGAGATATAGACGGTGATGTGGAGAGATAAAGAAAAATGAATAAAAAACGCAAAAAAGTAACGGTGATGAAGGAAACAGGCCATTGTTAGCTGTTTGTAGGGTGAAAACAAGAAGCTTGTGCAACTTGGGTGGGGGAGGGATAGAGAGAGAGAGGGAATGCCGGGGCTACCAAAAGTGAGAGAAATCAATATTCATACCACTGGGCTGTAAGCTGCCCAAGCGAAATATGAGATGCTGTTGAAGCAAGTGTAGGCCCTTTGTGCCTAATCCACCATTCAATAACATCTGATCTTTCCTACATTAACCATGTGTTGTTTAATTCTTTAATGTCTCAATATCTATTGAATTCTGTCTCAATGGTTCAATACTGCTTTTATTGTCAAGTGCAACCGCACAGTGAAATTATTACCTTACAAAGAATCCAAGCACATCCCCGATTAGCAAGTGTACAGAAATAGTCCACTGGCACCGCATGCAAGAGGCGCCATGTTTTGGTGCCATTTTCAAAGTTTGGGCTCCAGTTGTTATGAGTGTTGCCCTTTCCAGACAATCTTCAGGCAGCTGTGGGCCTCCAGCCATCGCCTTCTCTTGGACGTATGGGTAGACCTACGAACCGACGTCCCTCTCCTCACCCGTCCACCTTTGTTTCCCGGGGGTGCCTCCCGTAACTAACCTCGAGGGCACACTAGGCCAGACCCTCTCCTACCGGCCACGCTCCTCACTGGTCACATCCACCATCGTCTCCTGTGACTGCCCTTGTCTTAACAACTTCCCCAGAGGCAACTCCAACTAACCCAGACCTCAGTAACTGATCCTCCTCAGCACTGTTGGCTGGTGAATTCCAAGGATCCACCAGCCTGGGTGAAGATGTTACTTCTCATATTAAAGTCTTAGAATCTTAGACCCAAATAGCATTGAAAAAGCCCCCCTTTGCACAACTTGTTCATGTGGACCAAGATGCCCCCATCTAAGCTAATCCCATTTTCCCATGTTTGGTCCATACCCCTGCAACTCCAATCCAATGTCGTCACCAGGACAACAAGCCTTAACGACCAAGTTAAGAATCTACAGTTTTTAAAAGTTGAAAAGATACAAGTTGGCACTGGATATGTAGCGCATCCTGTGTGCCATCTCCGTGTAATCTACTGTGCTTTTTCTCATGTACTTAGGTAAGATTGTGCTTATGTATAGTATGATTTTTTTACTGAATTGTATGCAAAAAATAAATGTAATTGTACCTGGGTACATATGACAATAAAGCACAGGTCCACCAAACATTTTCTGGCACCCTTGGTTCCAGAGCCTTGCAATATTATCCATTTTGCCAGAGAGGTCGCAGCCTCGAGTGGCCATACTTCCCCGCAAGGTCGGCCTCGGAAGTCGGCTATGGGAGCGGATTTGCCAGCTCCGGCCGGGCCAGAGTTTCAAAGCTCCCAGCCGTAAGAGGCAAATTTGACCGGTCGAACACCCCCAGAAGTCCCGATGAGGTCGAGGTCAGTTGCCTCGCTCAGCTTAGGCGTCAATTATCAGGGGGGACTGGATAGCAGTGACAGGATCGGTCCGAGTCAGCATGGATTTACGAAGGGGAAATCATGCTTGACTAATCTTCTGGAATTTTTTGATGATGTAACTAGGAAAATGGGCACGGGAGAGCCAGTGGATGTAGTGTACCTGGATTTATGAAAGCATTTGATAAGGTCCCACATAGGAGATTAGTGGGCAAAATTAGAGCACATGGTATTGGGGGTAGAGTGCTGACATCGATAGAAAATTGGTTGGCAGACAGGAAACAAAGAGTACGGATTAACGAGTCCCTTTCAGAATGGCAGGCAGTGACTAGTGAGGTACCACAAAGCTCGGTGCTGGGACCACAGCTATTTCCAATATACATCAATGATTTAGATGAAGGGATTAAAAGTAACATTAGCAAATTTGCAGATGACACAAAGCTGGGTGGCAGTGTGAACTGTGAAGAGGATGCTATGAGGATGCAGGGTGACTTGGACAGGTTGGGTGAGTGGGCAGATGCATGGCAGGTGCAATTTAATGTGGATAAATGTGAGGTTATCCACTATGGTGGCAAAATCAGGAAGGCAGATTATTATCTGAATGGTGTCAAGTTGGGAAAAGGGGAAGTATATAGAGATCTGGGGGGTCCTTGTTCATCAGTCACTGAAAGTAAGCATGCAGGTACAGCAGGCAGTGAAGAAAGCGAATGGCCTGTTGGCCTTCATAACAAGACGTGTTGAGTATAGGAGCAAAGAGGTCCTTCTGCAGTTGTACAGGGGCCTAGTGAGACCACACCTGGAGTATAGTGTGCAGTTTTGGTCTCCAAATTTGAGGAAGGACATTCTTGCTATTGAGGGAGTGCAGCGTAGGTTCACGAGATTAATTCCCGGGATAGCAGGACTGTCATATGTTGATGGAATGGAGCGACTGGGCTTGTATACTCTGGAATTTAGAAGTATGAGAGGGTATCTTTATGATCTTTGATCTCCACTCTATGATCTTTGGGCAGGATCCCGGTTCCATGGTCGCTCAAGCCTTTAGGTCGTCCGGTCGGGTTCCCGGTTCTGTGGCTGTGGCACCTCGGAAAGGCAGTCAGGATCGAACCCAGGTCGCGGGAGCTCTGAGGCAACAGTTCCACCAGCTGCGCCATTGTGCTAGGCAGTGATGACTGGCCACCAGTGCTTGGGTTCGCTGGGGGCAGGCTTACACAGGATGCCTGCACATGGGAAGGCTGACTGTAGCATAGGGAGCAAGCGTTGGCAACCTCTATCTCCAGGCACCTCGCTGGCCAAAATTATCACCGCTATTGTAAATTTACAAATGCCTTTGACATTTGCAAACATTCAAAACCACTTACAGCCCGTAAAAAATTAAAAACAATGTTAAAACCTAATTAAATAAACTTTAATTTAAAAGAGTTATAAACACAGGCACACAAATACACTCACAACAAAATTAAGCTACCATCATTAAATTAAATGAAGCTTTCCTTGCCTTTCTCCCGGCAGCCAGTCTCTTTATTGATTTGAATGGGGGCCATTGTACCAGGGCCAAGCTTAACCCCGTGCATCCCAAGGAGGCTAATTTCCCAGCACACGTGGGTGGCACAATTGCGCAGCTGGTAGAGCTGCCGCCTCACAGCGCGAGAGACCCAAGTTCAATCCTGACCTCGGGTGACGCGTGCGTGGAATTTGCACCTTCTGCCTGTGACCGCGTGCGATTCCTCCATGTGCTCAAGTTTCCCCCCAGAGACGTGCAGGTTTGTAGGATAACTGGCATCTCTAAAATTGCCCCTGGTGTGCAGAGAGTGGTTGAGAAGGTAGAATAACATAGAACTAGTGTGACTGGGTGAGTGATGGTCGGCGTGGACTCGGTGGGGCTGAAGGATTTGTTTCCATGCTGTATCTTTCATTCAATCAATAATGCTTCATTAGTGCTTTATTGTCACATGTGCAAATGCATGGTGAAATTATTTTCTTGCAAACAGTCCAGTAGAGTATTGCCATGCCCAACCACAATGTCCCAATTAGCAAAGTGTACGGAAATAGCCCATTGATCCTGCATGCAAGCAGTGCCATGTTTTGCTGCCATTTTCAAAGTCCAGTCCGTGCTCTAGTTGTTATGAGCGGTGCCCGATCCAGACTGCTGAAACTGGCACTGCCCCATGGTACTTCATGAGGAGGCAGTTGACAGCACAGTAGAAGCCACCACTGACTCAAACCCATGTCGCCACAGTTTCTGGGACTTTCCCAGAGGTATGCAGACATCCTGGTATAAGCAACTCCTGGCTCATTGATTTTCACCAGCAATGTTTTTGCAAAGTCAAGCACGGCTGGCTGTCACAGTATGTCCCCCAGTGGCTATCCCCCACACGCCGCCTCCCCCACCCCCTCCCACAGTGAAAAGCTTTTGTTGCAAACTAACCAGTCAGTTGAAAGACAATACATGATTACAATCGAGCCATCCACAGTGTACTGATACCTTATAATGGGAATAACGTGAATAACTTTAGTGCAAGATAATGACAGTGAAGTCCGATTAAGGATTGTTCAAGAGTCTCCAATAAGATAGATAATAGTTCAGGACTGCTCGTTAGTTTTGTACTTGCTGTACAAAGTGTTGTACTTCCGGTGGCGCTGGTGCCAGCAGCCTCCACATACAGCCTCCACATCTTTTTGTTTTTTTGTTTATTTAGTTATGTAAAAGTGTGTTTTTTTGGCGTTTTTTTTGTGTTTTGATGTGGGGGAAGAGGGTACGGTGCAGGGGATACCGTCCTTCAGCCGCTTCCTGGTGAAGACGCGACTATTATTCGAGTCGCGTTCTCGCCCCCCCCCCCCCAGCGGCCTACCTACTGGATTGGCGTGGCCGGGGATCGCCGTCTGGAGCCCGGAGTGCTGGACCTGCGGCACCAACATCATGGAGCTGCGGTTTGCGGAGCTCCCAACGCGGGCGGCGCTGATGGACAGCGCGGGGTCCTGCGAGCTCTGCCGCTGCGGCTCGGGAGCTGCGGACTCGGAGCTGCGGACTCGGGAGCTGCGGGAGGCGGCTGATCAGGAGATCCGGGCCGCTGAGGAGGATGTTCACCGTCGGGGTTCGGCGTCGGCGTTCCACCAGCCCGGCGTGAGGGCCTGAACATCGGGCCACCCGGGGCGGCGACTGTGGGTGCTAGGAAGCCTCGACCACGAGTGAACATCTGGGAAGAACGGAGGGGAGGCTGGCTGGACTATGGTGCCTTCCTCACCTGGTGCACTGTGTTATGTTGTGTCGTGGACTTTAAGTGTTTGTGCTTTTTTTAAAATTCTATTTTATTTTTAATATGTTTTTATTATTTATTATTATTTATTTT
Organism: Amblyraja radiata; assembly: GCF_010909765.2. Lineage (NCBI taxonomy): Eukaryota > Metazoa > Chordata > Chondrichthyes > Rajiformes > Rajidae > Amblyraja > Amblyraja radiata. The sequence continues at coordinate 32,425,997 of NC_045970.1, read as the reverse complement.
TTTATTTTTATGATACTGCCTGTAAGGGAAATTCATTTCGTTGTCTCTAACTGAGACAATGACAATAAATTTGAATACAATACAATACATTTGTACTTGCTGTACAAAGTGTTGTACTTCCGGTGGCGCTGGTGCCAGCAGCCTCCACATACAGCCTCCACATCTTTTTGTTTTTTTGTTTATTTAGTTATGTAAAAGTGTGTTTTTTTGGCGTTTTTTTTGTGTTTTGATGTGGGGGAAGAGGGTACGGTGCAGGGGATACCGTCCTTCAGCCGCTTCCTGGTGAAGACGCGACTATTATTCGAGTCGCGTTCTCGCCCCCCCCCCCCCAGCGGCCTACCTACTGGATTGGCGTGGCCGGGGATCGCCGTCTGGAGCCCGGAGTGCTGGACCTGCGGCACCAACATCATGGAGCTGCGGTTTGCGGAGCTCCCAACGCGGGCGGCGCTGATGGACAGCGCGGGGTCCTGCGAGCTCTGCCGCTGCGGGCTCGGGAGCTGCGGACTCGGGAGCTGCGGACTCGGGAGCTGCGGGAGGCGGCTGATCAGGAGATCCGGGCCGCTGAGGAGGATGTTCACCGTCGGGGTTCGGCGTCGGCGTTCCACCAGCCCGGCGTGAGGGCCTGAACATCGGGCCACCCGGGGCGGCGACTGTGGGTGCTAGGAAGGCCTCGACCACGAGTGAACATCTGGGAAGAACGGAGGGGAGGCTGGCTGGACTATGGTGCCTTCCTCACCTTGGTGCCACTGTGTTATGTTGTGTCGTGGACTTTAAGTGTTTGTGCTTTTTTTAAAATTCTATTTTATTTTTAATATGTTTTATTATTTATTATTATTTATTTATTTTTATTTTTATGATACTGCCTGTAAGGGAAATTCATTTCGTTGTCTCTAACTGAGACAATGACAATAAATTTGAATACAATACAATACAATACAATAGTTGTTAGTAGGATGATTCAAGTTTCCTGATAACAGCTGGGAAGAACAGCCCCTGAATCTGAAGGTGTGCATTTTCACACTTCTATACCCATTGCCTGATGTGAGAGGGGAGAAGAGGTAGTGGCCAGGGTGCAACACGTCGCTGATTATGCGGGTGGCTTTCCCGAGGCAGCGTGAGATGTAAATAGAGTGAATGGAAGGGAGGTTCGTTTTGCATGATGGTCTGGGCTTTGTCCAAAGTTCCATGCAATTTCTTGTGGTCTCGGATGCTGTTCCTAAACCATGCTGTGATGCATCCTGATAAAATGCTTTCTACAGAACATCTGTAGAAGACAACAAAGTGGTGCATAAAATACCCGAGAGAAGGAATGTCATTGTATTTGACTAGGTCACTCTATCATTCGGATTCCATTAGAGGACTAAGAGAATTCACTGTCACCCTACCCCAAAATACTGTCTGTTACTGGCAGCTGAAGCAAAGATCAATCCAGTTAATTTTAACTACTTCAGCCGACTCGGTATTTCTTACACGAAGTGACAACCTATTTCGTACGTCAATGACAAAAACAGTCTGGTTAGTATACTTGTTTGGGAAGGCAAACTGCAAAAACGTAAAACTGTAATGGAATATGCCCACAGGCTTTTTAATGCCAGCAATAATATACATGACTGTACTCATTCAATTTAGTTCAATTTGCATCAATTAGGAAAGGCTTGTAAATAAAGGAAGTTATTTTGATGACAGGCTTCAATGTTCACAGAGCTGGGGAAGGACTGCGTTACTCAAGTCTAAAGGGAAGGACGTTTCTTGAGTACTTTCAAGATAACTTTCTGCAAGGAAACCATGTTTCAGAACCAACAAAATGGCGAGCATGTTATGTTTGACAGCAATGAATTAGATAATATCGGTAATTTGAGTTTCACTGTACCTTAATTGGTACATGTGACAATAAACAGATCTTTGAACCTTTGAACCTTTGAATATTGTAATGTCTGATAGCAATTAACTATGTAATGATCTGATAGCACTACTAAAAACTTACAGCTTCAGCTTTTACTTAGCTTAGTTTAGTTCAAAGAAACAGGCCCTTCTGCACTGAGCACGATCACCCAAAGTCAAAGTCAATTTTTCTCATCACATGCACCCGAAGGTGCAGATAAATGAATTTGCCAGCAGTGATACACTTAAACACGTTTGGGGACCAGACCCAACGGGTCTGCACTTGGTCTAGTATATTACTAAAACTCTCATCTTGACCACTTCCTGTCTGCTTTGTAATTAAATTTGTGCAAAAATGATCCCCCATATCGCTACGATTTTTCGCCACCTTACTCACCATTCTCCTCTGCTGCAAGTCAAATAAGTTTTGTTCCGATTGGTGAAATAATACAAAAGTTATGAAGGATTTGAAGTTCCCCCTATCACACCCCACACCCTCCCACACACACCCCCTCCCCCACATCCCCCTCCTCCATACACACCGTTCCCCACACCAGCCCCTTCCCCCACACCCCCTCCCCCTCTCCGTGGAGGATGTGACCGAAAACGGTTTCCCCCACCACCCCCCACACAAGCACACCAAGAGATACCTAAACTAACATTAGACACACCAAAAAAACAAAAACAAAAAAATCAAATTAAATTAAATTAAAAAAAATTTTTTAAATGCCTGACCTGTACACCAGCTCTATCCTAGGCACTAGGGACAATATACAGAAGCCAATTAACATACAACCCTCCATGCCTATGGAACGTGGAGGGAACAAGAGCAACCGGAGAAAACCCACGGGGTCACAGGAAAACGCACAAACTCCATACAGGCAGCACCCCCAGTCAGGATTGAACCTGGGTCTCTGGCATTGTGAGGCAGCATCTCTACCACTGCACCACTGTGCCACCCCTTTTGTAGTGGAGTAACAGCAGGTCAGGCAGAATCTCTGGAGGAAAAAGATGGGTGACGTTTCGGGCCGGGTCCTTATTCAGAAGAAGGGTCTTTTTCTCCAGAGATGCTGCCTGACCTGTTGAGTTACTCCGGCATTTTGTATTTATGTTATGTAGGCTGCTTTTTCAAAGTGACTCGTACACATTCCATGTTTGTTCTTCAGGCCAAACCTTTTTGTTTTATTCCTGCAGGGCATAAACTAATTTCAAGGGCAACTTTAAAGTCAACTGATATTAATGGCACCAAACACTGCATGAGTTATTGGCATGCCAAGTTTCCCTTTGAAATAAAATGCAAACTCTGGGCCCTGAAGGCAGACCTGAACTCATTAAGCATTTAACAAGGAAGACATGTCCCAATTTAGTAAACAATAACTAATAGTTAAAAAGTTTTCATTTAATTTAAAGAAGCAAAACGATGGGCAGGACAGTGAGTAATTGCATTACCAAACCTGGAGAAAATTATACAGCATTAAGCAGCAGTTTGTCTAGAGAATTGGCCTCTGCAATCAATCTATCACTGGACAACACTACACGGGGCATGTAAATCACAATCCTCGGTCTTCTTCGCCTATATTTGACTGAGCAGAAGGAACAGCAATGGTCCAAAGAATAATGTAATTAAATAATGGAGGCTGATTCTTGATTTGGTGTCATCCCATTCCCTTGGACAAAAGCAGAAATAATTTCTTTCTCGCTAACATCAGGGCGGCACGGTAGGGCAACGGCAGGGACACGAGTTCGATCCTGACTATGTACGTTCTCCCCGTGACCGTATGGGTTTTCCCCGGATGCAAGAATCTGTCAACCTCTCCGTTAAAAAATACCCAATGACTTGATCTCCACTGTCATGTGTGCCAATGAATTCCACAGATTCTCCAACCTCTGAATAAGGGGTAAGCCATTTAGAACGGAGATGAGGAAAAACCTTTTCACACAGAGGGTTGTGAATCTTGGAATTCTCTGCCTCAGAAGGCAGTGGAGGCCAATTCTCTGGATGCTTTCAAGAGAGAGTTAGATAGAGCTCTTAAAGATAGCGGAGTCAGGAGTTATAGGGAGAAGGCAGGAACGGGGTACTGATTATGGATGATCAGCCATGATCACAATGATTGGCGGTGCTGGCTCGAAGGGCCGAATGACTTACTCGTGCACCTATTATCTATTGTCTATTGTCTATTGTCCTTTCTAAAAGTATGTCCTTTTATTCTGAGGTTGTGCCCTCTGGTCCCTGGACTCTCCCACTCACTAAAAATATCTTCTCCCCATCCACTCTATCCAGGCCTTTCATTATTCAGTAGGCTTCAACGAGATTCCCTCCTTCATCCTTCTAAACTCCAGCGAGTACAAGCGCAGATCCTTCAAATGCTCCTCATAAATTAACACAATCATTGTCGGGATCATGTTCGTAAACCTTCTCTGCATAATAGCACAAGATGCTATAATAATTTGTGTAGATCCCACGGGCTGTGGGAGTTGGAAGGGGGGGGGGGGGGGGCAGTTCATTTCATGAAGAGTGCATGGGCCCCAGTCCCAATGGATCCCTATGCCCAGGTTTCTCCACCCCAATGTGGCAGTCCTTTCTGCTGCTGTACTGTAGTCACAAAGGAGAGAGTTCTGTATGTGCAAACTCTCTTCACTGTGGTTAGTGTGGAATTAAACTGATGGCAAGCTCCACAGGAACGACAGAGGCTGCCACATTAATGCCAGCAGCACTCTGCAGGGTGCAAAGAAATATAGGATTAGATTGTCATGGAGATGCTTAGAAGAGGTGTGTGTGTGTGTGTGCGCGTGTATATGTACGTCTGTGTATGCATGCCCGTGTCAGTGTGAGTGTGCGTGAGAGTGCATACTGTATGTGAGTGTATGTGTGTGTGAGTGTATCTGTGTCTGTGTGAGTGTGTGTGTGTATGCATGTGCGTGTGTGTACACGGAGGAGGATTGGAGGTGGTACACAAAATTGCTGGGGAAACTCAGCGGGTGCAGCAGCATCTATGGAGCGAAGGAAATAGGCGACGTTTCGGGCCGAAACCCTTCTTCAGACTGATCAGACGGATTGGAGGTGGATCAGGATAGGAACATTTAACAGATTGTGGTGCAGTCCTAGAGTCATAGAGTCATACAGCACAGAAACAGGCCCCACAGCCCACCTTGCCCATGCTGACCAAGATACCCCACTACACTGGTCTCACCCGCCCGCATTTGGCCCATATCCCTCTAATAACTGCCTTTTAAATGTTATTATGGTAGCTGTCTCAACTAACCCCTCTGGTAGCTCATTCCACATACTGTTGCCCCTCGGGTTCCTATTAAATCTTTCCCCTCTCAACTTAAACCTATGTTTGGTTCTTGATTCCCAGACTCTGGGCAAAAGAATGCATTCACCCTACGTATTCTCCTCATGATCTTCTACACCTATATAAGATCACCCATCATCCACCTGCGCTCCAAGGAATAAAGTCCTAGCCTGACATAGTACAGTCCCTGCATCTATAATCACCCTACCATCCCCGTGCAGTGCCCTGAATTTCTCTCGTATTTCTTAGTTTATCCTGAGTCATAGAGCACTGAAGAGGCTCTTCAGCCCATTGTGTCCATGCTGGTCTTTGGGTAGTCATCTATACCAACCCATTTATTAGCACATGCTCCATAACATTGATTCTTCATCCAAAGACATCTTATAAAGCTCGCCAAAATGCCACATGCCATGTCACAGCATGGTTTGGGAACAGCTCCATCCAAGACCATAAGAAATGTAAGAGAATTTGTGTGGTGGTCTGGTGCAGCCCAGACCATCACGCAAACCAACCTCTCTTCGATTGACTCCAACTACACTTCACGTTGCCTCGTTAAGGCCACCAGCATGATCAAGAACATGCCTCAGCGTGGTCACTCCCTATTTTCCTCTCTCCCATCAGGCAAGAGGTACTGAAGTGTGAAAACCCATCAGATTCAGGGACAGTGTCTTCTAAGTTGTTATCAGGTAATTGAAACATCTTATCACCAATTAGAGAGTTGTCCCAACCACTCATGGGTCTCCCTTGGAGACCCTCAGATTATCTTTAATCGGACGTTACTGGACTTTATCTTGCACTAAACATTATTCCTTTTATCCTGTATCTGTACATCGTGGACAGCTTCATTGTGGTCATGTAGCCTTTCCTCTGACTGGACAGCATGCAACAAAAAAGCTTTTCTCTGAACCTTGGTACACGTGACAATAAACTAAACTAAACTAAACTAAACTAAACTAAACTAAACTGAACTAAACAAAACTAATGCTTGTCCTTTAGGTTGTGTGGCATAGTTGTCATCTCCAGGAGTTGTCAGTAATTGCCTTTTTAATCCCATCAAGTTTGTAATGCATTCACAAGTTTAACATTTCATGTGGGAGGATAATTCTAGAAGTTTAATTTCCTCAAAGAATTTCTGTCTGTTCCATTGATTTTCCGTCTCTCTTCTGCATAAATTGATTGTACGGCCCTTTTAAAGTCTTTCTCAACTTGAAAGTTCGGCTTTCTTAAACTGTCACAGTTTACTTGCCATGTGACCAGAACAATACCAGCCGTGAAAGATCACAGACAAAGAAAGTAAATCCACAGTAGCTTCAATTAAATTGTTCCAACAGAGCAATAAGAACAATATCCCAGCCCTTCCCACCCCACCTTGCTCTCAGCATCCTGAAGGGACCATTCTGTTTGCAACTTAATCCACTCTCCCATATCCACCAACTACTATGAAGATAGGTCCCGGCACAAAGCACCAACATTCCATATCCCTCCACAGATACTGAGTTAGAGTCATAGAGTCATGCAGCAAGGAAACAAATCCTAAAGCCCAATTCATCCATCCCCGACCAAAATGCCCCATCTAAATTGGTCGCATTTGCTCACATTTGTCGCACATCCCTCCAAACATTTCCCATCCATGTACCTGTCCAAATGTCTTTTAAAGACACCATCCTGGCCACAAACTCATCTCCCTGCTACCTTCAGGTAGAAGGTACAGGAGCCTGAAGACTGCAACGACCAGGTTCAGGAATAGCTACTTCCCCACAGCCATCAGGTTATTAGCTTGGCTCGGACAAAACTCTGAACATTAATACCCCTTTATCTGTTATTTGCACTTTATCAATTTATTTATTCATGTGTGTATTTACATACAGTATACAATGGTATATGGACACACTGATCTGTTTTGTAGTCAATGCCTACTATGTTCTGTTGTGCTGAAGCAAAGCAAGAATTTCATTGTCCTGTCAAGGACACATGACAATACAGGTGCACAACCTTTTATCCGAAGATCCAAATAACGAAAACCTCCGAATAGCGGTCATTTTTTCGGTCCTTGAAGAAAGGTCCTTGAAAACGTTCACCGAGGGCAGCCCGCAGAGGTGACAGCGGAACCTCCAGTCGGTCCTCGAAGAAAGGGGAACTAAATCCCCATTCATAAAAGAGAAGGTGAGGGTATATTGCGCGGGAGGGTTAATAATTGACAATCTGCTGCTGCCTGCCCGCTGAGTTAAAAAGTTCCCACGGTAGACTCACGATACACAGTGTATCGTGAGTCTTGCGTGGGAACTTTTTAACTCAGCGGGCAGGCAGCAGCAGATTGTCGCTCCCTTCAGTTTCACCCCACCTACACCCCTCTGCTTCCCGGCCATGTTTGTGACCCCTTCCCTCCCCTCTCCAGCTCCCCGCCCATTGCACCGGCGCGGGGGCTTTCCACTGTCTTCACGTCGGCGATACCAGCAGGTCAGTGCCTGTCACCGGAGACGTCAGGACCAACGGGACACCGACCCCCAGGCCCACTGCAAGCACGGAGATCCCAGAGACCCACAGCCAGCAGCAGCCCAGCCCGTTCCAACCCCAGAGGAAAACTGCAAACTGGCCGGAGACGTCAGGACCACCAGAAGCCGTTCCCCGAGCTGCGCCCCCTCATCGGGACACCGACCCCCAGGCCCACTGCAAGCACGGAGATCCCAGAGACCCACAGCCAACAGCAGCCCAGCTCAGCCCCACTCCAACTACAGAGGAACCTGGGTTGCGGATGACGGGGCGCAGCTCGGGGCGTCGTAGGGGCCCATCGGGGAGCGGGTTCCTGTTGGTCCTGACGTTTCTGGCCATCTACCATCCTCCGGGAACTGTACCGCCCTTGCAGGAGAGTGGGGTTGTTTGCAGTTGCAGAGGGAGGGGGCAAGGGCGGTACAGTTCCCAGTCTCAGCTCCAGTCCAGGGGGGTGGCCGGAGACGTCAGGACCAACGGGACACCGACCCCCAGGCCCACTGCAAGCACGGAGATCCCAGAGACCCACAGCCAGCAGCAACTCCAGCCCTGCCCCGCTCCAACTCCAGAGGAACACGTAGGGGCAGAAGCTGATGGTGTGCAAGGTACGTCTTGTTCTTGGGGTGGCGGATGAGGGGGCGCAGCTCGGGCTGTGGGCAAATTGCCACTTGTCGCCGTAGCGGCCCATCGGGGAGCGGATTCCTCTGGAGTTGGAGGGGGAGGGGGGTATTGTGCTGTTTGATCGCCCCCTGCTATCCCAGGGACAGGGAGACACAGCGGCTTTTTAGACTGGTGGGCAATCACTTCCAAAGTTCTGCCCACACAGTCAGTACACCTCTCCTACACTGCATTTCATACAAACATTTATTCTGCAAGAAAAAACTACATTGAAGACTCAAACTCGCGACCGAGTAACTGCCAGGATCGAGGCGCAAACTCGCGACCTAGCTCGGAGATTCAAGAATCACCGAGCTAGGCCGCCTAAGGGCATGTAGCCCCGCTAGGGTGATATGAGTGCAAGAGGTGATTCAATGCTGCGGGCACATTTACAAATTCAGGAATTCATTCAACACACTGCATTTCATACAGACATTTATTCTGCAAGAAAAAACTACATTGAAGACTCAAACTCGCGACCGAGTAACTGCCGGGATCAAGGCGCAAACTCGCGACCTTGCGGATATGAGCCAAGCACTCTACCACTGAGCCAGCCATTAAAATCTACGCTAAAAATGTTCCATTCCGAAGGCCGACAAATTCTGAATTACGAAAAGTGTCTGGTCCCAAGGCTTTCGGATAAAAGGTTGTGCACCTGTAAACTCTTTGACTTTGACTAAATGTCTTTTATCCCCCTTCTTCCAGCACTGGCTGCAGGAGATTCAAAACTTGGTGTTCTGCTGCAACCCTTCCCACCATAGGTAGTGGATTACTAAGAAACGCAGAAGAGCAAAAGGATCTTGGAATGGTTGTCCACAAATCTTTGAAGGAGGCAGAGCAGGTAGACATGATGTGTAGGAAGGAACTGCGGATGCTGGTTTATACCAAATATAAACACAAAATGCTGGAGGGTCAGGCAGCCTCTCTGGAAAAATGGAGTAGGTGATGTTTTGGGTCAGAACCCTTCACCCAGTGGACAAATGGAGAAGAATCTATTCCAGTTTCGAATCTTTACTGCGTCTAGATTCTCAGCTTCGGAGAAGGGTTACAACCCAAAATGTCATCTATTCCTTTTCTGCTGAGATGCTACCTGACCCGTTGAGTTTAGTTTTTAGTTTAGTTTCAAGACACAGCATGGAAACATGCCCTTCGGACCACCGAGTCCGTGCCGACCAGCGATCACTCTGTACACTAGCTCTATCCTACACACTAGGGACAATTTACAATTTGCACATTGCATTGGACAATTTACATGGTTATCAACTCTTCCCCAGCCAACAATGGACCATTATGGGTCATCTGTTGCTGGCCCTGTTTTGTTTTGTTCTGGTCTTGTCCTACATCGACTTCCCTCTCCCCTTATTTCAATTTTGAAGAAGGGTTCTGACCTGAAACGTCACCCATCCTTTTTCTCCAGAGATGCTGCCTGAGTTACTCCAGCACTTTGTATCTATCATAAATATGAGTTACTTGTTTGAAGAAATAGAGGGGATCCAGTAAGTGCTCTTTGATTTAAGAGCATTTTTAAAGGTTAATGCATTGATCTTTGAGTATGTTTGGTTGCTTGTATTTCTTTTGAAGTTGAGACTTTTTCTTCTAACCAATATCTCATCTGCCACAGGAGCCTCAGGTCTCGTACCAGTAGGATGAGGAACAGCTTCTACAATTATACCATCACATTGCTGAACTCGGAGTCCCGCCGATAGATTTCTCCGATCCCTCCGTCCCCATTGTTTAATTATTCTGTATTTTTGATTATTCCGTATCTCCTTTTTTTAAATTTCTATATGCACTACTACTACTACGGACTGACGCAAAACTGCATTTCGTTGTACCCATACTCAGTATTTGTGCAATGACATTAAAGTTGAATTGAATTGAATTGAATTGAATTGAATCTACCTCTAACATTTTTTTTCCACAATCTTTCATGAGAGGAGGCTTATTATCTGCTGCACAATAGAAACACAATGGAACATGATCTGGTCTGTTCTTAAAGCTTACAACAATGGCAACCTGGTGATAGTCATTTTGTAAAACATTGTAACCCTGATGTGATTACTGGAGGGTGTCAGTGGAGGTCTCAGGATCATTAGCAGCCAGGCATGGGAGGACAAACATGAGTATCAATCCCACTTGAAGTCATCATTCCAATTTTTGATGGACATTGGGTGCTTTCTATGTTTCAATACTGCACCACGGTCTCCTTGATGAGACCTATTGGGCCAGGTGATTTTATAGAAAGGCATAAGAAAAAGCTTTTTTAGACATTGACATTATGTTTTTATCTCCGTGTGCAAGATTGTGAGAGAATGATCAGTTGTATAATCCACCAGAGTTGGTGCAAATCAGTTGGTTAATAGATTAAACTGACAAGGTACCTAAACATTCTCGGCGAGACCAAGGGCAGACTGGGCGACTGTTTCGCTGAACAACTACGCTCATTCCACCTTGTCCGACGTGATCTCCCAGTTGCCAAACATTTTAACTCCCCTTCCCATTCCCATACTGACCTTTCTGACCTGGGCCTCCTTCACTGTCAGAGTGAAACCACATACATATTTCACTCGGGCAGCTTACAACCCAGCGGCATGAATATTGATTTCTCTAACTTCAAGTAACCGTTGCGTTCCCTCTCTCTCCTTCCCTCCCCCACCATAGTCCTCTTGCTAATTTCACCATTTGTATCCCTTCGTTATCACCTTGTCCACAGCCAACAATGGACCATTGTGGACTCCACGTTTCCTGAGTCATCGATGCAGGCTCTGCTTTGTTCTGTACCTTCCCATGCCTCTAGTATCCTCATCCCTGACTCTCAGTCTGATTAAAGTTCTCGACTTGAAACGTCCCCTATTCCTTTTCTCCAGAGATGCTGCCTGACCCGTTGAGCATAGAAACAGGCCCTTCGGCCCACTGAGTCCATGCTGACCATCGATCGCCTGTTCACACTAGTTCTATGTCATCCCACCTTTGCATCCATTCCTTATACACTGGGGCATGTTACAGATGCCATTGTTTTTTATGAAATCCTGCACCTAGAAGTAAGTGAAAAATAATGCAGAGATTAAGTTAAGAAAATAACTGTTAGTCGTAGAGACACAAGGAACTGCAGATGATGGAAACCTGAGAAAAACACAAAATGCTGGAGGAGCTCAATGGGTCAGGCACCATCTGTGGGGGGAATGTATCTGGGTCGGGACCCTTCATTCCGTTAACATTTAATAATATGACATTTTGTAGTATAATTTCACGTGTACCGAAGCCCAGTGACAAGCTTTTTTGTTGGGAGCTATCCAGTCATCGTAAAGTCTATACAAGATTACAATCAAGCCATCCACATTGTATAAATACAGGATAAAGGGAATAACGTTTAGTGCAACATAAAGTTTAGTAAAGTCCAAATAGGGATAGCCCGAGTGTCTCCATTGAGGTAGATGGAAGGTCAGGACCATTCTACCATTGTCGGTAGGATGGTTCAGTCGCCTGATAACAGCTGGGAAGACACTGTCCCTGAATCTGGAGGTGTGCGTTTTCACACTTCTGTACCTTTTGCTTGATGGGAGAGGAGAGAAGAGGGAGTGACTGAGGTGAAACTCATCCTTGATTATGCTGGCGGCCTTGCCGAGGCAGCGTGGACTCAATAGATGGAAGGTTGGTTTGCGTGATGGTCTGGGTTGCATTCACAATTCTCTGCGATTTTTTGCAGTCTTGGATGAAGCTGTTCCCAAACCATGCTGCGGTGCATCCCGATAAAATGCTTTCTACTGTGCATCTGCAGAAATTAAATCTTGTACAGATGTCAAACATCTATAATTACACCAGAAAAGGAAAATATATCTTGCCTTAAAATTAAACTCATCACAAAACAGCTCACTGACTATTGAAAACTCCGCTGATAAGACATCTTGATGTTGATCATCTTGGTGGTCAGTGATGAATTGTAAAAATGCTGCCTGACTCAATGCTCCAGATCTCATCCTCCGACAGTGAATAATCAGATTTACACTTGCTTTGCAATGTCCATTACATTTTGCACACTATTTCTTGATTAATACGGGTCTCAGGGGTTATGGAGCGAAGGCAGGAGAATGGGGTTGAGAGGAAAAGACAGATCAGCCACAATTGAATGGCGGAATAGACTTGATGGGCCGAATGGCATCATTCTGCTCCCAGAACCTATGAGCTTATGAACTATTTGGTCCTTAAATTCATCATCCGCAGTGCAAATATTCAAGAAAGCAAGCAACCTTGAAAAGTTTTTCTCTTATTGTTACCCTGCAGTGAAAAGTAACTTCAGGAATAAAGTGGATTAAATAAAAGCGAATGACTGGTGTCATTTGCAGCAGGCTTCAGAGCTGAAAGGTTATCATTAAAATGCTGTGAAATCTAATTCTTAGCTTATTATTCCCAATCAATCAAAACACAATAACTGTGTGTCTTTATTTGCTAGCTATTCATAGTTAGCTTAAGTTGTTATGTGTGCGTATTAAAAACATATCAGAAATTAACTTTCATAGGGGTTGTCAAGGTAGTTAATGACAGATTCTTTCAGGGAATGTGGAGGAGGAAATTTGCAATTTTCTCATTTGAAGTGGAGTATATTAACTGAACATTTGAAAGAAGACATTTCAGATATGAAATGACTTGTAAATCTGCAGTTATCAAGAAATCTTGTACAGTGAACTTACTTTCTAAAGAAAACTCCTGATCCGAAACGCTGTCTATCGATCTCCGCCAGAAATGCTGCTGGACCCGCTGAGTTACTCCAGCACCAACACTGTGATTACAGACATATTCTCTTAGAGTCAGCTGAGGTGTATATTGTAATTCACAGTCGTGTAATTCAATGTTATATTATGGATTCACGGTATTGGAGTACTTCAGTGGGTTGAGTTACTCCAGTAGGAGGGCACAGTGGCACAGTGGTAGAGTTGTTGCCTTATTGCGCCAGAGGCCCAGGTTCAATCCTGACTAAGGCTGCTGGCTGTACGGAGTTTGTACGTTCTCCGTGTGATCTCGTGGGTCTCCTCCCGCACTCCTAAGTTAATTGGCTTCTCTAAAATTGTAAAATGAACGTTAGTCGACTCAGACCTAGTGGGTTGAAGGGCCTGTTTCCACGCTGTATCTCTAAAGTCTAAAAAATCTAAAGTTCAAAATGTTGTGTCTTTTTTTTGTAATCTAGCACCTGCAGTTCCTTATGCCTCCATCTTCATTTCTATTGAGTACTATGTTGACATATCTGTTGTGCTGCTGCGCAGAAGTTATTGTTCCATTGCAGGACATACGACAATAAAACACTCATGACTTGACTTTTTCTTCATACCCTTATTGGTAGGAGCAGGTTGATGCAATGGCTTATTTTTGCAGGTCTTTCCACTTTGCTCTAATAAAGAAAGAAAAACAATAGACAGTTAGTGAAGTAGCATTTGGAAAGAGAGGGAGAAGCAGAGAGAATGTCATTTGCCACTTTAGCCCAAGCCTGAACATTGTCGTCTCAAGCACTGGGCCCGTACTCGCCGAAGTTTACAAGGATGAGGGGGGGGGGACCTCATTGAAACTTACTAAATAGTGAAAAGTCTGGATAGAGTGAATGTGGGGAGGATGTTTCCATGAGTGAGAGAGACTAGGAACAGAGGTCATAGCCTCAGAATTAAAGGACGATCCCTTAGAAAGGAGATGAGGAGGAATTTCTTTACTCAGAGGGTGGTGAATATGTGGAATTTATTGCCACAGATTGCTGTGGAGGCCAAGTCAATGGCTATTTTTAAGGCAGAGATTAACAGATTCTTGCGTAGTACAGGTGTCAGGGGTTATGGGGAGAGGGCAAGAGAATGGGGTGGAGAGGGAAAGGTAGATCAGCCATGATTGAATGGCGGAGTAGACTTGATGGGCCAAATGGCCTAATTCTGCTCCTAGAACTCATGAAACAAAAGACCCTGGTATTATTTCCAAAAACAAAGGATCGCTCTGCTGCAACCTAGTCAATACCTAACATTAAAACTAAAGCAGTAATCTTATTATTTTCAGTTCTTTAAGAGGTCCTGGGGGTCATAAAAGATGACCTGCAAGTCACTTGCTTCACAGCAGCATGAGAATGTTTTTTCACTCCTTGACAGACCTTCCTGTGTTATTGCCCATGGCAGCTTAGATAATTGCGAGTTTGTAAATCACCTCATATTGTGCTGCTCCTACATGGGGGCCTGTGTACTGAAGTCTTCTCCGTCTCACTGTCAAAAATAGCTCGAGGCCAGCAATGGGATAATTGCCATTGGTGGGGAAATGCAACAGATAACGAGCACCTTGTAAATGTTCATCTTCAGGCCCGCTTGCAGTCTCTGACACCGGTAACAAATTAACTGACAGCTTTTGGCGACTTAAAAGGGTAACGATCTTGAAGTTACATCTTTGTTGAGCTTGTGGGGCTGTGTTTCCTTGTCAGTCGTCACCTTTCTCACCACCACCCCAACCCAACAGCTCACACAACGAGGATTTTGTTTTTCACCCAAGCTGAACATCTCTCATTATAGTTCCATGATCAGCTATTTCAAGGTCTTTGATAAATGGCAGCTGTGATACCTGGGTTGGAATTCCTTGAAATCGGTGCATACCTTTCAACATGGACAACGGGAAAAGAGGCAAGTGTGTTGAAACAAGGAACTGCGGATGCTTAGCTCAGCTTAGCTCAGCTTAGTTCAGGGATACAGCGTGGAAGCAAGCCCTTTAGCCCACTGAGTCAGCGCCAACAATCACCCACAATTTCTACGTTATCCCACTTTCGCATCCTACTCACCAGAGGCAATTTACAGAAGCCAATTAACCTACAAACCTGCACAGCTTTGGAATGCGAGAGGATACTGGAGTAGCCAGAGAAAGTGTTTACAGCGAGAATGTGCAAACTCCATACAGACAGCAGCCGTGATCAGGTTTGAACCCGAGTCTTTGACTTTGTAAGGCAGCAACTCAACCTCTGTGCCACTGTGCCACCCCTATGCTGGTTTACCAAGGAAAGACACAAAATGGTGGAGTAACTCAGCGAGTCAGCCAGCATCAGCGGAGGACATGGATAGATGACGTTTCAGGTCGGGACCCTTCCTCAGATTGTTGTGTTTCCCAGGCATTCAACTTATAATATATGGATAATGTCAACATTTGAATAGATAACATGTGGATTGTGCTAGGATTGACTTAATCATAGACTGATTAATGCAAGCAGGTCAAAATGAATGTTACAACACAATGCTACATTATTATCAAGGTATGAAATGTTTGGTGCAGTACAGCCCATAAATTAATTTCCTTATTCCAGCCTTGGCAATGACTATCTACATGAGATAATTTGGTGAATAGTAGTGCATTAAAATAGCAGAGAGAGGAACAGGAATGATACAGGGATACGCTTGCATCTCTAGTGTCATTGGAAGTACCTCTTAGGTATGTATATTAATGCAAGGTCCATGGCATTAAAGAATTTATCAGATTTCATATTCATAATTTAGGATAGCAATTTACATCCATTACATTACAAGGACAAGTTTCTTATAAATATCAAGGAAAGGTCGCATCTGTTGGCTCTACTTCAATCATGCAAATGTCAAAGAATCACTTCATCAAATGCATAAATCACTTTTGAGTTCATGAAAAGCTGTGAGAGAATTTGGCATTCGATTTTCAAATTTATAACACATAGTCATTAAGTCCAATTCTAGGGCAGCACAGTGGAGCAGTGCTCGAGTTACTGCCTTACAGCGCCAGAGACCCGGCTTCGATCTTAACTACGGGCGCTGTCTGTACGGAGTTTGTACGTTCTCCCCGTGACCTGTGTGGGTTTTCCCCAGGAGCTCTGGTTTCCTCCCACATTCCAAAGATGTACAGGTTTGTATGTTAATTTCCTTGGTAACATTGTAAATTGTCCCTTGTGTGCAGGATAGTATTCTCTTCTCCTTCTCCCATCTCCACCTGTCCCACTCCTCGACCTCCGGACAGCCTTTCACCCTCTTTAGAAATCTTAGTCTGAAGAAGGGTCTCGACCCAAAACGTCATCTATTCCTTTTCCCCAGAGATGCTGCCTGACCCCCTAAGTTACTCCAGCAATTTGTGTCTCTTTTAGGATAATGTTAATGTGCGGGTATCGTTGGTCGGTGATCTCGGGGATAATGTTAATGTGAGCGGATCGCAGATTGGTGGGCCGAAGGGCCTGTTTCCACGCTGTTTTGCTAAACTAAACTAAACTTCTAATTGATCGTCTTCATTCGCTGTTCAAAGTTTTATAGTAAATTTGTTCTATTGTAAATGACAATAATCATTTGTATTGTTTCATCGACCACTGTGCTGCAGGATGTTATGGAGATATAGAGATACAGCACAGAAACAATCCCTATGGTCCACAGAGTCTGGGCCAACCAACCAGCAAAGCCTCTACATCCTTAGAAGGCTTAGGTAGTTTGGCATGTCCCGAACAACTCTCATCAACGTCTACAGATGCGCTGTTGAAAGCATTTTATCGCGATGCATCACAGCATGGTTTGGGGACAGCTCCATCCAAGACCGCAAGAAATTGTAGAAAATTGTGGGCATAGCCCAGACTATCACACAAACCAACCTCCCTTCCATTGACTCCATTTATACTTCACACTGCCTCAGCAAGGCCACTCGCATAATCAAGGGTCTCACTCCCTTTTCTCCCCTCTACTGTCAGGCAGAGGTATAAAAGTGTGAAAATGCACACCTTCAGGGACAGTTATTTCCCCAGCTGTTTTCAGGCAACTGAACCATCCTATCACCTCATTGGAGACCCTTGGTCTATCTTTAAATGGACTTTACTGCACTTTATCTTGCACTAAATGTTATTCCCTTTGTCACTGTGGATGACTCAATTGTAATCATGTATTGTCTTTGCGCTGACTCGTTAGCATGCAACAAAAGCTTTTCACTGTACCTTGGAACACCTGACAATAAACTAAATTAAACCATCATCTCCTTATTTATACTAATCCTACATTAATCTCATTTCCTATTTACCCCACATTCTCATTTCAACCGGAGATTCTCCCACCCACCTACACTGAGGACAATTCACTGAAGCCAATCAACCTACGTACCTTTGGGATGAGGGAGCTAACCAGAGCATTCAGGGGAAACTCTCATGGCCGCAGGGAGAACATGCCAACTCCACACAGATAGCACTGAAGGATAAGACTGATTCTAGCCCTCTGGCGATGTGAGGGGCATGTTCTTTTAGTGAGTGCCTGGAATGTGCTGCCAGGGGTGGTGGTGGAGGTAAAATGATAGTGGCATTTGCTACTCACATAGATAAGCAGGGAATGGAGGGATATGGCTCATGAGCAGGTAAAGGACATTAGTTTAACCTGGCATTATGTTTGGCATGGATAAAGTTGTCCAAAGTTGCCTGTTTCTGTGCCCTACTGCTCTATGTTTTATGTTCTATGTTAACACAGGACTTTGATTCGACCACATTCGGCTGTTGGATAGGCACATGGAAATGCAGGGAATGGAGGGACATGGATCATCGGCAGGTAGATGAGATCACTTCCGCGGGCTCAAACATTGTGAGTCGTAGGGGCCCGATCCTGTGCTGCACTGTTCTATGAACCAACTGGTCTTTCCCTTGTATCTTCCCACCCAACCCGACTCCACCCCAATCCCATCAATGCAACACTCCTTCACTCAGTTGTAACACTCCCCTGGACCTGGTAACATGTTGCCATTTTGCGATCACGGTGGCGCAGCAGTAGAGTTGCAGCCTTGCAGCGAATGCAGCGCCGGAGACCCGGGTTCGATCCCGACTACATGTCTGTACGGAGTTTGTACGTTCTCCCCGTGACCTGCGTGGGTTTTCTCCGAGATCTTCGGTTTCCTCCCATACTCCAAAGATTTACTGGTTTGTAGGTTAATTTGTTTGGTAAATGTAAAAATTGGCCCTAGTGGGTCAGCGCGGACAGGCTGGTGGGCCGACGGGCCTGTTTTCGCGCTGTATCTCTAAACTAAACTAAACTATTGTAAATATGTTGTATGGCCTTTCATGGACAGATTACAAAGATTGCACTTGCTGGGAGCTTGCATTGCATGCGTTATCTGGGGAAACATGACAACTCCTTGCTGTGAATCATGCAATTGAAGATCTCAGACTAGGAAATGGACATATTCTTGCACATTTAAAAAGATATTTGTCACATTTGCCCAGCATCTGTCACAGAGCTAATGACATCATGGGTCATGTGAAGCATCCTTCTTCCACTGGAGGAAGAAATAGGAGTTGGACAAAATGGAAGAAACCTCTGATCTTTGACATTTCATTTACTTTAGTCTTTGGACTTTAGAGATATAGCGTGGAAACAGGCCCTTCGGCCCAGCGAGTCCACGCCGACCAGCAATCACCCATTCACACTAGTTACATGTTATCCCACTTGCACATCCACTCCACACACATTAGGAGCAATTTACAGAGGTCCATCAACCCACAAACCTGCACGTCTTCACGATGTGGGAGGAAACTGGAGCACCCGGAGGAAACTCACACGGTCACAGGGAAACTGCAAACTCCACACAGACAACAGCTGAGGTCAGGATCGAATCTCTAACACTGTGAGTCAGCTGCTCCAATAGCTGTGCCCTGTGCCGCCATTTTATTATTGTCATGTGTACCAAGACACAGCGAAAAACGTTGTTTCTCAAAGCCCTGTTCAAGCACCATGCTGGCTAGTGTCATTAAACGGCAGTAAAGTAATTTTGAGTGCATTATCTTCGGCAGCTTTTGTTGTACCCGCTTGTTGAGGTTGGAAGGGATAACCTGTGAAGAGATAGATGGATTTCGAATTACAATTGCTTGTAGAAGATTTATCCCACAGGAGCTGGAGTCCAGTCCAGCTTCACAAAGCATCTTTTTTTTTACTATCAATCTATCAATTTTACATAATTGTGGCTGGATTTATTCTCTGCTGCATTTAATGTTGCTATCTTTGACCTGTTTACCGTGTTGGGTGGGGGGGAGGGTGGAGGTGGTGAATAAAAAAGTTGAATCTCTGTCAAGAAGTAGCAGAAATTGTGTGAGAAACCCTGCATATAAAAATGCATGGAATGAATTACATTCAATGAAGATAATAATTCAAACAATGAATGGGGCAGCAGTAGATTTGCTACCTTACAGCGCCAGAGACCCGTGTTTGATCTATGGGTGCTGTTTGTATGGAGTTTGTACGTTCTCCACATGACCTATATTTAAGAGGGAGTTAGATGTGGCCCTTGTGGCTAAAGGGATCAGGGGGTATGGAGAGAAGGCAGGTACAGGATACTGAGTTGGATGATCAGCCATGATCATATTGAATGGCGGTGCAGGCTCGAAGGGCCGAATGGCCTACTCCTGCACCTAATTTCTATGTTTCTATGTTTCTATGACCTGCATGGGATTTATCCGGTTGCTCCGCTTTCCTCACCCACTCCAAAGACATACAGGTTTGTAGGTTAATTGGCTTCTATAAATTGTAAATTGTCCCTAGTGTGTGTAGGATAGTGTTAGTGTATGGAGATTGGTGGTCAGCATGGGCCAAAGATCCTGTTTCAGTACTGTATCTATAAACTACATTCCCTGCACATTTTTAAAAATATAAGCAGAGTTTTCTTAAACTATTTGATTATCTGAATGTTCCAATCTGTTCTCAGGAGATCAGGGCTATGAATGCAAATGTGTGATACAAAGGTATGTTACTATTTTAACACCAAGCATCAACACTGTGTCTACAAACATATTGTCTTAGAGTCAGCAGAGGTATATAATTCACAGTAACAATGTTATGGATTCAAAGTGCTTGAGTAACTCAGTAGGTCAGACATGGATACACGTTCTCCAGCCTGTCCCGTTGAAGTACTCTGTCAGTTTTTGTAAACCAGCTTCTGCAGTTCTTTCTTTCCATTTTACATTATGGATTTCCTAGATGGTGTCGTGGAGCAACTAATAGAGTTGCTTTCCCCCATGCCGCGAGACCTGGGTTCAATCCTGACCCCAGACGTCGTCTGTGCAGTGTTTGCACAATACCTGTGACCCCACATGGTGTTCTAGTTTCCACTCTCATCCCAAAGAACTTCTTCTTCTTATCGAGTCCACACAAAAGATTAGAAGTTGTTCAGCCAGAGCTGAACACACTACTCGGCATCTGCATACGATGGTGTTTGTCTTGTCGCATATTGTGCTTCTTGTGCGTGGTGGTAGAAAGATTGGTGAAAACAGGTCCGCGACGTGAACGCTCTTTCCTTGACCCCATCCCAAAGATAAGGCAGGCCGCCGCTAGGATAATTGTCCACTGCAAAACTGGCGGGTGCGATGGGCATGGTCTCTCTTGGGTACTGACATTGCCACAATCGGAGGGATCACTAGGAGACACTGATTCCTAGTGTCAAGGCGAACGGTAGAATCTGGGGGGTGGAATGTGGGGAAATGTTTTTATTAAATGGGATGAATGTAGGATTAGTGTAAATGGGTGGTTGATGGTTGGCTTGGACATGGTGGGTTGAAAGGCCTGCTTCTGTTCTGTATCTCACGTTGACTATGAGTTATTGACAATGAAAGAGTGAACTTAGCACCACTACAGAAGATGCCATTTCCACTACACTGTACACAGTACTCTGGAAAACAAAAACACCTACGCCAGAATCCTGTACATTGACTTCAGCTCAGCCTTTAACACCATCATCCCACAGAGACTTGTGGAGAAACTAACCCTGCTGGGCCTCAACACCACCCTGTGTCACTGGATCCTGGACTTTCTGACAGAGAGACCGCAGTCAGTCCGTGTTGGCAAGAACACCTCAGGCTCGATCACGCTGAGCACCGGCTCCCCTCAAGGCTGTGTGCTCAGCCCGCTGTTGTTCACACTGCTCACACATGACTGTGCTGCTAGATTCAGGGACAACAGGATTATAAAATTTACAGATGACACCACAGTGGTGGGACTCATCAGTGGAGAGGATGAAACAATGTACAGGGAGGAAGTGAAACAACTAGTGGACCGGTGCGGCAACAACAATCTAGAATTAAACATAGAAATAACAAAGGAGATGATTGTCGACTTTAGGAGGTCGCAGCCCAAACAAACACCCCTCAACATCAGTGGCACCACGGTGGAGAGAGTGGAGAACATAAAGTTCCTCGGAGTGCAAATAACAGATGGTCTCACCTGGTCCAGGAACATCACTGGGATTGTCAAACGGGCCCATCAGCGACTGCACTACCTGAGGAAACTCAAACAGGCCTCACTTCCCACCAACATCCTCAGGACTTTCTACAGGGGCACGGTGGAGTCTGTACTCACGTACTGCATAAACACGTGGTACTCCAACTGTAACTGCTCAGACAGGAAGTCTCTGCAGAGGGTAGTGAGGGGTGCAGAGAGGATCATTGGTGTCTTGCTACCCTCGGTACAAGAACTGTTCCAGAGCCGTTGCCTGAAAAAAGCACTGAGCATAGCAAAGGACAGATTGCACCCACTCCACACACATCTAGATCTCCTGCCATCAGGCAAGAGATACCGCAGCATCAAAGCCCGGACAACCAGACTGCTAAACAGCTTCCTTCCACAGGCTGTGAGGCTGCTAAACAGTCACTCCACCTGATTCTGCTGCTTTTGCACTGACAATTTAATAACTGGCACTGAGTAATAACTCTGGCACTGGCTCAGGTCACTTAAATCAGCTGCCCTGGACATTTTATGACTTTTTTTTAATTGTATTTTAATGTTGCTTTTTACCTGCACTTTTTAAAACTATTCGTACTGTTTTTATCAGGAACTGGATTGTTTTTATTTATATGTGAAATGTTTAAGTTTTTATGTGCGATGTATTCCCTGAGAAACGTCTTCTCATTTTGCACTGTACAATTTGTTGCTTTGCATGATGACAATAATGGATGATGGTGACTAGCTGTTTGTGTCGGAAGGAACTACAGATGCTGGTTCACACCGAAGATAGACACAAATTGTAGCTCAGCAGGACAGGCAGCATCTCTGGATAGAAGAAATGGGCGACGTTTCAGGTCGAGACCGATTCACACTTTCCTTCTGTCCAGAGATGGTGCCTGTCCCACTGAGTTACTCCAGCATTTTGTGTCTATCTTTACTATAAACTGTTCATTTGATTCCCGATGTTCCAGTGCCTTGAAATCAAGCTCTTTAAAAAATGCTGCACAAATATTTCAAAGGTTCATATGAAATCCCTTTAGCTGTCATTTTTAAAGAGCCACTGATCTATGTATTTTAAATGGCCTGTGCTTTTTATTAAACAATGAAAATTAAAGCATTCTGTATTTGTTGCATCTTTTTTTAGTTTAGTTTAATTTAGTTTGGTTTTGAGATATAGCGTGGAAACAGGCCCTTCTGCCCACCGAGTCCGTACCGACCAGTGATCACCCTGTACACTAGTTCTATCCTACACACTAGGGGCAATTTACAGAGGCAATTAACCTACAAACCTGCAAGTCTTTGGAACGTGGGAGAAAACATGCGCACCCAGGGAAAACCTACGGGGAAAACATACAAACTCCGTACAGACAGCATCTGTAGTCAGAATTGAACCCGAGACTCGGGCACTGTAAGGCAGCAACTCTACCGCTACGCCACTTTGCTGCCCATTTATTTACTTAAGTGAAGTCATGTTTTTGTTGTCACGTACACAAGTACAATGAGGTACAGGTACAATGGAAATCTTGCTTGCAGCAGCACCACAGGCACACTCACTAACCTCACACCAAAGCATGTAGATTATAGATAAATTGCACATAATTTCTGCAAGACTAAAAAAAGCACACAAAAAAGCGGCACGCAAAACAAGACTTTAAAGATAAAGAAAACAAGTCTAAGGTGGTGCAAGAGACAGCCCATATTATTTTTTGCCCAGGAAGGGTTAGGGCTGTGCAGGTTGGTTCAAGAATTTAGGTTTGAAGTGCTGAAGTTCAAATCAAGCATGAGAATCAAAATCACAGCAATCTAATAAGCAGAATGGATGAATTTCAGTTTCAGGGCAACATTAAATAAAAGCATCTGAAGATATTACAGAATCTTACACAAGTAATGGACAAGAGAGAGAGACATTTTTGACAACGTGGTACGCAATATGCAAAGTATTTTGATTACACTTTAAACTTTAGAGATACATTGCAGAAACAGGACCTTCGGCCCATCGAGTCTACGCTGACCAGCAATCACTACCATTATCCCACACATAAGGGACAATTTACAATTTTAACCAAAATCAATTAGCCTACAAACCTGTACGCCTTCGGAGTGTGTGAGGAAACCAGAGCACCCGGCGAAAACCCACATGGTCACAGGAAGAACTGTACAGACAGCACCAGTAGTCAGGATCAAATAGGGGTCTCTGGCGTGGTAAGGCAGCAACTCTATCACTGCGCCACCATGCTGCCCCAATCATTGTATCAATTATTTCATTCATTTAATGTAATTAATTCCATGCATTTTTGAATGCAGGGTTTCTAACACAACACTCTGCCACCTCTTGACGGAGATTCAACTTTTTATTCACCACCTCCCCCACACAACACAGTGGGCAGGGCAGAGTTAGCAACATTGAAACCGGGGTCTCTGGCGCTGTACACTGTGGACGGCTTGATTGTAATCATATATTGTCTTACCGCTGACTGGTTAGCGCACAACACAAGCTTTACACTGTACCTCGGTACATGTGACATTAAATTGAACTCAAACTCAACTCAGCTCCACCGCTACCCTGCCGCCCTGACGATCAGATGGAACACAGCATGGGTACTGAAGCAAGCAGGTTATAATTCATTTTTTCTGTCTTTTCTGAATCCATAATGTTCTCACAGCTCTCACAGAAGCACCCATTCTTTTGCTGTTTGGAGGTGTTCTCCAGGATACGACACGATACGATATCCCAGGAGGGAAATTGGTCTGCTGACAGTCATAAAACACAAGGTACATGGAACATGAAACGAATGGAAAGGATTGGGGATGTGCAAAGTTTGGGGAGGGGGGAGGAGGGTGGGGTTGGGTGGAGGGGAGTCAGTCTACCCCACGTTAGAAGGGGGAGGAGTTGTACAGTTTGATAGCCTCAGGATAAAACGATCTCCTGTGGCGTTTTGCACCTCATCTTGGTGGAGCCAGTCTGTTGCTGAAGGTACTGGTTAATATTAATATTGTTCAACTGACATCAACAAAAAGAAGCAGATAATTGTTTCACTGCTGAATTATTATTGCAGGACCTTGGTTACTGTGCAGATTGACAGCCATGCCCCCTACTACTCTGATGTGTCTGCAACAGTGGCCCGAGCACATCTCTGACATCCTGTTCTCTCCACCCACCCATGCAGCAACTCACAAAAGCCTTGTTTTCTCTCTTTTCCCCCCCCCTGGTTCCAAACGGTCCTTGACCTGAAACATTGACTCTGTTGTTCTCCCAAGTGATTCTTCTCCTATCATCAAATGTGTTTCACGGACTACAAAGTCCTTTAGGATATTGTGACGTTGGTAAAAAGCTCCAGATAAAATGTAACTTCTATTATTTATGACACTCCTTCAAATCTAACTCTTGAACAACGGGGTTACTCTGGCACTGAATTCATTCCAGGCAGCCAAGAGAAGCAAACAGGTAGAATAGAAGCTGTCCTGAGGCATATAAATACATTATATGGCTGAATTATTGTGCAATAAAATGTAGGAAATGCATTTCCTTTCATTTCTGATAAGGTTAAGGCAGCTTACTGACAGAAATTGGAGAAGACAGAAAAGGAGAGGGTAACATTCTGCTCTGTAACACACACAGCTCTTTCATTCTGAGCTTCTTATGTATTTTCACCTGCCATCACTCCACTATTTATCATCCTTTCTGCTGCCTGGGCCCCAAGCTCTGTTACACCCTCGTCTGGCATTCTCAGACTTGTTCTCTCTAATCGTTCTACCTTTAATGTTATGGTGTACCAGGGCACTGACTATAAGAGTCAGGAAGTCATGTTGCAGTTGCATAAAGCTTTGGCTAAGCCACATTTGGACTATTGTGTTTAGTTCTGGCCATCAGACTATCAGAAGGATGTGGAGGCTTTGGAAAGGGTTGATTGGATTTTATTAGCTACAAGCAGAAGATAGGCACAAAAAGCTGGAGTAACTCAGCGGGTCAGGCAGTAACTATGGAGAAAAGAGACTTAGAAATGTCGCCCACTCCTTCTCTCCAGAGTTGCCTCACCCGTTGAGTTACTCCAGCATTTTGTGTCTACCTTTTTACCAATCTACACAAATCCCATTTACCCTTCGTCTATGCCTGTCATAATCTTATATCTGATATCTTATATCTTATATCCTGGATCTCTCTATTAGGGCAACTCCTCAGGGTCCTTCACGCCAGAAAAAGCAGGTCCAGCTTATCCACTCTCCCCATAACTCAACATGTTGTTCCAAACTAAAAGTTATTCATTTTTGCACTAAGCCTATTGACATCACTGCCGGAACCAAATTTAAAGAGACATCACCATCAAATGACACTGGGAGATGAATGACACAGATTTGGAAGGGATTGCAATGTTGACATCTCTGAGCACTGCCGCAGATATGAAACATATCTCTCCTTGGTAATTAAAGGCACTCCTTTAGCTGCTTTTCCTATTTTCTTGAAGTAATTTTGCAGAGACTTAGAAACTTCCCTGAGGAAAGACTGAGATCAGATCTGTGCTATAATTGTTATTCATCGGCATGTCTTAGAGGCAAGACATAATATCTCACAATTACTCACGTCCCAAGTCATCCCTATGTACAATAGAACATGTTTACCCCATTAAAAAAAAAAAGTTTTGAACAATTTTTGCCAATAAGCATCTGCAGATTATCAGTGTGCATATTTTACAGAGAGATCACTTAGTTGCTGCACCCATTGGGTTGAGGCAGTGAACCTGGAGAACGTAATCTAGTTCCAGTCGAATCATAATCGCTCAATTTGTCAACGTCATACCTTACCGATGACTATGTTGTTGACAAACTGGTTTCATTGGGGAAATGAGAACATGGCGGTCAGCTGCTTCCTGTCATATTCTCATTTCAACGTTCATCTACAGAGATGAAATAACTATTTGTTGGAATTCATCTCTCAACCCCATTCTCTTCTGAATCAAGTCAAGAATCAAGAGTATTTTATTGTCACATGTCCCAGATAGAACAATTAAATTCCTACTTGCTGCAGCACAACAGAATATGCAAACATAGTATGATATGACAAACGAGAGAGAAAAGAAAAGCTCCGTGTGTATATATACACATACTCACAACATATCCATATATATATATGCATATATAAAAAATATATATACACATACACACATACTCAAAAAACAAACAAACCAGTGCAACAATAATAATAATAGTCTATTGTAGTTCAGAACCTATATGAGGTTGGAGTGTTTAATAGCCTGATGGTTGTAGGGAAGGAGCTGTTCCTGAACCTGGACATTACAGTTTTCAGGCTCCTGTACCTACTTCCCGATGGCAGTGGTGAAATGTGTGTGAGGCCAGGATGGTGTGGGTCTCTGATGATGTTGGCTGCCTTCGATGGTGGGGAGGTCAGAGCCGGTGATGGACTGGGCAATGTTCGCAACTTTTTGTAGTCTTTTCCGCTCCAGGACGTTCATGTTGCCGAACCAGACAATGATGCAACCAGTCAATATGCTTTCTACAGTGAACCTGTAGAAGTTCAAGAGAATCCTCTTTGACATACCGAATCTCCGTAATCATCTCAGGAAGTAGAGGCGCTGAGAGTCAGAGAGTCACACAGCAACAAAACAGGCCCTTCAGCCCAACTTTCCCATGCTGACCATCTAAACTAGTCCCACCTGCCTGTGTTTGGTCCATATCCCTCTAAGTCTATCTTATCCATGCACTTATCTAAATGTTTCTTAAACATTGTGATATTACCTGCCTCAACTACTTCCTCTGGCAGCTCATTCCACACACCCACCACCGTTTGTGTAAAAAAAGGTTGCCCCTCAGGTTCCTATTAAATCTTTCTGCTCTCATCTATACATGTGGCCTCTGGTTCTCAATTCCCCTGCTCTGGGTAAGACACTCTGTGCACTTACCCAATCTATTTTTCTCATTACTTTATACTCCTCTATAAGGTCAACTTCTTCGCTTCAAGGAATAAGGTCCTTAATTCCTCAACCACTCCCTATAGCTCAGGCGCTCGAGTCCTGGTAGCGTGCTGCACCCTTTCCAGCTTAACAATATCAAGTTTTTCACTGCACTTCAGTATAAGTGACAATACTAAACCTAAACTGAAACCTAAATGATGGGGATGTATAAGAAGATAGCAAATTATGTTATCTCCAAACACAAATAGATATTCTGCATTCACCATTCAGTTAATCAATAATAAATTATCATCAGAATTGCTGCTTGCAACTATCAGATATTCAAGGAGCCCAATTAATTTCTGTGCTTATTTTTCTGATTTATTAATTAATTCATTTATTATTTATTCATTTATTCATTATATTTTCTTTGGAGCAAAGGAGGCTGAAGGGTGACTTTTGCAGAATACAAGATCATGAGGGGCATGGATAAAAAGTGTACGCTCACAGTCTGCTTCCCAGGGTAGAGGATTCCAAAGCTAGAGGCCATAGGCTTAACGTGAAAGGGGAGAGATTTAAGAGGGACCTCAGGGGCAACTCTTTCACCCAGAAGTAACACTGGAAGTTTCAGAAAATGCCATGGAAGCTCCTACTCTGACCTTGGTAAAATCCTGGCCGATATCCCAAAGGAAGCCAAATGAATTGTCTGGAGTTTAGAAGGATGAGGGGAGACCTCATTGAAACTTACCAAATAACGAAAGTCCTGGATAGCGTGAATGTGGAGAGGATGTTTCCACGAGTGGGAGAGTCTAGGGCCAGAGGCCATAGCATCAGAATAAAATGACGTACCTTTATAAAGGAGATGAGGAGAAATTTCTTTAGTCAGAGGGTGGTGAATCTGTGGAATTTATTGCCACAGAAGGCTATGGAGGCCAAGTAATTTCCATGCTGCATGACAATGACATAGGTTGTTAATATGGTGGGAGAAGGGAGAAGAGATTGATGGAATTATTTGCATAGATTCAGCGACACAGTCTGACGTGACAGGGCTCACTGCAAAGTATTAATTTTGCAAATTCAGACTCCCATTTTGTAGAAAACAAGATTCTGAACAGAGGTTGTGTTTAAATATCGGGACTGAAACAACTGCAGTGTCTCCCAACAAAACCAAGATCATTTCTCCCATGGAATGCAGTAAATGGAGGGTGATGAAGTATTGAAAATTATATATGTAATTACAATGTGAATCAATCCCAGTTAATTGCTGCAAAAAGATGTCTAACGATAATTGACAGGAGGATTGTCGCTGCAACTCTCTGGTGGCTGCGATGAAAGGACTGATCTTTGCACAAACAGGTTGTCTCCAGTCCAAATGGACGGTGACAAAAATGAAAAAGGAGAAGGCAGGGGAGAGAGGGGAGAGAGAGAGAGAGAGAGAGAGCAAGAGGGAGAGAGAGAGAGGGAGAGGGAGAGAGGGAGAGAGAGAGAGAGAGAGAGAGAGAGAGAAAGTGGGAGAGAGAGAGAGAGAGAGATAGCGAGAGAGAGAGTAGGACAGAGAGCTATAGAGAGAAGCGAGTGAAAGTAGACCTCTGAATCTCGCTCTTCGCTGTCTCGTGGTATCTATCTCTTCTATAGTGTCTCTAGTATCTGTTGTGTACTTGGTCTCTCGGTCCTCTGTCTCTTGTGTCCTGGTGTGTAGTCTAGATCGCAGAAGAGAGAGAGACGAGAGAGGGAGAAGAGAGCGAGTAGAGAGAGAGAGAGAGAAGATAGCGACTCAGAGAGAGCGCGAAGAGCCGAGAGAGATCTACTCGCTATATCTCTTCTATCCTCTCCCCCTCCTCTCTCCTCTCATCTCTCTCCTCTCTCTCTCACCTCTCCTCTCTCTCGCACTTTCTCTTTCTCTATCCTCTTTCTTTACTCTTTCACTCTCCTCTCTCTATCTCTCTGTCACTTGCTCACCCTTTCTTCCCACTTTAGTGTGCAGGAAGTCATGTACCTGAACATGTCCGTCCTCCAGGGTGTGGGGAGGTTGCCCAAGCCAGAGGGGACAAAGAAATGTCTTGTTAGTTTTGGGTCCCCAGTGGAGTAGTGCCACCTGATCCTCAAAGAGAAACTTTTAAAAGTGTGCTTTATTCACGTCCAATTAAAATCTGTTATTATAAAACAGAAAATAATCAAGTATCGTTTGGGAACATGATCTGTTAATATCTATAATTATTTAAATTGCATATAATGAGGGACACATGCCTCTTGTTAAATGGACAATACCCTTATAATGCATCAGCGCCCACTGTTTCATACTGCTGTGGCATTTTAAACGAGTTATCCCTGCAGGTTGAACTAATTATCTGAAAAAGATGGGCTTTTTGCAAGAAGCCCTTTTGGTATAACGTTCCCAAAATACGCCTCTCTACGACAAATAACTATTGTTCTTTTTTTCCCACAATCTCCCAAGCATCAACCTGAGACAACCTTCATCAAATTATAATTCGACAATTACAGATTTCCAGCACCAATTGCAGTGCTCGATAAACCACACAGAAAAACATGCGTGCTAGGTTGGAAGCTGTACAATGAGCAGACAAACTAATGAAATACCACAGATTGTGGGACAAATGACGATGATCATACACATTTGCTAGTACACTGTATGGATGTGAAACGATAGTGCAGCGCTAGAGTTGCTGCCTTACAGCACCAGAGACCCAGGCTCCATCCAGACTATGGGTGCTGTCTGTAAGGAGTTTGTACCTTCTCCCCTGATTGCATGGGTTTTCCCTGGGTGATCCGTTTTGTGCCCACACTCCAAAGATGCACAGTTGGTCTATTTCCCACAGTCTTAGAGTGTAGAGTTTAGAGTACCAGCGCCCATTCCTAATTTTCCAGTCAAATAATTGATTATTTCCGTATCTTCCGGACAAACTCCCATTTGCTTCCTTCATAGCCTTTCCTATCATAAATACATAGACACATAGACAATAGGTGCAGGAGTAGGCCATTCGGCCCTTCGAGCCAGCACTGCCATTCAATGTGATCATGGCTGATCCTCCACAATCAGTACCCCGTTCCTGCCTTCTCCCCATACCCCTTGATAACTCTCTTTTGAATGCATCCAATGAGTTGGCCTCCACTGCATTCTGAGGCAGAGAATTCCACAAATTCACAACTCTCTGTGTGAAAATGTTTTTCCTCATCTCAGTTCCAACTGGCTGACCCCTTATTCTTAAACTGTGGCCCATGTTTCTGGACACCCCCAACATCGGGAACATGTTTACTGCATCAAGCGTGTCCAATCCCTTAATAATTTTTTATGTTTCTATAAGATACCCTCTAACCCTTCTAAATTCCAGTGAATTCAAGCCCAGTTACTCCATTCTTTCATCATATGACAGTCCTGTCATCCCAGGAATTAAACTCGTGAACCAACGCAAGCACTCATTCGATAGCAAGAATGTCCTTCCTCAATTTAGGAGACCAAAACTGCACACAATACTCCAGGTTTTGTCTCACCAGGGCCCTGTACAACTGCAGAAGGACCTCTTTGCTCCTATACTCAACTCCTCTCGTTATGAAGGCCAACATGCCATTAGGTTTCTTCACTGCCTGCTGAACCTGTATGCTTACTTTCAGTGACTGATGTACTAGGATACCCAGGTCTCGTTGTACTTCCCCTTTTCCTAACCTGACACCATTCAGATAATAATCTGCCTTCCAGTTCTTGCCTCCAAAGTGGATAACCTCACATTTTTCCACATTATACTGCATCTGCCATGCATCTGCCCACTCACCCAACCTGTCCAAGTCACTCTGCATCCTCATAACATCCTCTTCACAGTTCACACTGCCACCCAGCTTTGTGTCATCTGCAAATTTGATAATGTCACTTTTATGTGGTTTCTGTTAGGGGTCTCTATTGTGGTGCAGTGGTAGAGTTGTTGCCTCAGAGCGCTTGCAGCACCGGAGACCCGGGTTCGATCCTGACTACAGGTGCTGTCTGTATGGAATTTGTATGTTTCTTCCCATGACCGCGTGGGTTTTCTCCGAGATCTTCAGTTTCCTCCCACACTCCAAAGACGTAACGTTTTCATGGCTGGTGTAAGTGTAAATTGTCCCAATTGTGTGTAGGATAGTGTTAGTGTGCGGCGATCGCTGTTCAGTACGGACTCTGTGGACCAAAGGGCCTGTTTCTAATTGATCAATTTCCCTCCTGGGATAAATAAAGTTCTATCGTATCATATCGTATTGTTACACTACTCCCGTAAGTGACTCCATGCCTTTGTTATTTCTCAGGATTTGAGTATAGGAGCAAGATGTCCTTCTGCAGTTGTACAATGCCCTGGTGAGACCACATCTGGAGTATTGTGTGCAGTTTCGGTCTCCTAATTTGAGGAAGCACATCCTTGCTATTGAGGCATTGCAGCGTAGGTTCAGAAGGTTAATCCCCGGGATGGCAGGATTGCCATATGAGGAAAGATTGGAAAGATCGCGTATTCATTGGAGTTTAGAAGGATGAGAGGGCATCTTATAGAAACATATAAAATTATAAAAGGATTGGACACGCTAGAGGCAGGAAATATGTTCCCGATGTTGGGGGAGTCCAGAACCAGGGGCCACAGTTTAAGAATAAGGGGGCGGCCATTTAGAACTGAGACGAGATAAAACGTTTTCACCCAGAGAGTTGTGAGTTTGTGGAATTCTCTGCCTCAGAGGGCGGAGGAGGCCGGTTCTCTAGATGAATTTAAAAGAGAGTTAGTCTGGGGGCTAGCGGAATCAGGGGATATGGGGAGAAGGCAGGAATGGGGAACTGATTGTGGATGATCAGCCATGATCACAGTGAATGGCGGTGCTGGCTGGAAGGGCCGAATGGCCTCCTGCACCTGTTGTCTATGTTTCTATGTTTCTATCTCCACCCTAACCTCTTCTGCAACCTGGTTTCAAGAACTTTGGTCACCCCTCTCTGCTCAATTAACACCCTCCTTAACACACAGAGCCATCCCTCCACCTTCCCCCAGTTCCCGGTCCTTCCTCAATGTCATCTGCCCTTTAATATTCAAGTCCCATTCTGACTCATTCTGCAGCCATATCTTTGTAATGGATGTCAGCTCGTAATTATTTATGGCCATTCTCGCTCTCATTTTATGTGTTTTGTTTTAAATGCTACATGCGTCTAGCTTTGCCCTTTTACTATTGTTATTACCTCTAGCCTTATCTACTGACCTACTCTTGGATTTGAACTCTTTATTCCTTCCTGTCATAGTCTATTTATCATTTCCCATATTAATTCCTTCCTGTCTAGATTTATCTCTATGTCTTACCATATCTTCGCAACTCTGATGCTTCGCGCCTACAATTTAGTTTTAAATTTTCTATGTTTTCCTAGTGATAGAAACCTAGCCAATCCCCTGGCCCTCGGTCTCTTACCATTTAGTCCATCTTAACCTGCCATGAATTTGTAGACCTCAGTTGAAGGTCCTCACATCTCTCCGCTCAAAGATGAAGGGCCGCATTTTCTCCAGCCTAATCTTGTAGCTGATGGAAATGTCCAAGTCGTGGTTAAACACTCACACCATTTTCGGTTTTATCTAATTTTGGCACAGTTTACATTATTCAACTCAATGCACAAATCTCACAACCTTGCCATTAGCAATACATAACTTAGACCGAGACGTTGATTGTGTTGGTAACAGCCCCTTTCGAGTTTAGAGATAAAGCATGGATGCAGGCTCTTCGGCCCACCGAGTCTGCGCTGACCAACGATCACTCCATTCACTAGCACTTCCCTACACACTAGGGATAATTTACAATTTTACCAAAGCCAATTATCCTACAAACCTGTACGTCTTTGATGTGTGGGAAGAAACCGGGGACCTGGAGAAAACCCACATGGTCACAGGGAGAACGTTACAAACTCCGTACAGACAGCACCCGTAGTCAGGATTGAAATGGGTCTCAGGCACTGTAAGGCAGCAACTCTACCGCTGCACCACTCTGCCTTCCCTATTTTGAACCAACTTACTACAGACATTTGTTCTGCACATCACTCCCCACCTCCTCACCTACAGAAAACTAATTTGCATATTTCTCCCTTTCCCACTCTGATGAAGTGTTGCAGACCCAAAATGTTGACTTTCTTTTTCCGTAGATACAGCTTGACCCCTGGGTTTTTTTCAGCATTTAATGTTTTTATTCCATATTCTATCAAACAGTAGAATCCAAAACTGAAGGTAAATGATCTTCAGTAACATTGCCTCTTTGCAAACCCAGTCATGGCAGTTGAAGAAATTAGTTTTTATCTCAGGACAAGGGAATGTGGAAATCTCTTCCTCAAGGAGTAATGGAACCGGAGTCCTTAATTATTTTTTAAGGCAATATCTACCTGGGTCCCACCTGGAATCCCACCTATTCCTCCCCCCTCCCCACACCCCTTCCCTGTTTTCCTGCCCCTGGCTTCACAATCCCCAACTCCTCCAATCCATCTCACACCTGTTGTTCTTATCTCTGGTAGACACAAAATGCTGGAGTAACTCAGCGGGACAAGCAGCATCTCTGGAGAGAAGGAATGGGTGACGATTCGGGTCATTGTATATTTGTTAAAAGCAAGGGGAAGAAGCAAGGGGAAGAACACAGTCCACTCCTAAGGCATTGCGGCTATCCTGAGCATTCCTGGGAATTGCTAGCATCCACATGGCTGGGCGGTTTGTGTACACTGCATTTTATTTAATTTTACTTTTTTAGCAAACTTTCTAACTGAATTTCTAACTAAAAACCTACCATTTTATTGAAACCATGTACATCGCAGGCCATGTATTCAGCCATGGCCACTGAAAATGTCACATTTGGAAAGCACTGTTGTAAATTATCTCCTTGTATAAAGCTTTTCATTTGTTTACCTGAAGTGTGTTCATTAAATAGATGCAAAATGCTGGAGAAACTCAGCGGGTCAGGCAGCATCTCTGGAGAAAAGGAATAGGTGACATTTTGGGTCAGAACCCTCCTTCAGACCCAGAGTCTGAAGACCCAGAGCCTGAAGAAGGGTTCCAACCTGAAACGTCTCCTATTCCTTTTCTCCAGAGATGAAGCCTGACCCGTTGAGTTACTCCAGCATTTTGTGTCTATCTTAGGTATAAACCAGCATCTGCTGTTTGTTACTAGACATGTGCTCAGTAAAGTTCTTTGAGACCTTTTATGTGTCACAGGCTTTATTGAAATGCAAAATCTTGCTGTTTGCCAGTTTCAGTCAATTGCATTATCTTAATTGCACAGTATTCGTTTTATGACAAAAGATTGAAAAGTTTGATCGATACTTCGGCTTTTGCTCAACAACGTCTAATGTTTTATTTATATCTTCCTTCATCCACAAAATATAACAGGAGCAATTATAGCTATTCAAATCTAAATAACTCTGTCAGATGCAGAGTTTAGTATGCTAATGGCAGGACAATTATTGCCCCATCGGGATAATCTTTAAAGCGCAGTTTACGGAATATGAATACTTAGAACAGAAAGGAATCTTCACAGCTGTTAAGTGCTTGAGAGGCTGAGGGGGAGACCTGATATAAGTATATAAAATTATGAGAGGCATAGAAAGGATATACAGTCAGAACCTTTTTCCCAGTGAAGGGAAGAGAAGGGGATAAAAAGGTGGAGGTGGGGTGGGGGAGGGTTTGTAGGTTAGTTACCTAGAATGGTGAAATCAATGTTTATACAATTGGTTTGTGAGCTACCCAAGCGGAAATGTGTGTTGCTGTCTCTCTAGTTTGAATATGGCCTCACTATGGCAATGATGGAGGCCCTGGACAGAGCAGTCAGAAGATAGACACAAAATGCTGGAGTAACTCAGCGGGATCTCCGGAGAAAAGGAATAGGTGATGTTTTGGGTGGAAATTATATATAGTCATGTTTGAGTCTGGAGATAAAGAATGGGTAATGTTTCGCGTCGAGACCCTCCTTCCGAAGATAGACACAAAATGCTGGAGGAACCCAGTGGATCAGGCAGCATCTCTGGAGAGAAGGAATGGGTGACGTTTCAGATGGAGACCCTTCTTCAGGCACGAACCGTCACCTATTCCTTTCCTCCAGAGACGCTGCCTGACCCGCTGAGATACTCCAGCGTTTTGTGTCTATCTTCTGTGTAGACCAGCATCTGCAGTTCCTTCCTACACAGAGCAGTCAGCATGGAAATGGGAAGAGAAGTTAAAATGGTTAGCATCCAGATCCAGCATTGAGCACAAGTGTTCATCAAAACGGTTGCCGAGTCTACGCATCAGATAAAGCGGTTTGCAAATCATATCACTCAGGGCAATGCAACGGCATGGGATAGTCGTTTGTCACTGTCAGTGCAACTACATTGGCTGAACTCCACATGTCAAGAAGCCAGTTAAACGAGTGAAGAATAAGTGACTTCCACTCAAATGGGGAAGAGAAACTAAGCAGGATCTCTGGTTGATTTTGATTTACCATGACATGTTTAGTGGTGGATACCATAGCATTGAAAAGTCATTACCAGCACAAAAGGAGGCTATGGACCCCAATGAGTCTACGTCCAATCCTACTAAAGCAATCCTGACAGTCTCATTTCCCCACTCCTTCTATGTAGCCCTGCACTTGGCTTTCACTTAAATCCATGTCCAATTCCCATTTATCGGCCCTGCTTGACTTTGCTTCCATGATCCTTACACAGAGTCAGTTCTAGATAACTAGTTTCTGCTCGGAGAATGAGTTTCCACACATCCTCCTTGAATCTTTTGCCTTGAACCATCCACCCATGCAATCGGCTATCCTCTATGGTTAACAAATTAACCCACAAATTTGCACAGTGTTGGCATGTGGGAGAAAACCCGAGCAGCCGGAGAAAACCCAAGCGGTCACAGGGAGAACATACAAATGCTGCAGACAGCACCCTTCTTCAGGATTGAACTCGGGTCTGTGGTGCTGTAGGACAGCAACTCCACCGCTGTGCCACCTTGCCACCCTCATGCCACAGTGCCACTCCATCAAATCTGTACTCAATCTTTTTTTCTGCAAGGGAGGTTCACCAGTTTAACCTTGTAACTGAAGTTCCTAATCCCTAAATCCATTCCAGCAAACTTTTACTGCATGCAACCTTGTCAATCCTTTGTATCATACGCAGTATTCAATGACCTTGGATAGATAGGCCCAGCTACCCTCACCTTTTAATGATACCTTGAACCCAGACTTGTTACCAAGAGTTAGGATACTCTACTCTGTGTAAAATAGATGTCAAGACCAAGGATTCAACAAGTGGGATGGTTCCTCGTGAATAACAAGGGGAAAGTTTCAAAACCTGCTCTCTGTAATATATATTGTATGTTGCTGGAACCAACAACTCTATTTTGGTGCTTCCAAGGCAGAATAGCTATGTATCATTCAACTACTATTAACTAAATAGTACTTTGAAATAACTCATTACCATTTTTATTTTATTTTATTTCATGATCTTGAATCCATTGTATCTATTGTGATTTTGTTACTGTAATTTTAGTATATTGTACTGAATTTAATTTTTGCAAGGTTTATGATATTATACAATATATTATTGCTATAGTTATTATTACAAGACTACTAATTATATTAGAGTTACTCTATAAGATTTTGGTCAGTCAATTATGCCCCACATTAATTTTAATTCTTACCTGTAATTATTGTCTTGGGGACATATTATGTGTGGCGCAGGAAGTCTCCCGGGGGACACGTGAAGATGGCACTCAGCGGGTCAGACAGCATCTCTGGACAGAAGGAATAGGTGACATTTCAGGTCGAGACCCTCACTCTGAAGAAGGGTGCC
Organism: Amblyraja radiata; assembly: GCF_010909765.2. NCBI lineage: Eukaryota > Metazoa > Chordata > Chondrichthyes > Rajiformes > Rajidae > Amblyraja > Amblyraja radiata. Next base: position 32,388,778 of record NC_045970.1, on the reverse strand, counting down.
GGGTCTCTCTTTGTTCTTGGTGGCTCCTGAAATGAATTGGAGAATAGAAGCCAATACACGTAGGTCATAAAGTCATAAGGAATAAGAGTAGAATTAGTGCATTCAGCCCATCGAGTCTACTCTGTCATTCAATCATGGCTGATCTATCTCTCCCTCCTAATCCTATTCCCCTGCCTTCTCCCCGTAACCTCTAGCACCTGTACTAATCTAGAAAGCCAACACAGTCATGCATCTTTATGGATTGTGACCAGAGGTTAATTTCTTCATCCGTGTGAAGTTTGGGAGAGTTTAATTTTTGTTTGTTATTTTTTTTTTTTTTTTTTTTCTGAAAAAAGATTAGAATAAGAAAAAGAAGTTAGATAGTAAAGGATAGAAAGATGTGAAATATATAGTGTGTGAAAAAAGAAAACGAGTAAATGAAGAAAGTTGAGAGAGAGAATAGAGAAAATAAAATAAAATAAAAAAAGAAAAGGAGATCATTATTTATAATCTTGACCAACCCTCGTCCAGTCCTGAAACAGTTATTTTTTACAATTGTGTTGCACCATATGATTCCAAAAAAACGACGAATGGAGACCAACTCGTTATGAATTGGTCTGATTTATCCATTAGGAGGAATCGCATTTCCTCAAGATGAGCGGTGTCCAACATACTTGCAATCCACATTTTAAGCGTTGGTATTGATGTACCCTTCCAAAATTTAAGAACTAATTTTTTTGCTATTATTAAACCATAGTTAAGGAATAGATTTTGAGATGTGTTCAATTTATTCCCATCTTCCATTACGCCAAATATAATCATTTCAGTATTAGGTTCCATTCTTGTCTTGAATAATTTTGTAAATATTTCAAAAATATCATTCCAAAATCTATAAAGTTTTATGCAGGAAACTAAGGAGTGTGTTATAGTTGCCTTTTGGGCTAGACATTTATCACAAGTGGCGGATATATTTGGATAAAATTTGTTCAATCTTGTTTTTGAATAATATAATCTATGTACAATTTTAAATTGAATTAGATTATGTCTTACATTAATTGAACATTTGTGAATATATATCAGGTATTTTTCCCATTTAACCTTCGTAATTTTTATCATTAGTTCCCGTTCCCACTCTTCTCTAAGTACCTCTGTCGATGGTAGGTCTATATTTAGAATACTATTATATAATATGATATTAATTTTTGTGAGTCAGCTTCAATATTCATTGCTTCTTCCAATAAGTCAGGAGTTACTTTTTGATATCCTTGTATATATTTTTTCACGAAATCGCAAATCTGAAGATATTTAAAATATTGGTTGTTTTTCAATTTAAATTTTAATTGTAGTTGTTGGAATGATAGTAAGTTTCCCATTTCGTACATATCCCCGATCCTTCTAATTCCGAGACTTTCCCATTGGTTATATGTCTTATCAATAAGAGATGGTTTAAATAAAGGGTTATTCGCTATTGGCATTAACAGTGATAGATTTCTTAATTTTAAAGATAATTTTATTTGTTTCCAAATTCTTATTGTACCATATATAATTGGGTTCTTCTTATATATTGTGTTATTCAGTTCTTTTGGGGAGAAGAGGATCGTTCCTATATTACAAGGATGGCAATCCTCCTTCTCCATTTTTATCCATTCTGTCTGTTGGGTAGAACTATCCAACCAATAAATCATATTCTTAATATGCACTGCCCAGTAATAATACATAAAATTCGGAAGTGAAAGTCCCCCGACCTCTTTTGGTTTACATAAGTGTTTTTTTTGTGATTCTATGTGATCTATAGTCCCAAATATAATTAGTAATATTAGAGTCTAATTTAAAAAAAAAATATTTTGGTATATATACCGGTATAGATTGAAATAGGTATAGTAATTGTGGTAGGAAGATCATTTTTATTGCATTTATTCTACCTAATAATGATAAGGGAAGTGTTTTCCAAAATTTAATCAACGTATTAAGTTTATTTAATAAAGGCATGAAATTAGCATTGAATAATGCTTTATATTTTCTAGTAATCTGAATACCCAAATATTTAAATTTTTCTGTTGCGATTTTAAAGGGGAACTTCAGTAAGTGTGTAGGTTCTTGAGGTTTTAATGTCATGATTTCACTTTTATTCCAGTTTATTCTATATCCAGAAAAAGACCCAAATTCCTCTATTAAGTTTAATAAATTTGGTATGCTCGTTTGTGACTTTGTAATATATAAAAGTATATCGTCTGCATATAATGAGATTTTATTCTTTGAGTCCCTGGTATTATAGCCCTGAATATTCGGATGAATTCTTATACTTTCAGCCAGGGGTTCTATCATAAGGGCAAATAGCAGGGGTGATAGTGCACATCCCTGCCTATTACCCCTTGATAGTTGAAATTTTTGAGATAACATGTTATTAGTTAAAATTCTTGCCATCGGTTTATCATATAATAATTTTACCCATGTTATAAAATTCTCTCCCATATTAAATTTTTGTAGTACTTTATATAAGTATTGCCACTCTACCTGATCAAATGCTTTCTCTGCATCCAAAGAAATAATTGATATATCTTCTTCCTCTACTTTATGCGAGTACATTATATTAAACAGGCGTCTCAGATTATTAAATGAGTATCTTTTAGGTATAAACCCCGTTTGATCAGGGTTTATCAATTTACTAATATATTTGCTTAATCTTCTTGCTAAAATCTTTGCTAAAATTTTCTGATCTGTATTTAAAAGTGATATAGCTCTGTACGAGCCCGGATCTTCTAAATCTTTATCTTTTTTTGGAATAAGCGTAATAGTTGATTCTGTTAGTGTTTCAGGTAGTTTGTTTTCTTTAAAAGCATGGGAGTATAAATTAAATAAATAAGGGGTTGTTATCTCCTGAATTTTTTTATAAAATTCATTATTAAAACCACCTGGTCCCGGTGTCTTACCATTTTTCAGCGATTTTATTGTTTCACCTATTTCTTTGATTGTAATTTGAGCTCCTAATTCCTCTTGTTCCAAAAGGTCCAGTATTGGAAGATTACAATTATCTAGAAATTTTTTTATTTTACTATCTTCTATTTTAATTTTAGATGTATATAAGTTTTGGTAAAATTGGGCAAATCTTTTATTAATTTCTTTAGGTAGTATTAGTAATTCACCTTTCTCTGATTTAATTTTGGTTATAGTATTTTCCTTTTCTTGTTTTTTCAATTGGCGAGCTAAAAGCTTATGTGGTTTGTCACCAAACTCAAAATGTTCCTGTTTTGTAATTTGGAATAGTCTTATTACTCTTGCCGATAAAATTCAATTAAGTTTAAATTTCAGTAATATTATCTTATTGTGTTTATCTGTCGTGGAATCTTTGGCATTATCCAACTCTAACTGTCTGATTTCTTGTTCTAACAACAATTGTTCTGTCTTATTCTTTTTATTTTGAAAACTTTGATATGAAATTATAATTCCTCTCATAAATGCCTTAAAAGTTTCCCATAATAAAGAAGGCAAAGTACCTGGTATATCATTTGTATCGAAAAAAAGTTCCATTTGTTGTTTTAAATATTGATAGCCTTGCACGTCATTTAAAATATGTGTATTAAACCTCCAAAAATTTTTTTTACCCGGCATTCCCTCAAATTTTACCGAAAATGTCAACGGGGAGTGATCTGAGATACTACTAATGTGGTATGTTGGGTTGTTTGTATATGGTATTAATTTCATATCCACTAAAAAATAATCAATTCTTGAATAAGTTTTATGCACCGAAGAGTAAAACGAGTATTCCCTTCCAACTGGATTAGCAGATCTCCATACATCTATTATATTAGTATTTTTTATATATGTATTTAGAAGTTCGCTAGTTTTAGATTTTAAATTACTCTTCTTTTGTTTTGCTGATTTATCTAGATATGAATCTAAAACACAGTTAAAGTCCCCCCCTATTATCACATTTTGGTAATTAAACTCTGATATTATGTCAATAATTTTATCAAAAAAGTGGGGGTTATCAAAATTCGGAGCATAAATATTTATCAAAGTTAGTGGGGTTGCATAAATTTCACCCGAAACTATAATATATCTTCCCTCTTTATCTGATATGGTATTCTTTGTTTGTTATTTACCTGCTTCTAGTTCGCATGCCTCTTTCAGAATTGTCATGATTTTCCTGTTCGGTTCATAGAAAAGACTCCATTACTAGTTAGAAATAATAGCATTGAATGATTTCCCTGGGGTGAGGGTGAGTGTCTCTCTGCGACTCACGAGGACTGCAAATGATGTACGGTAAATCAGTATTTTGAGAAGTCAGTAGTTATACTACATAATCTCTGATGTTGTTCATCTATATTCATGTTATTCTCACAGGACATAAAAAACAAGCAAATGGTAATATGAGCAATTTTGAAATTTTAGTTTCTTCACATTGCACATCCTATCATTTCTAACCTTAATCTCTGTCATCCAGAGAGTTTCAGAGACAGGTGTGTATTGAAGTCACCACCGTTTGTCTAATAATCTGTATCAAAATGTTACCAATACTGAAAAACACGAATGGTAAATGTTCACCTAATTATATCATGCCTCGTTGCCCATTGCTACATGGCAAGCCGCTGAAATTTATTATGACAATACAAGCAATAAGGCTCTTCTCAGTCCTTTTGGACAACAAACAGTCCTTAACTCAAAGCTCACAGTCCTACAGTCATAGAGTCATGCAGCATGGAAACAGTCCCTTCAGCCCAACTTGCCCATGATGACCAATATGTCCCAAGGTGGCACAGTGGCGCAGTGGTAGAGTTGCTGCTTTACAGCGCCAGAGACACAGGTTCGATCCTGATTACGGACGCTTATCTATTCAGAGTTTGTACGTTCTCCCCGTGATCTGCGTGGGTTTTCTCCGGGATCTCCAGTTTCCTCCCACACTCCAAAGACATACAGGTTTGTAGGTTAATTCGTTTGATATAATTGTAAATTGTCCCCAGTGTGTGTAGGATAGTGTTAGTGCGCAGGGAACGCTGGTCGACACGGACTCAGTAGACCTAAGGGTCTGTTTCCGCACTGTATCTCTAAACAAAACTAAACTAAATCTACGGTACACAAAATTGCTGGAGGAACTCAGCGGGTGCAGCAGCATCTATGGAGCGAAGGAAATAGGCGACGTTTCGGGCCGAAACCCTTCTTCAGACTGATGGGGGGTGGGGAAAGAAAGAAGGAAAAAGGGAGGAGGAGGAGCCCGAGGGCGGGCGGATGGGAGGGTGGGAGGAGACAGCTAGAGGGTGAAGGAAGGGGAGGGGACAGCACAGGCTAGCCAAATTGGGGGAATTCAATGTTGATGCCATAAGGGCGCAAGGACCCCAGACGGAATATGAGGTGCTGTTCCTCCAATTTCCGCTGTTGCTCACTCTGGCAATGGAGGAGACCCAGGACAGAGAGGTCGGATTGGGAATGGGAGGGGGAGTTGAAGTGCTGAGCCACTTCAACTCCCTACTAGTCAGGTAGGTTAAGGCGGACTGAGCGGAGGTGTTCGGCGAAACGGTCGCCCAACCTACGCTTGGTCTCACCGATGTAAATTAGCTGACATCTAGAGCAGCGGATGCAGTAGATGAGGTTGGAGGAGATACAGGTGAACCTTTGTCGCACCTGGAACGACTGCTTGGGACCTTGAATGGAGTTGAGGGGGGAGGTGAAGGGACAGGTGTTGCATTTCTTGCACTAGTCTACACTAGTCCCACCTACCTGCATTTGACCCATATCCCTCTAAACCTATCCTATCCGTGTTCCTGCCTAAATGTTTCTTAAACGTTGCAACATTACCTGCCCCAACTATCTCTTGGACAGCTCGTTCAATACACCCACAACCATTTGTGTAAATAAGTTACCCCTCAGGTTCCTATTAAATTTCCCCCCCCTCTTCTTACACCTATGGCCTCTGGTTCTTGATTCCCCGACTCTGGGCAAGAGACTGTGCCTTTGCCCGGTCTATTTGCAAGCACTTTCCAACCCAATCTCACCAAGTAGCAATCGTTATCACAAAGCATCACCAAGAAGACACCTAGAGCTTATTTTGGTTGGCGCGCCACCTTAATTTAGTAGTAAACCCATCTGCCATATCCTGACCCAGGGTGCTGTATGTCTAGAATTTGCATTTTCTCCCTGTGACCTCATGGGTTTCCTCCAGGTACTCTGGTTTCCTCCCACATCCCTAAAACCTGGGGTTTGTAGGTCAATTGGCCTCTGTAAATGCCCCTAGTGTGTAGGGAGTGGATGCAAAAGTGGGATAACATAGAACTGGCACAGTTGCACAGCAGTAGAGTCACTCCATTACTGCGCCTGACTAAAGATGCCGTTTGTTGGAGTTTGAACATTCTCCCTGTGACCGTGAGTATTTTCTCCTGGTGCTCTGGTTTCCTCCCACATTCCAAAAACATACAGCTTAATGTCTGTTAATGACATGTAGGTTAATTGGCTTTTGTAACGTAAATTGTCTCTATTTTATAGGGTGGTGTTAGTGTAAGCGGTGATCGCTGGTCGATGCGGACTCAGTGGGCCAAAGGGCATGTTTCCACATTGCATCTCTGAAGTCTAAACTAGAGTGAACTTGAGTTGTTCTCCAGAGATGCCTGCTGTTACTCCACGGCTTTGTGTCCTTTTGTGTATTAACCAGCATCTGCAGTTCTTTGTTTCTCCTTTGTTATTATAATGGTCCAGGTTCATCTTTATTTTCCTGAGAGGGAAGACGTCGTCAAAATCTCTATGCAGAATAGCAAAACAGGGAATCATCTGTCAGTGAGTATTCAACTGGGTAAATGTATTAATCCAGAACTCATTAAGTCTTTGAGCTGAAAGCTGTGAGTATTCGCAGTCACTGAAGCGTTGATTGTCTGATTCAGATTCCCTGTAGGTTTGGACATCTTGTCACACTTGCAAAATTATGTGAAATGAGCTTCACGTGTACATCGCTGAGACGGAAAGCTTCATTGGAAAATACTGTTGCAGAGACTGGAAGCTTCATTGGAAATGCTGGAGAAACTCAGCGGGACAGGCAGCATCTCTGGAGAGAAGGAATGGGTGACGTTTCGGGTCAAGACCCTTCTTCAGACTGATCTATTCTTTGCTCAGTCAGCTGTCGATCAAAGAGCAAATGATACCACACATGGTGCGTTCAATCACCAAGCTGATGACCAAAGTTTGTGAGGCATAGAAACAAGGAACTGCAGATGCTGGTCTACAACAAAAAAAGACACAAAGTGCTTGAGTAACTCAGCAGGTCATGCTGCCTGATACGCTGAGTTCCTCCAGCATTTTGTGTCTTTGTTTTAAAGTTTCTGAAATGCCTGGTTATAATTAATGGGGCAACGTGTCGTGGAAAAAAATAATCATCTGTTATTAAATGGATTTCCAAATCAGTGCTTCTTACATTGACAAAACATTGTTAGCTTGTAATAACGACAGCTGAGAGGCCTTTTCACAATTCAAAGATGTTTAAAGGCTTTCACTTCATTTTTGCTGTTGCCTAATATTTGACCTATCTACCACAAAAGGCAAGTAAATTCATAGCTCTTTAATGTTGGGTTATTTTCTTTCTGAAATCAATGCCTGAAATCAATGGTTGGCTCCACAGAAAATAATGTAAATTTATGCCATATTTCCAGTGTCTTTGTTGTGGAGCAATCTTTTGACCCTCAGACTGTGATCTTTAGTGAAGTAGCTCACGCAGATTTTTTTGTTTGCCGTAGTTTGCTTTATCACTCCATATGAAAGGGCCCTTGTTCCATAACCCCACACCAATTTTCACAGGCTGGGTGCAACTTTGGAAAATAGTTAATAATTATGCAATGCACTGTAATTTTCAGATTCATTTGCCAAAAGATGGAAGATAAACCATACTGGAAAATACTGCTGTTGTTTAGTAGGTTCGCAAGTTATAGGAGCAGAATTAGGCCATTCGGCCCATTCGGCCCATCAAGTCTACTCCGCCATTCGATCACGGCTGATCTACCTTTCCCTCTCAACCCCATTTTCCTGCCTTCGCCCCATAACCCCTGACACCCATACTAATCGAGAATCGGTCAATTTAAGCACATTTATTTTTCTGTGTGAAATATCATCCTGATTTTTCTTTGATTGTTGTTGATGAAGAAAGTCTTTGTTCCCCAAAGTGTAAATGTTGTTAATGCCATTCTGCAGTCCATCCACAGCATGGAGATTTAAACAGAAGATCAATAGTCCCCATTTATATTATTGCAAATGCTAATCCGGTAATTGCTGGTCCCAAAGGACAACCTAACTGCCTCATTATTCAAGGAATAATTAAATGTTTCATTTAAATCCAACCAATGTTAAACAGCCTCAATCTTTCAACATCCGAATAAAAAACCTAATCCAGCAAATGTTAATTGCTCTCAACACTCAACAGCAGAAGAGGAATCTTAATTGCTTTGCTTTCTTAATTCTAATGTACATAGGTTGAATCACATTAATTCTTTATCTCAAAATATTCCTTCAATTATACTTCAAAACAACCAGCTTAGAAATATGTAAACTGCAAATGTTGGTTTACATTGAAGATATACACAAAATGCCCGGGGTAACTCAGCGAGATAGGCAGCATCTCCAGAGAGAAGGAATGGGTGACTTTCGGATCGAGACCCTTCTTCAGAAATATGCAGATTGAAAAGGAGCAGAGAGTTATGAAAGAATCAAATGAAAGCAAATATGATGATGATAGAACACCAGTAAGTCACGCTGTTATAGACAATAGACAATAGGTGCAGGAGTAGGCCATTTGCCCCTCGAGCCAGCACTGCCATTCAATGGGATCATGGCCGATCATCCTCAATCAGTACCCTGTTCCTGCCTTCTCCCCATATCCCTTGACTCCATTATCACTCTGTCTAGCTCTCTCTTGAAAGGATCCAGGGAGCCACCCTCCACCGCCCTCTGAGGCAGAGAATTCCGCACATTTCGCTTACCCCTTATTCTTAAACTGTGACCCCTGGTTCTGGACTCCCGCAACATCGGGAACATGTTTCCTGCCTCTAGCCTGTCCAAACCCTTAATAATCTTATATCTATATAAGTAAAAGTCTCATCTTAACCACTTCCTGGCTGCACTGTATATTGATTTTAGAAAAAACGCTACCCTATATCGCTATGATTTTTTGCCATCTTACAATCCTCCTCTGCTAAAGCAGCCCTGAGGATTTTTCCAATCGCTGAAAAATAAAAAAGTTACGAGTGTTTAAAAAATCTTGAGATCAGCTGATTGGTCCTCTCACCTGTCAATCACAACGATGAAGGTAACGCCCCTTCCAGGGGGGGGGGGGGGGCAGGACTATAAAACCCCGGATGCCTGGATGTGAGTCAGTCACTCTGGAAGAATGCGAGGGAGAGGTCACAACTGTCATTCTAAGCTGTGAATCAACTGAACTGTGAGTCTGCAATGTACTTGCAATAAATGATTTGTTACCCCCTAATGTCAATGCAATGAGTTGGTTGGCAAGTTGGTGGTCTGCACTGTGCTTGAAATGCTGTGCAATTGAATGTGGTGGTCTGCACTCTGCTTGAAATGCTGTGAAATTGAATTTGGTGGCCTGCACTCTGCTTGAAATGAAATTTCAAGGAATAGCCGTGACTGATCTGCCAGCCCACTAGCCCTGAGTGACTGAGCTGCCAGCCCACCAACCCTAAGTGACTGAGCTGCCAGCCCACCAGCCCTGAGTGACTGAGCTGCCAGCCCACCAGGCCTGAGTGACTGAGCTGCCAGCCCAATAATCCATTCGGCCCACAATGCCCATCTAGCCCTCTGGAAACCAGTCCCTTCGGCCCACAACACACATACTAGTGCTCCAGAAAGCCCCCCCCGCCCCCCCCCCCCCCCCCCCCACTGGCCACCAATATTGGATTTGGTGGAGAGGTGGAATATTGCATTGGGAGACCAGCCCTCCCGTGTGAACATGCAACCCCAACGGGTCCCACTTAGTTTAGTGTTGCAATAAGATACCCTCTCATCCTTCTAAATTCCAGAGTATACAAATCCAGCCTCTCCATTCTATCAACATATGACAGTCCCACCATCCCAGGAATTAACCTGGTGAACCTACGCTGCACTGACTCAGTAGCAAGAATGACCTTCCTCAAATTGGGAGACCAAAACTACACACAATACACACAAGGTGTCACTAGGGCCCTGCACGGTACCCGGACGTGGCGTCGAAGGACAAGAAGCCGAAGCAAAGAAGTGAAAGCCAAATAACCCAACGGAAACGATGCCGAAAAGCCAAATAACCGAAACGTACAACGCCGAAAAGCGTTGTTCACCGTTTGTACTCCAGAAGGCGTTGAGTGGCAACAGTACTGGTCACGGGACATGACCTCAACTGCCGTGCAACCTCCCTATATGAATATTGGATGAATATCGGCAGTTCATTTCATATGATGAATTATTAAAGCAGGCTTCCGTCAGTTAATGGCTAGCGGTTTGTCTAATTTTTAGTCCATTTTGTATACCCCTGATAATGAGACCAAACAACTAATGTCCAGTTTACAAAATAATTAGGAGATTTATACATCAACAGGTCAGAAAGAGTGGGGCGTATATTAATTATTTTTTAAAGTGTCTTGCGTTGAAGATAAATGAGTTGTTCGTTGCTTGCGGATTCCCTCAAGTTTTTTATGTGGATTTGTATCAAGTTGCATCGTTTCAGGTTTCACATTTGGAATTTATTTTGGAGCTGGGTTCAGCTGGGGGTCCACGGAAGTTGGAAGAATTCTGCTTACTGGGAATAAAGACCCGAGGCACCGCAGCGTGGACACTTCCCGTCTCTCGGTTGTGCACGCTGACACTAACTCACGCCGATTCACACTTACTCACACACACGCAGACGTACGCAGGTGTGATCGAATTTTATGCATGGGCAACGCATAATGCTGAAGGGTCTCGACACGAAACGTCACCCATTCCTTCTCTCCAGAGATGCTGCCTGTCCCGCTGAGTTACTCCAGCTTTTTGTGTCTATCTTCAATTTCAGAGTTAAATAAAAAACACAGAGTGCTGGAGGAACTCAGCGGGCTAGGCGGCATCTGTGGAGGGAATGGATGAGGACTTGTTTCAGGCCACGGTTCTTCTTCAATAGGAAGGAACTGCAGATGCAGTTGTCTTTGCAAAATGCCAAATGATTCCGGGAATGCCGAGGGAGAGAGAGCAAAGAGTGAGAGTGAGAGGGAGAGTGGGAGAGTGAGAGTGAGAGTGAGAGTGAGAGTGAGAGGGAGAGGGAGAGGGAGAGGGAGAGGGAGAGGGAGATGTGATGGACGCGGGGGGTGTGAACCAATCACTGACAATTCCCACCCACGGCGACGTCATGTCCGTTATTTGGCTTTTCGGCATCGTTTCCGTTCGGTTATTTGGCTTCCATTTCTTCGCTTCGGCTTCTCGTCCTTCGGCGCCACGTCCGCACACGGCCCTGTACAACTGCAGAAGGACCTCTTTGCTCCTATACTCAACTACTCTTCTTATGAAGGCCAACATGCCATTTGCTTTCTTCACTGCCTGCTGTACCTGCATGCTTACTTTCATTGACTGATGAACAAGGACCCCCAGATCCCGTTATACTTCCCATTTTCCCAACCTGACTCCATTTAGATAATAATCTGCCTTCCTGATTTTGCCACCAAAGTGGATAACCTCACAATTATCCACACTAAACTGCATCTACCATGCATCTGCCCACTCACCCAACCTGTCCAAGTCACCCTGCATCCTCATCCTCTTCACAGTTCACACTGCCACCCAGCTTTGTGTCATCTGCAAATTTGCTAATGTTATTTTTAATCCCTTCATCTAAATCATTGATGTATATTGCAAATACCTGCGGTCCCAGCACCAAGCCTTGCAGTACCCCACTAGTCACTGCCTGCCATTCTGAAAGAGTAATCCCTACTCTTTGTTTCCTGTCTGCCAACCAATTTTCTATCCATGTCAGCACTCTACCCCTAATACCATGTGCCCTAATTTTGCCCACTTATCTCCTATGTGGGTCTTTATCAAATACTTTCTGAAAGTCCAGATACACTACATTTACTGGCTCACTCTTGTCCATTTTCCTAGTTACATCCTCAAAAAATTCCAGAAGGTTAGTCAAGCATGGTTTCCCTTTCATAAATCCATGCTGACTCAGACCGATCCTGCTACTGTTATTCAAATGTGCCGCTATTTCATCTGTTATAATTGAGTCCAGCATCTTCCCCACCACCGATGTCAGGGTAACTGGTCTATAATTCCGTTTTCTCTCTCCCGCCTTTCTTAAACAGTGGGGTAACATTAGCTACCCTCCAATCCACAGGAATTGATCCTGAATCGATAGAACATTGGAAAATGATCACCACTGCGTCTAAAACTTCGAGAGCCACTTCCTTAAGCACCCTGGGATGCAGACCATCAGGCTCTGGGTATTTATCAGCCTTCAGTCCCATCAGTCTAGCCAACACCATTTCCTGGTAATTGCTGCTATTACATGATGAACCCACACTACAACTTTAAACATGGAGCGATTTACCATGGAGTTTTATTTTAAGGAGGAAAATTGGAAATTGATTCTGGTCAATCATGACTGAACATAGGAAGATATTAAACCAGGTCAGGGGCCTTGGTGAGTGGAAAAACCAAACAGGATCAAATATGTTAAGGTGTGTAGGAAGGTATTGTATATTCCGTTTTAAACCGAAGATAGAGTCGAGGGAGGAGGTACAGTATAGGAACAGGTGTTGCATCTCCTACGGTTGCAGGGGAAGGTACCTGGGGAGTGGGTGGTTTAGGTGGGAAGGGATCATTTGCATCTCCTCCAACCTCATCTACTGTATCCATTGTTCAAGATGTGGACTCTTATACATCAGTGAGACCAAAGGTAGATTGGGCGATCGTTTCGCTGAACACCTCCGCTCAGTCTGCCTGATCCTACCTGATCTCATGGTCGCTAAATGATCCCTTTCCCACACTGACCTTTCTATCCTAGGTCTCCACCATTGTCAGAGTGAGGTTAATGCAAATTGGAGGAACAGCATCTCATATTCCGCTTGGGCTGCTGACAGGCCAGTGGTATAAATATTGATTTTACTTCGGAGTCACGTGAGTGACTACGTGAAGAACCCGCTCAGTGCGCAGGCGCGGCATTACGCCAGCAGTGCAACAGCGGCTTGCAACGGGAGCTAGGCACCCTCGTTACAGCATGAACCGGACCGTCAGGTGAGTACCCTGAGGTCGGGTTTTCTTTTACAGGTGAGCCTTTTTTCTGCTTGTGTTTTTACAGGCAGAGAAAAAGGCTCTGGAACAAAACTGTCCCCCGTTTTCCCGTCGGGGAGGGGGGCAGCAACGGGCGGTAGGAGCGACCCGGTGTTCCGTAATTCCCCGACACCGTGCCGAGGCCAGCCCGCTAGTACCTGAGCAGCGGGCTGGACGCATAGCCACTCGAGAGGCATCCGGCAGGTGGTCCCGATGTCGGACGGGACGTCTCTCCACCCGCACGGGGGGAGAGAGAGCCGCCTGAGCCGCTGGAGCGGCTCACGGAGCAAGTGCCTGCGAGACGCGCTGCTTGAGGGGCGCTCTCGCTACACAAGGCACAAAAGCTCCAAAAGAACCTGTCCCCCGCTCGACTCCAGCGAAGGAGCGTTCCATTGCAGGGGGGGCAGCAACAGGCGGTAGGAACAATAACCGGGCGCCCCGCTATCCCCATCACCGCGCCGAGCCCAGTCCCGCTAGTGCCTGAACTGCGGGCTGGATGTCTAGCCATCCGAACAGGCATCCGGCCGGTGGCGTCCGATTCGTCGGATGGGGACATGTCTCCACCTAAATGGAGGAGAGACAGCCGCCTGAGCTGCATCCAACAGCAATTGGAGCAGCTCCAGCGAGATGCGCAGAAAGAGCGCTCTCGCGGAGGGAGGTCAGGCACCCCCTCCACAGTGCCTCATGCACTGCCCTTTGCTCCCTCATTACTGGAGGCTAGCATTGGTGACCAGGGCTGGGCTGGTCTGGAACAGGGGCAGGCGGACGAATTCGGGAGTATGCCAGGGGTGCAGGAACATGAAGAGCTGTTGGGTGTGATGGACCGCTTGTAGCAACCCCACGGGCTGGAGCACCGCTGGAACCAAGAATGGCGGCCAGCATCAACCATTACTGGAAAAGGTGCTCGCTGAGGTGCTGAAACAACACAGCACCAGAAAACGGTGAGGCCCTCAAAGTAAAAAGTGTCAACAGCCAAATCTGGGGGCATGTGGGTCACACATCCAGACCCAAGAACTCAAGCTACAGCGGATCCTAAGGCTCCTGACGTCAGCCATCACAGCCTTTGCTCGTTCCGTGGAGAGCACGGAGATGGATACCTGCCAGCAGGATGTGCTGGCATTAATGTGTACCACACAATTTGAGATCAACAATCTCCGGAGGGAAACATAAGACCTGCCCTCAATCCCAAATTTGCTGGCTTGTGTAAAGCCCCAGCTGCGGAGACGGACGCGCTGCCATTTGGGAAAGATTTCAATAACAACTGAAGGAGATGCAGGAAGCATCAAAAACCTTCGGCCTAATGAGGGCAGGCCCCGGGACGAGCAAACCAAGACCTCCGATACCCAAGTGGCAGCACCCACGGCATCCACCAGTCGACGTCCGCAATATGGGACTGGTGAACGCTTGGGGTCCGCACATTATCCCCAAAGATCTTTCAGATCAGGGCCCGCAGCGGACCCTCTGGAAAATGCGCCTCCCCCCAACATCGCCAGCACGTCAGAACAAAATCTTCAGGAAAATGAAGAAACAGAATCGCCAATAACCATGGAGGTAGGTGGGTCTGGTCCCTACCAGCATATAGAGAATAAGGGTGCTTTATTAACAGGGGGGAGATTACACTTGTTTAAAGAAGCATGGGGTATGGTCACGAGTGACAAGTATATACTCAACAACATTACAGGATATAAAATACAATTCATGTCAGAAAAAACGCCACCAGTTCAACAATGGCCCCAAAGGGTATTTCTCCCTCCGTCAAAGAGAAACGTGAGGGACAAGCTGAACTGGTGAGACTTATCACAAAGGGGGTCATCAAAAAGACCAAACATGAACCTTTGGAAATTGTATCGAATATATTCACTAAAACCAAAAAAGATGGTGTCTGTCGCATCATCATTGACTTAACATCACTAAACAAATTTGTTAAGTATATACATTTCAAAATGGAGACATATGTTACTGCAAAACAACTGAATTCCAAAGGACACTTCATGGCAAGCATTTATCTTAAAGATGCTTACTATCTAGTACCCATATACAAGGATCATCGCAGATACCTAAAATTTATCTGGATGGTACAAAGCATTGCTCTATGGGCGAACTTCAGCCCAAGATTATTCACCAAAATATTGAACCCAGCCATGGCAATACTAAGAAAACAAAAACATATTGTCATGGCATATCTGGAGGATATTCTCATAGTAGGGAAAACGATGGAATTGGCTGTGGCAGCAGTATCAGCTACAAAACAGCTCCTCGAAACTCGGGTTCGTCCTACATCCAGATAAATCTAAGTTGAAGCCATCCACTATCATGGACTACCTGGGCTTCACAATTAACTCAGTCCATATGACTGTTACCTTGCCAAAGGCAAAAATGGTTGAATTAGCACAATCATGCAACAAATTAATGGTCAACGAGAGACCAACTATTCGACAAGTAGCAAAAGTAATTGGGGAAATGGTAGCAGCATTTCCGGCTACACAATTCGGACCTTTGCACTATCAAAATATTTTACAGAGAGCAAAGGTACGGGCAATAAAACGACATACAGGTCACTGTGATCGTGTCATGAACTTACCCACTGAAGCAATATCAGAGCTACAGTGGTGGGCAGAAAACGTTTGGCATAGTTTCAGCCCTATCTTTATCACTAACCCTACTTTAGTTATTCAAACAGATGCCAGTGCTCAAGGCTGGGGAGCGACTAACTCCATATCCAGCACAAATGGTAGATGGACTAAACTAGAGTCATCATTACTACTTACACTGGGCATTAACTATTTAGAGATGTTGGGCGCCTCTTATGGTTTAAAAGCATATGTATCTAATATGCAGCACTTGCATGTTCGGTTACAAATTGATAAATACTACGGTGATGGCTTATATTAACCATATGGGTGGCATAAAATCATTATCATGCGACAAATTGGTCAACATGATTTGGCAATGGTATGTCGAAAGACATATTTGGCTATCAGCTACTTACCTACCAGGTTAGCTAAACACCCATGCCATGAGAAAATTAAACGCCAGGGTTGCAAGTTTGAACAGACCTTACCTGGAACTGGGATTGTCCAAACAAACCATCACCACCATGTCGGCATCCCTTCGAACATCCACCAAGAGGCAGTACTTAACCAGCATCAAAAAAGGGAGAAGTACTGCCAGGAAACATGGACAACATACGCAACAGCTACAGCCACCAACATACTGGAGTTCCTGGCCATCTACACCACGATGTAGGGATCAGCTACAGTGCCATCAACACAGCGCAGAGTGCTCTTCTGCTTATCTCAAACCAGCGGCAGGACAACAGGCGATGGGATCCCATCCACTGGTGGTAAAACTGATGAAGGGCATTTACAATATCAAGCCCTAAGCCCAGGTATACCCATATTTGGGATATCAGTGTGGTCCTGACATATCTCAGGGAATGGCCACCAGCCAGATCCCCCGGCCTCGAGCAAGCTACACTAAAGACGCTTAGGTTGATGGCACTTGTATCCGCTCAGAGGGTCCAGTCACTACACCTATTGCGACTGGACAACATGATCACAGCTCCAGACCAGATCTGTCGTTATCCAGCGACTGGTCAAACAGAGCAGACCAGGAACACCTAATCCAGTCGTGGCTTACCCACCAGAACCACGGTTATGTGCCATGACCTACCTACTATCCTACATAGACACAACCAGAATATTCGAGGGAGATGAAAAGCCTTGTGGGTCAGTCACAAAAACCTTATGGTGGGGTACGAGCCAAACCATTGCGAGATGGCTCAAGCAGGTGCTAGAAACTGCTGGGATAAACACTAACATGTACAAATTTTATTCCACCAGGGCAGCATCCATGTCGACGGCTAAAGAATGGACATGCCTATACACCACATCCTGGCTACAGCAGGATGGTGGGAAGGGAAAAGACCGTTCAGAAATTTTATAATAAGCCGTTGGCAAAACCTGGTTTATTTGCAGTAAAGATTTACGAACTGCAAATATTTAATTTCAGCCCAGGGGAGCAACTTAATTCTTTGTTGTTATTGTTTAAAAAATACCATTGTGTTTTTCTACAAATAGACTCATTGGTTCATTACGATAACACTTCCTCCCTCAAGAACTTCGGCAGAGAGTGAAATGAAACTGTTACACGGTTTGAAATCACAGAGCTTTGAAATCTTCACGTAGTCACTCACGTGACTCCGAAGTAAAATAGTAAGATTAAACGAGAACTTACCAGTTCGAAGTTTGATCTGTATTTTATGAGGAGTTACGATGAGGGATTACGTGCCCTCCGCTCCCACCCTCATTATATGGATCAAACTAATAAATTGATGTCTCCTTATCTTTACTATGTTTACTTCAAAATAACTGTGTCTATCTGTGATTCCACACCGCTGCTTGGAAGTATGCCGCGCCTGCGCACTGAACGGGTTCTTCACGTAATCCCTCATCGTAACTCCTCATAAAATACAGATCAAACTTCAAACTGGTAAGTTCTCGTTTAATCTTACTATTTCTCTAACTTCAAGTAACCCCGGCATTCCCTCTCTCTCCATCTCTCCCCCACCCAAGTCGCACCAGCTTCTCGTTTTCACCCAATAAACAGCTAACAATGTCCTGTTTCCTTTATCATCGTTGCTTTTTTGCATATATTTCATTAATTCAACAAATAATAGAATCAGAGACCCATTCATGATAAATACTGGGATCGAAGTCTACAGACTGAGATAGAATGATGACCCATACAGCCAAAATCTCCCGATTGCCAAACACTTTAACTCACCTTCTCACACCTATACTGATCTTTCTGTCCTGGGCTTCCTCCATTGTCAGAGAGAGGCCAAACTCAAATTGGAGGAACAGCATTTCATATTTCACGCGCAGTTTACAACCCGGTGATTTCTCTAACTTCAAGTAACCCTTACATCCCCTCTCTCTCCGTCCCTCCCCCACCCTAGTTGGAGTACTATTTTTACTGTCGTTCTGTTGAGTTCCTCTGTTTACTCGTTGTCACCTATCCCACACCCATCAATGGCCGATTGTGTGCCCCACGTTTCCTCTATTATCAGTGCTTTTATGCATGTCTTCCATTCATCTCTCCTAAATACTGTCTATATCTCTCACTTTCCTTTCCCCTGACTCGCAGTCTGAAGAAGGGTCTCGTCGGCTATTCCTTTTCTCCAGAGATGCTGCCTGAATTACTCCAGCTTTACGTGCCTATCTTCAGTACCAAAATCAGAACATGGCAATGGCAAGACTGTTTTTTTCTCCTACTGGAATTCCTAAAGCTCGTGCTTCCTTTACTTACTAACCTCTCGGATTGATATAACCATATAACCATATAACAATTACAGCACGGAAACAGGCCATCTCGGCCCTTCTTGCCCGTGCCGAACACTTATTCTCCCCTAGTCCCATCTACCTGCACTCAGACCATAACCCTCCATTCCTTTCCCGTCCATATAACTATCCAATTTATTTTTAAATGATAAAATCGAACCTGCCTCCACCACCTCCACTGGAAGCTCATTCCACACAGCTACCACTCTCTGAGTAAAGAAGTTCCCCCTCATGTTACCCCTAAACTTCTGTCCCTTAATTCTGAAGTCATGTCCTCTTATTTGAATCTTCCCTACTCTCAGTGGGAAAAGCTTATCCACGTCAACTCTGTCTATCCCTCTCATCATTTTAAAGACCTCTATCAAGTCCCCCCTTAATCTTCTGCGCTCCAAAGAATAAAGACCTAACTTGTTCAACCTTTCTCTGTAACTTAGTCGCTGAAACCCAGGCAACATTCTAGTAAATCTCCTCTGTACTCTCTCTATTTTGTTGACATCCTTCCTATAATTAGGCGACCAAAATTGTACACCATACTCCAGAATTGGCCTCACCAATGCCTTGTACAATTTTAACATTACATCCCAACTTCTATACTCAATGCTCTGATTTATAAAGGCCAGCACACCAAAAGCTTTCTTTACCACCCTGTCTACATGAGATTCCACCTTCAGGGAACTGTGCACAGTTATTCCTAGATCCCTCTGTTCAACTGCATTCCTCAATTCACTACCATCTACCATGTACGTCCTATTTTGATTTGTCCTGCCAAGATGTAGCACCTCACACTTATCAGCATTAAACTCCATCTACCATCTTTCAGCCCACTTTTCCAAATGGCCTAAATCTCTCTGTAGATTTTGAAAATCTACTTCATTATCCACAACACCACCTACCTTAGTATCATCTGCATACTTACTAGTCCAATTTACCACACCATCATCCAGATCATTGATGTACATGACAAACAACAGTGGACCCAACACAGATCCCTGAGGCACCCCACTAGTCACTGGCCTCCAACCTGACAAATAGCCATCCACCATTACTCTCTGGCATCTCCCATTCAGCCACTGTTGAATCCATCTTGCTACTCCACCATTAATACCCAACAATTGAACCTTCTTAACCAACCTTCCATGAGGAACCTTGTCAAAGGCCTTACTGAAGTCCATATATACAACATCCATTGCTTTACCCTCATCAATTTCCCGAGTAACCTCTTCAAAAAATTCAAGAAGATTAGTGTAGGAAGGAACTGCAAATCCCTGGAGAGAAAGAATGGGTGACGTTTCATGTCGAGACCACACCTGAGCCAGGTTTAACCTGGTGTAGAAACACGATACTGTTCTCCCAGTCTGATAGTTGGAGATCCTGCGTCAATTTGCGTTGCCTTGCTGCTGACCACTTGAAGCCATCAGAGCTACAGAGGAGACTGGACAAAGGGTGCTCCCAGCAGCTTAGAGCAGTAATGTCCACATTGGGATCCCATTGGGAAAGATAGTCTTGCGTTTAACACAAGCTTCACACCTGAAGATGTGGTCCATTCCACGTTGCATAAATTCCTCTTTAATTTCAGGAACCTATGTGGCTTGGTGAATCTTAAGTGTGTCTGAACACGATTTAATTCAAAGCACACCGCTCTGAGGCCACTTATTTACAAAACATTGTTCAGTAAATCTGGAGATGTGATAGCGCGAGGTAGAAACTCACCTTTATGTCCAAGGCATCAAACGTCTCCTGAGCCAAACACACAGAGGAAACTCCAGTGAAAAGATTCTTCCATGAATTTAAATGAACAGAGAGTATATTGACAACAGGAGCAACAAATTAGGTCAAATCAAGGGAGTGAAAAATCTGAAAGTCCTCAATGAATGAATTAACTTTGAATAATGAGCGTACCCACCATTTTTATCGATGTTGAGCTTAGTTTATTGTCACGTGTACCAAGGTACAGTGGAAAGTTTTTTTGTTGCGTGCTATCCAGTCAGCAGGAAGACCACGCATGATTACAATCAAGCTGTCCACCGTGTACAAATACAGGATAAAGGGAATAATGTTTAGTGCAAGATAAAGTCCAGTAAAGTCCAATTATAAATAGTCCGAGGGTCTCCATTGAGGTAGATGGTAGGTCAGGACTGCTCACTGGTTGGTGAGAGGATGGTTCAGTTGCTGAGAAGAAACAGTCCCTGAATCTGGAGGTATATATTTTTAAATTTCTGTATCTCTTGCCTGATGGGAGAGGGGAGAAGAGGAAGTGTCCGGGGTATAACTCGCCTTTGATTATGCTGGTTGCCTTGCCAAGTGTAGATGGAATCAATGGAAGGGAAGTTAGTTTGTGTGATGGTCTGGGCTGTGTCGACAATACTCTGTAATTTCTTGCAGTCTTGGGATGGAGCTGTTCCCAAACCATCAACGCATCCCAATAAAATGCTTTCTACTGTGCATCTGTAGAAATTGGTGAGAGTTGAGTTTAGTTTAGTTTAGAGATACTGCCAGCGCGAAGACAGGGCCTTTGGCCCACTGAGTCCATGTGACCAGTGATCCCCGCACACAAACACTATCCTACCCACACTAGGGGCAACTTATAATTATACCAATCCAATTAACCTATAAACCTGTACGTCCTTGGAGTGTGGGAGGGAACCAGAGATCCCAGAGAAAACCCACACAGGTCAAGGGGAGAACGTACAAACTCCGTACAGACAAGCACCCATAGACAGGATCGAACACGGGTACCTGGCGCTATAAGGCAGCAACTCTACCGCTGTGCCACCGTGCCGCCCTGGGCACTTGCAAACCAATTACCAGCACACTATGTGCTTAGTTACTCAAGCCGTTTCCTTTGAAAATTATTCACGTTGTTGCAGACTATGCTCACAGGATTGGGATTGGGTCTTTATCCTGGGAATTATAAATATATGAAGCTGTATTCAGAACTATTCCCCAGAGGAAATTGCATCTTCACTCCCACTGCCTAGTGAACACGATGTCACTGTCAATTGTCAGAGCATACTTAGAGTGGTACGTGGGAGCAGTGCTTGATTTGATCATTTTCAATATCTGTGCAACATGTCAAAGCAATTATAAAAAAACGATATAGATACGAGAACAGTACACACCTTCAGAGATAATGCTAGGGCTTTGTAATATGGTGATTAGGCCAACTGGAACAATATGTGTAGGTGCTGGTTTAAACCAAAGATAGACACAAAATGCTGGAGTAACTCAGCGGGGCAAGTAGCATCTCTGGAGAGAAGGAATGAGTGACATTTCGGGTCGAGACCCTTTTGCAGATCTCGAACAATAGTTTGTTTCGATCATCACCACAGGATATGTGGAGTGGATCGTAATGAGACTGAGTCATGTTGACAGTTCAATTCAGCTTAGAGATACAGCAAGGAAAAAGCCCACCAAGTGCACGCCGACCATCGATCACCCGCTCACACGTTTTCTATGTTATCCCACTTTTACAGCATTCCCTGCACACTCGGAGTAATTTACAGAGGCCAATTAACCTTCAAACCTGCACATTTGGGGGATTTGGGAGAACACCAGAGCTTCCAGAGGAAACCCATGCAATACACAAACTCCACACAGAGAGCACCAAGCTCAGGATCAAACCCACGTCGCTGGCACCGAGTGGCAGCAGATCTACCAGCTGTGCCATTGTGGTTGCCCCTGCTGTGTGCTCTAAAATGGAGGAGCACTCTGTGAAAGTCAATCAGAGAAGGGCAGTGAGTGTTTTAGTTTAGTTTTAGCCTTGGAGATACAGCATGGAAACAAGCCCTTCAGCCCACCAAGTCCACGCCAGCCATCAGTCCACACATCCATTCACACTCCTTCTATATCATCCCACGTTCACATCCACTCCCTACACACTAGAACAATTTACAGTGACCAATTAACCTACAAACCCATACTGCAGGGCTGCCAACTCTCACACTTTGAGCGTAAGACTCACGCCCTCAAGCAAACTCTCACGCCCTCACGCTGATCAGAAATTTCTCACGCTCATTCGGGATGTGGGAGGAAACCAGAGCACCCAGAGAAAACCCAGAATGCCTCAGGGAAAACGTACAAACTCCACACAGACAGCACCCAAGGTCAGGATTGAACCCGGGTCTCTGGTGTTGTGAGGCAGCAGCTCTAACTGTTGCTCCACTGTGCTGGTTTCAGTAGCAGTTCCCAAAAATCACAGGGAAATCAATTCTCCTGCATTGCTTTAAAACAGACTTAGGAGATCTTTAGCATCAGGAGAGCATGCTGCAATATCGTTTCTGAAAGAAGTCTCCTCCAACAGTGTAGTCCCACCGCACCAGTGCTCTTTGTAGGATTCAGCTGAGATTTCCGTGGTCAAATCTATGCAGTAACTTCTGAATCCATTAGTTTCTGACTCAGAGGTGAGTTT
Source organism: Amblyraja radiata (assembly GCF_010909765.2). Lineage (NCBI taxonomy): Eukaryota > Metazoa > Chordata > Chondrichthyes > Rajiformes > Rajidae > Amblyraja > Amblyraja radiata. Next base: position 32,365,795 of record NC_045970.1, on the reverse strand, counting down.
CTTTCATTACATTCAACGTCAACAGGGTCAAGACACAGAAAACTAAAGGAATCCTTTTAATTATTAATCACAACAATTAAAGATGGAAAATGACAGCTGGTTTCGGAATGCGGAATGTTCTAGAGCACGCAATGAGGGCCAAAAGTCATTATCTTGCACTGAATATTAAATAGCAAGATACTTCTGCCAATAAACTGGGTTTCATGCTCTAAAACCATTGTTTCATTTATTTGGTTGAGAATCTATCATCTAGTGGAGAATCTCTCACTCCCTCTTCTCCCCTCTCCCATCAGGCAAGAGGTACAGAAGTGTGGAAACGCACACCTCCAGATTCAGGTACAGTTTCTTCCCAACTGTTATCAGGCAACTGAATTGTCCTCTGACCAATTATAGAGAGGTCCTGACCTCCCATCTACTTCGAAGATAGACACAAAATGCTGGAGTAACTCAGCGGGACAGACAGCATCTCTGGAGAGAATTTTGGGTTGAGACCCTTCTTCAGACTGTGAATCAGGGGAGAGGGAAACGAGATATAGATGAGTACAAAGAACATGTAAGGTGTGATAAGAACATCAAAGCAGACGATGATCAAGGGAATGTACGATGGTTCATGGTTGGATGATGGGAAGGTGATAACGAGGCATATAAACACTAAGATTAATAAGCAGGAGAGTGAAACTAGTAGAATTAGGGTGGGGAGGGATGGAGAGAGAGGGAAAGCAAGTGTTACTTGAAGTTAGAGAAATCAATATTCATACAGCTGGATTGCAAGCTGCCCAAGCGAAATATGAGGTGCTGTTCCTCCAATTTGCATTTGGGTGTGGAGGAGGCCTAGGACAGAAAGGTCAGTATGGGAATGTATACGTTCCATCAACTTCTTTGGAGACCTTCAAACTATCTTTAATCAGGCTTTAATGTGACTTCGGTTAAGTCTGAAGAAGAGTCCCAACCCAAACCGTCACCCATCCTTTTTCTCCAGGGATGCTGCCTGATCCGCTGAGATACTTCAGCACTTTGTGTCTATCTTCTTTTAATCGGATTTTACTGGACTTTATCTTGCAATAAGCGTTATTCCCTTTATCCTGTATCTGTACAGTATGGATGGCTTGATTGTAATCAATGTATAGTCTTTTCGCTGACTGGATAGCAGGCAACATTCTTACAAAATTCTTAAGGGGTTGGACAGGCTAGATGCAGGAAGATTGTTCCCGATGTTGGGGAAGTCCAGAACAAGGGATCACAGTTTAAAGATAAAGGGGAAATCTTTTAGGACTGAGATGAGAAAAACTTTTTTTACACAGAGAGTGGTGAATCTCTGGAATTCTCTGCCACAGAATGTAGTTGAGGCCAGTTCATTGGCTATATTTAAGATGCTGCCTGGACGGCTGAGTTACTCCAGCATTTTGTGCCTATCTTCGGTGTAAACCAGCATCTGCAGTTCTTTCTTACACATCTGTGAAAGCAGGTGGCTCAGAGCGATGGCAAAAGGGATGTGCAATAATGCCCACTCGCACAATAGTCCTCAACCGCTTTCACATAGTTGCAATCAGTTGTATTTTACAAGCAAGCTAAGCCAATTTGAGGGAAGCAGAGAAGGTGATTGAAATTGAAGGTTGTGGCAGTGGGATTAGAGGGAACCAATTTCAGGATGGTTTGGCTGTTAACCCCTTGCTATTTTCCCTTGTTTAGAGTAATTGAAGTGAGACTGGAGTGGATGGTGTATGATGATGTAAATGGCAATGGAGAAAAGCATCAAAGTAGTGAAAGTAATGAGAGGCTGTTCAGAGGAGTAGATCATGGGAAGAGGACACAGGGCAGAAATTCACCCTATGTTGTGCTGTGACAGTAATGTACACACGTTGAACTCGAATGTGAGTCATAGAGTCAGACAGTGTGGAAACAGTCCCTTCGGTCTAATTTGCCAACGACAACCAACATGCCCCAGCTACACTAAGTCCCATCTGCCTGCATTTGGCCCATATCCCTCTAAACCTATCCAATCCATGTACTTGTCCAAATGTTTTTTAAACGTTGTGATAGTCCTTAATTCTGAAATTCTTTGATATCAATGATGAATACCATCCCCTCCCCCCCTCCCCCACCCTGGAAATTACAACCCATGACATCCAACCCCATAAAGTCTAAGGGCAAATAGTGAAGGGACTAGGAAATATGTCATCATTCTTACATTGTTGCTGGGTCTGAATTGAGGAACACTCACACCCAATGGCATTGTGAGAGCACCTTAACCAGAAGGATTGCAACAACCCAACAGCAATAAAATGCCCACCTAGCCAGTGACATTCACATCCAATATTCAGAAGACACAAGACACTGCAGATGCTGGAATCTTGAGCAAAATAAGTGCTCGAAGATCTTAATGGGTCAGACAGCATCTGTGGAAGGACATGGACAGATGATGTTTAAGGTCATGCCCTTGTTCAACTGAAGAAGGATCCTGACCTTCCACAGATGCCTCCTGACCTCTCTGTTAATCCAGCAGCCCGTTTTTTGATCTAATGTCCAGAATATTTTTTTCTGCGTGGGATAAAATTCTTACATCAATGCAAGGAGCCATTAAATGCTTAAGGTTTTTCCAGAAAGGTTAAATATCCACTCTCGTCAGCACTTTGAGATTTTTGTGAAATGATTTCCTTATTGAAGTATTTTATATGATTTTGTCTTCATTATACGTACAGCAAACTGGATCACCATTAGGCTGTGAGAGAAACAGAATAGGCAACGACGCCAATTAAGTCACTTTCTAATTTTGAAACATTATTCCATCACCACGACACTCGTCAGAAATCACAGCATTCAGCCAGAAGTGGAGCAATTATTAACACTAATTAGGATCTTTTCAAAGCTTCTTATTTCTCACAACTCCATTGCAGTCAGAATGACATTAAAACGAATGAGCATAGTTAATCTGACAGCGAAAAAGGAATACATTATCACAAGGATTTAATTTTGAATCCTGATTTTTGCTTTATTTCTGGTACCATTATACTCAGCAGTTCCTGCCTGAGGTCACTGTCTTGAATAAAGGATTAAGGATCTGTATTTCTTAGTCTGCAGCCAACATTGTGTAGATGCAAGCATGATGTTTTATAGACCCATGGACAGAATAAGTAGGATGGGGAAAAAAGTGGCCGAGGGATCTAGTATCAGAAGAGGAACGTCATGCACTTCATATACAGAGTAAATTAACCATAGTATTTGCTTAAATCAAACAGCAAAGTGCTGGAGGATAGACACAAAATGCTGGAGTAACTCAACGGATCAGGCAGCATCTCTGGAGACAAGGAATAGGTGACGTTTCGGGTCTGAACCCTTCTTCAGCCTGAGAGTCATGGGAGAGGGAAACTAGAGATATGAAAAGGTAGAACAAAAGAATAAAAGGTGTGAAAAGAACCAATCAAGGCCAGCAAACATGCTCAAAGAAAAATGGAGCCCACAATAGTTCATTGTTGGCCGTGGAAGAGGTGATGGCGAAGGAGTATGCACAGCAAAACTAAGCAGGACGAGAGTGAAATCAGTAGGATGATCAGGGTGGGGGAGGGATACAGAGAGAGAGTTACTCCAGCATTTTGTGTCTATCTTCTGTGTAAACCTGCATCTGCAGTTCCTACACAAAGTGCTGGAGGAAATCCAGGGACCGCACAAAATCATATGAGGGGAATAGATAGGGTGACTGCACAGCCTTTTACCCAGGGTATGGGTATTAGTACTAGAGGATGACACAAAATGCTGGAGTTAAATGCTTCAGACTGAAGAAGGGTCTCGACCCGAAACATCACCCATTCCTTCTCTCCAGAGATGCTGCCTGTCCCGCTGAGTTACTCCAGCATTTTGTGTCTACCTTCGATTTAAACCAGCGTCTGCAGTTCTTTCCTACACATTTAATACTGGAGGACATGGGTTTAAGCTGGAAGGGGAAAGATTTAATAGGGACGTAAGTGACATTCTCTCAGAGGGTGGTGGGTGTATGGAATCAGCTGTCGGAGGAAGTAGTTGACCACTAGAACAGCTTCAACAATGGCCTTCATCATGAGTAAGGCAAGCCCCATATAAAGCCAACATTACTGGTTAGGTACATTATTCCTGGAACAGGCTACAGCAACAAAACCCTAAGTTTAGCCTAGTGCAAGTTTTACACAGAGTATCTAGAAGTACAACTCTTTTTCCAAAAGATAGTTTGAACACCATCCCAATTAAAATCCCCTGGACAGAGATTGATTGACTTTTGCTGGATAATTGTAATAAACGGCACAGGTAGACATATAAAGGTGAAGTACAGATTAACTACGATCTCACTGAAGAGCAGGACGGGGTCAAGGGAATGAACGATCTACTCCTGCTGTATTCCCTAAGGAGCGGCACAGTGACACATCTAGTAGAGTCGTTGCCTCACAGCACCAGGGACCCAGGTTCCATCTTGACCTTGGGTGCTGTCTGTGTGGAATTTACATGTTCTCCCTGTGACTGCGTGGTCCCATGTCCCTAAGACCAGTTTATAATTGAATTAACCTCTGTAAAATTGATCCTAATATGCAGAACGTTAATGAGAAAGCAGTATAATATAGAACTAGTGTGAACGGGTGATCGATGGTCGGCGTGGACTCAGTGGATCGAAGGGCCTGTTTTTATGCCTTATCTCTAAACTAACCTAAACTAAACTATATTCTCATCAAACCCCCCCACTAATTAGAACTTTACAAATGGAGATAGGCCCCTTTGGGTTATTAAGTGACGTCAGATCTCTGGTTCAATGTGCTGAATGCTGCATTGTAACTAATCTTAATACGTTCTTGTATTCTGCTTGACCGTTGGAGTAGCTGCGTCAACATGAGGTGCCGCTAGGGTGGGGGTTGTCTGGGTGGGGGGGCAACTGTTTCTCAATGGCAAAATGCTGAAGAAACTGAAACCTGTCACAAATGATTTTTAGGGAAGAACTGCAGACGCTGGTTTAAATCGAAGGTAGACACAAAAATGCTGGAGTAACTCAGGCAGCATCTCTGTAGAGAAGGAATGGGTGATGTTTTGGGTCGAGACCCTTCTTCAGAATGAATGATTTATATCTAAAAACAAATGATTTTTAGTTTAGTTTAGATAAACAGCGTGGAAAGAGGCTCTTCGGCCCACTGAGTAGACGGCGACTAGTGATCACCCCATGCACTAGCACTATCGTACACACTAGGGACAATTTACAATCTTTACTGAAGCCAATTAACCTACAAACCTGTATGTCTTTAGAGTGTGAGAGTTAAGAGGAGCACTCAGATAAAACTCACGTGGTCACAGGGAGAATGTACAAATTAGGTGCAGACAGCGCCCATAGTCAGGATCAAACCCGGGTTTCTGATGCTGTGAGGCAGCAATTCTACCGCTGTGCCACCGTGCAGCCAATAATGTTAAATTTCCTGTCAAGTCCGGCAAGAAGTAAGGATTCGATGTCCACTGGCTGGTTTGTGTAAATCGTTAGCAACTGAAACAATTCCCCACAGGAAAGTGATTGCACTGTGTAAAATGGAGGCGTAATCACCAGTTACATCCGGAGCAACAGGGCACAACTCCACCCTCTGGGCCATTCCCTCCTGCAGCACATCCTGTCCATTGCCACAAGTGAGTGCTCCACATATATATCTGTCAATATGTGGCAAATCTGCTTACACTCGGGTATGATGATGCAGCAGGGTCTAAGCTCTCTGCACTGACCGTCATGTTGACTAATGCTTGCCTTGCACAGAGGATTTACCAGCTCAGAATTATTGCTGTGGCAAATCTGCAGCTTCTTTGTCGACTCTCCAAGCCAACTTTACCGCCTGCCCCTGATATTTGACATCAATTGTGTTTATAAATCCACTAAAAGACATCAGAGCTGTCGAAAAACAATGTCAACTGTCTTCCTCATGCTTGGATTACTGTATTATTGGTAAGCGATATCATTCTTTGCAAGAAGAACCATTTTTTAACTTCTCCTCTGAATGACATGGAGTTGGTTTAATGCCTACGTCCTACTTATTTGAAACACCCCACTGATGGAGTAAGTTCCTTTCCCTGTACCCTATCAATTCATTTCAAAAGCATTTCAATCAGAGTATCCCGTAGACTTCAATATGTGCGGGAACATGAGTCCATTGAGTGTAATCTATATTATATGTGATCCCAGCAACATTGGAAACAATATGGTGGAGCAATACCTCACTCATTCAGTGGCCAATATATCCTAGGAAGGAGACGAGAAGGAATTTCTTTAGTCAAAGGGTGGTGAATCTTTGGAATTCTTTGCCACAGAAGGTTGTGGAGGCCAAGTCAATGGATATTTTTAAAGCAGCAACAGATCGATTTGATTAGTACGGATGTCAGGGGTTATGGGGAGAAGGCAGGAGAATGGGGCTAGGAGGGAGAAATAGATCAGCCATCAGATTGAATGGCAGAATAGACGTGATGGGCCAAATGGCCAAATTCTGCTCCTATCACTTGTGACCTTTTGACCTTTTAAAGATCCAATGTCCAGAACCATGTACAGTCCTTCAGAGTTGAACCAGACCTGCTGCAGCTGTCGAAAAACAGACTCAAAGCGCTGGCGTAACTCAGCGGGTCATGCAGCATCTTTGGGGAAAAGAAATAGGTGACGTTTCGGGTCAAGACCCTTCTTCAGACTCAGAGTCAGGGGGGAGGGAAACTAGAGATATGAAAAGATTCCGAACAAATCAGAGCCAGCACCAATGACCAAGGAAAAATGGAGCCCACAATGGTCCATTGTTGGCTGTGGAAGTGATAATGATGAGATATATGGATGCTAACAGTGGAATTAGCAGGATGACTAGGGTGGGGGACAGAGAGAGGGAATGCAGAGATTACTTGAATTTGGAGAAATCAATATTCATACGGCTAGGTTGTAAGCTGCCCAAGCGAAATATGAGGTGCAAGTCCCTTTCTTCTATATATTCTATTGGCCTTTTTGATTCATCATCGGCGATCCCTCGACGTTGAGGATGATTGGCCCTTTGGTGGGTCCTTCCATGGTACGTCCCTTCAGGTGGATACCTGTGCATGACATCTATTAATGTGCAGGACTGAGTGCATGAACAGCCACCACAGTATCCTTGACAGAAACAGACCTGGGTCCAACGGTATGGACTCCATGATGATGGGGAGTCTCTCCCCGCTGCAGCCTTCTCCTGCCTTCTCAACCATTACTGTGCTCCACCCACTGGCCAGCCACCATCCTCCCCACCTGTTTCATCGTTGTGAGCTTCTTCTTGGGCCGTGCTTTGTCAGGAACCTCTCCCTCGATGCCCACCATGGGTGACAGCTCCAGACAGTTTAGCTCTAAGATCCTGATATCGGCACATACTTTCCGAATAATTAAAGGCCTGGATAGAATAGATGTGGGGAGGATGTTTCCACTAGCCGGAGAGTCTAGGACCAGAGGTCATAGCCTCAGAATAAAAGGAAGATGTGGAGGAATTGCTTCAGTCAGAGGGTGGTGAATCTGTGGAATTCTTTGCCACAGGTGGCTGTGGAGGCCAAGTCAATGGATATTTTTAAGGTGGAGATAGATTAGTATGGGTGCCAGGGGTTATGGGGAGAAGGCAGGAGAATGGGGTTAAGGTTGGAAAGATAGATCAGCCATGATTGAATGGCAGAGTAGACTAGAAGGGCCGAATGGCCTATTTCTGCTCCCATCATTTAAGAACCTGTGAACTTATGCAAGCTTTGCCATCAAGGCAAGGTGATGATTCTCGGAGAAGGTTATCGAACAAAGAGTCATGATAGGTCGGGATATTCTAAGTTTTTCTAGGGCACTGGTACAATAGCAGATTGAATACAATGGAGACACTATCAACAAAACAACACTGCTGAGAGATGTTTTAGAGAAACAACCAGGTAATCTTAGTGAGAGTTCAAAGGACTGGAATGATTTCCTGATCTATACTGCCACCATGCACTAGGACAGCTGAAGCAGAAGAAAAGGCCATTAAAATGTTTATCCAGGCCTTTATTAGAATTGTTGAATAGATGTCAAATATTGTAATTGCATCATTAAGTCCTGCAGAAAGAAGCTGGTTATATAAGATCTGAGGATGAACAGGAAAACAAATTATCGATGTGTGTCCTGAGGTGATCAAATACTCATTAAGGCCCATTACCGTAGATTATCTGGTTGGGTTTGCATGATATCTATAAATATTGGACTTGTTTGGAGGCTTCTTTTCAAATCAAGCGAATGGTGGGCAAAGAAGGGTGGTGGGGGAGAAAGGAAGTGGCAGGAAAGAACACAATGAAAATGGCCCTAAAGTTGATCCAACTACTATCAATGCATTTGCCGAGGTTAAAGTCTGCTGGAGATAGGGAGGAAGCTGTTTCCATAGGTCACTTTATTACACAAGCCTCATGGTACAGCTTTCGAGAACACTTGAAACAATTTTGGAATGCCACATGCCACTTCTCAACTCTTACCTAAACCTTGTCTGCATCTTCCTGCGTGTCTTATCTACTGAAGAGTTGCAGAAGGCTTTGAACACTGAGCAATCTTCAGCAAACTTCCCCACTTCTGACCTGGTGCTGGAAGGAAGGTCAGCAATCTACCGAAGCTAGACACAGTATGCTGGAGTAACTCAGCGGGACAGGCAGCATCTCTGGAGAGAAGGAACGGGTTGAAATTGGCCTTAGGATATTGTCCTTAAGATCTGCTGCAGTATTGCCCTAGTCCAGGGATAACAGACTTCCAACAATCACAACCACCTCCCTTTAGGTATGTTACCAATATTTGGAGTATTTTATTTCAATGCTCAGCAATTTCAATTTTGCTAATGTTGCTGGTCTCACTGATAACACTAGCAGCAATGTGGGAGGAGTAGACACCTTGGGATTTGTCGATCCCCACACTGTAATTGCACTAGATATTGTTCTGTGGCACAATGGTGCAGCTGGTGGAGCTGTTCCTTCTAAATAATGAAAAGATATATTGGATGTCGAGATGATGGTTTCAGTAATAGGAGAGTCTAGGACCAGGGGCCATAGGTTCAGAATAAAATAATGTATCTTTAGAATGGAGATGATGAGGAATTTCTTTAGCCAGAGGGTGGTGAATCTGTGGAACTTATTGCCACAGAAGGCTGTGAAGGCTGTCAATGGACCATTTTGAGGTGGAGATTGAACAGATTCTTGATTAGAAAGGGTGTCAGGGGTAATGGGTTGAAGGCAGGAGAATGGGGTTGAGAGGGAAAGATAGATCAGCCATGATTGAATAGTAGAATATACTTGATGGGGGCGAATGGCCTAATTCTGCTCATGAAGATTGATAGGTTGATTAGTAAGTGTCAAAGATTACGGGGAGAAGGCGGGAGAATAGGGTTGAGGGAAAAATAGATCAGCCACGGTTAAATGATAGAGCAGAATCGATGGGCCTAATGACCTGATTTTGCTCCTATGTCTAATGGTCTTATAACCTAGCAGAGAAGGTTTAAAATCTCTTGAGCAAAACATCCTCTCTGACAGCATACACTGGAGCATCAGCATTGGTTTTATGTTCTAGTCTCTGGAGAGAAACTTGATTCTTCAATGTTCTGGCATAACAGCGAGAGTGCTACCAATTAGTCCGTGACTGACACTAGAACTCCAGGATGTTTATAGTCATCCAGGTGCCTTTATGTCAAAACCACCATCACGTGTTGATGGTCATTGGGGAAAACATTCATCCTTGGGTGAATGTGTTAAACTTCCAAAATACTAGAAGCATCTGACTGCACCGTGCTTCAGAAATTCATTGGAACCAAACAGTGCAAACTGGGTACAATGCACATCAGTACTCGATGCACTTGAAAGGTTGAGAGATCAAATTCCTCTCTCCAGAGACTTGAACATTAAATCAACGCTGATGCTCTAGTGTATGCTGTTAGAGGCTGCCTTTCTGAAGTGATTTTAAATCTGCTCCATCATAGAGCCCAACTTGCGCGCACTGACCAACATGTCCCAACTACACTAATCGTACCTGCCTGCATTTGGCCCATATCCCTCTAAACCTGTCCTATTCATGTGCCTGTCTAAATATTTCTTGAACGTTGCAATATTACCTGCTTCAACTACCTCCTGCGGCAGCTTGTTCCATACACCCACCCCCCTTTGTAGGAAAAGGTTACCCCTCATGTTCCGATTAAAATATCTTCCCCCTCACCTTAAATCTATGTTCTCGGGTTCTCGACTCCCCTACTCTGGGGAAGAGACACTGTGCGTCTACCCGATCTATTCCTCTCATGATTTGTACACCTCGATAAGATCACCCCACATCCTCCTGTGATCCAAGGAATAGAGTCCTAGTCAACCTCTCCCTATTGCTCAGACCTCAACTCTAGGCAACATCCTCGTAATTCTTCTCTGCGCTCTTTCTAGCTTGACAACAATTTCTTCCGATAAAACGATGCCCAGAACTGAACACAATAAATGCGGCCTCACCAACGTCTTATACAATTGCAACAAGACCTTCGACGTTCAATACTCTGACTGATGAGGTGAATCAGTCAGCTAGGTGAATATAAGATCTTGAGGCATGGAAGCAGACTTGGGCCATTCGACCCATCGAGTTGGCTCTGCCATTCGATCATGGCTGACCTATCTTTCCCTTTCAACTCCATTCTCCTACCTTCTCCCCTTAACCTGGTAACCGAGAACTTGAAACTTGGTGCAAAAAGTTCCTGCATTTCACCATCACAGCCAGGGAACTTCTGAATAGTTTGTCTAACACTGGTGCCAAGCATCTTACCATTTCACAGCATTTAACAAGAAGGAAAACTGCAGCATGCCCATCATGCAAAAACCTAATATGTCCTTGGGAATTAACTTTCTGATTAAATTGTGTCTAACAAGTTAATATATGACATTTCCAGACTGTTCTCTCCAGTGGAATTTAATAAGGCTGTTTCCAATCAAGGCAGTCTTCTCATTCTCGTTCTATGATGTTAGTTCATAAGTCATTTGATATTTTTCGAATGAAGGCCAAATTATAATTATAAAAATGTGTAACTGGCCAATCCATTTTACACAAAGTATTTGATTGTCTTCATGTTTTATCTTATGGCTATGATGGCTAGAAATATATTTGGAATAATATTGGAAAGAGATGTAACATTGCTCAGCTTTTGCACCATGCTTATTTATGAGACCCTCCTTATTCATCAGATAGATTGCTGTCATTGGCTTGGAGAGGCTGAGTCATTATACTTCGAGACGAGGAATCCAAAAGCCTGGAATAAAGATCGTGGGATGCAAGTTTAAACTCCTCATCGCAGCTGAAGAGAATTTACATTCAGCTAATTCGGCATTCAAGCTGCAAGAAGACCCATCACGTAAGCTGCAGTTTTTTGACAAACCATCACTACCTTCTCACGGTTAATTGGGAATGGACAATAAATGTTGCTAGTTGCCGGAGAGACCAAAATTGCACAGAATCCCAGCCTTTGACTCAAATAAACCTTGGTTACATCTGTGGGTAGCCAACCAGTTTTGTATATTCAATCAGGGGGTGTTTCAAGTAAGGACAGAAGTAATTGCCCACCCCCTATTGACCCAACCACCGCCCCAGCAAGGGCCATTTATCAAGGTCCACGCCAGAGATACATTAAGCAAGCAACCAAATTTAAATCTGACATTACGCCCAGATCTGGCATTGCACAAGCCATGTGTCTCTGAAATATTTTCATTAAGCACAAATGTGTTTAGTTTAGAGATAGTTCGTGGAAACAGGCCCTACAGGTCACGGAGTCCACACTGAGCAGCAATCACCCGTACACTGTTTCTAACCTACACATTAAGAACAAGTTACAGCAGCCAATTAACCTACAAACCTCCATGTCTTTGGAGTGTGGGAGGAAACCGGAGCACCCGGAGAAACCCCACTAGGTCTCAGGGAAAAAGAACAAACTCTGTACAGACAGCACCCGTTGTCAGGATTGAACCCGGGTCTCCTAAATTAAATTAATAGTATTCCATTTGTTTTGTCACTAACATTGAGCCGATTCATTCAGTTATTTTAATTCAATTGTTATATGATGTAAAATTGCTAGCTGAATCAGTTAAATTATTTGATACAAAGTTGGACCTTACACCCAGCAGCATGAATGTTGATTTCTCTAATTTCAAGTAACCCCTGCCTTCCCTCCCTCCTCCACTCCCCCATTCTAGTCGCCCTACCAGTTCCACTGTTCGCATACCCTGCACCTCTTTGTTATCACCTCTTCCCCAGCCAACAATGGGCCATTATGGGCTCCATCTTTCCTAGGTCATCTGTTGCTGGCCATGATTTGTTCTGGCCATTTCCTACCTCCAAACCGCACCTGCCCCCCAAACCCCCATCTACCTTCAGTCTGAAGAAGGGTTCCGAGCCTAAACATCACCTGTTCCTTTAGTCCAGAGATGCTGCCTGTCCCGGTGAGTTGCTCCAGCACTTTACAATATGATTTGATATGATACAATAGAACTTTATTTATCCCAGGAGGGAAATTGGTCTGCCAACAGTCATAATACACAAGATACATGAAACATGAGATTATAGTGGCGAGTGGAAAGGATTGGGGATGTGCAAAGATTGGGGAGGGAGGGGAGGGGAGGGGAGGGGAGTCAGTCTACCCCCTGACAGAAGGGGGAGGAGTTGTATGGTTTGATAGCCACAGGGAAAAAGGATCTGTGGCATTCTGTCCTGCATCTTGGTGGAACCAGTCTGTTGCTGAAGGTACTCCTCAGGTTGACCAGTGTGTCATGGAGGGGGTGAGCTGTATTATCCAAGATGCTCCACAGTTTGAAGGGCATCCTCCACTCCTAGACCACCTACCATGAATCCTTTGTGTCTACAGTATCTTCGGTATAAACCAGCATCTTCAATTCCTTCCTACACTTAGTTGGATTGCTGCTTTGCATTTCATCATAACTGTTCAAGGAGGCCATTAAGCCCATTGAACCTAGGCTTACTGCAAGCAGATACATGCCGTTCATTCAATAGTCTCACTTTTTCTCCATCGTTCCACAACTAATTCTCCACCGGGACAGTCCAATTCCCTTTCAAAATTACCAATTAATTCTGTTTCCACCACCCCTACAGGTAATGAATTCCAGATCACAGATATACCCTGGTACAAAGTGTTTTTCCTGTACTAATATATATATATATATATACACCCATACTCACTCACGTTCTCAACCATACATATATATATATAATGTATGGGTGGGTATGCGTATATATACACGTACTGAACTTTTTATTTCTCGTTTATTATATTGTTTACAGTGCACTATGTTTACAAATTCTGCTGATCTGCTGCAAGTAAGAATTTCATTGTTCTATCTGGGACATATGACAATAAAGCACTCTTGACTCTTGACCTCCCTTGCAGCCTCTCCCTAAAAAATTTAAATCTGCGTCTCCTGTTATTTGAAGTGCCTGCCGATGAGAACAATCCCCTGTGCTTACCAGCTCGCCACTTTGTCATCTTGTACATCTCCACAAAATATCTCCCCAGCCTTCCCCAACCCCAGTCGAACAACACCAGGTCCTCTGGTCAAACCACAGAGATGAAATCACTCCCATCAGTTATATACAGTGTCAATAAATTGAAACTGAATTTGAGAGCCACCGTGGTCTGGTCTCCTAATTAAGGAAGAATATAAATACTTTGCAAGCTGTTCAGAAATAGGCAGATTATCTGCACTCTCCCTGAGATCTTGTTCAACATCGTGGTGGTGGTATGAAGAATAAAAGGGGAAATGTTGAACATTGGTATAGGTTATTTTTTTTGTCACGTGTACTGAGATATAAGAAAATGTTATAAAACTTAGGTTAGGCTGCATTCGGTGTATCGTGTGCAGTTCTGATCATCCCATTACAGGAAGGATGTGGAGAGGGTGCATAAGAGGTTTGCCAACATGCTGCCTGGATTGGAAGGTATTAGCTATGAGTAGTTGGACAAACTTGGCTTCTTTTCTCTGGAACATTGCAGGTTAAAGGGATGCTTAATAGAAGTATATGCAATTATGAGAGGTGTATTCAGAGTAGATTGTCAAAACCTTTTTCCCTGGATGGAAATGTCAAAGACAAAGATCGCAGGTTTAAGGTCAGGGGTGGAAATGTCAGGAGCGGTTTTTTTTACACAGCGATAAAAGGTTTGCTTTAATTGCTTCATGTCAGGGGAGAGAAAGAAGGAGTGGAGCAAATGTTTACTTAATTTAGGAAGAAATTAGACAGGTACATGGAATACAGGTACATGGTACTTAGAAGAGTAAGAAGTAAACATTGGCAAGTGGGACTAGACATGTTGGGCAGTGTGGGCAAGTTAGGCCAGTTTTCACACTGCAAGACTCTATGACTATTGTATGTACAATATAATGTAATTGGGAAAAGAGCAGAGAAGTGTGACACTCTGCGGTAATGGGGTCTGCCAGCATGCAGAGAGAAAAGGAGAGTGAATGCTGTAGTAGGGACAGCAGCAATATATCAAACCACGTGTAGGAAGGAATTGCAGATGCTGGTCTCTCCCGTAGATAGACACAAAATGCCGGAGTAACTCAGGGGGTCAGAGCACCTCTGGAGAAAAGGAATCGGTGGCGTTTTGGGTCGGAAACCTTCTTCAGACTGAAAGATAAAGAAAGGATGGAGTCCATGATGGCCTGTTGTTGGCGGGGGAAGGTGGCTGAGTGCAGGGGGAGGGGGAATGGGAGAAAGGGGTGTGTATCCAGATGGGGAACAGGGAGGAGAAGGGAAAAATGAGTGGGTCTGGGGTGAGAGAAGGGGGAGTTGTTTGTAGGTTAGTTAACTGAAATTGAACCATTCAAAGTTCATACCATTAGGTTCTAAGCTACCCAAATGGGATATACGTAAGGTGTTGTTTCACCAGTTTTCATAGGGCCTCACTCTGACAATGGAGGAGACCCAGGACTGAAAAGTCAGTATGGGAATGGAAAAGAGAGTTAAAATGGCTAGCATTCGGGAGATCCAGCAGGCCTTGGCGGACCGAGCGTGTGTGTTCAGTGAAACAGCCACCCAGAGCACATTGTGGTCAGTATCCAGCAATAGGATCTCTACAGCCAACTTGAGAGAACATTGGGAAGCAGAAAGAATATTGGGGACACTGGGGACTGTTTTGGAAATCCATGAGTAGACTTGTCTGCAATTCCATCCATCAAAGTTTAATGTTGCATATAACCATAACATCGACAGCAGGTTATAAATTATGCAATGTGTTTTGCTACACGGAATAAAAATTCACACATAAAACTGAATTTTCTGCCCTTGCTTCTCGATCACAGAAACTTTGCACATCAGAAAATTTCAATCTTCCTGCTTATTGTTCTTTGAAGCCAGAAGATCATGGATTTTGAAGTTTAAACTCCCCAAATGAAACACTGGATATTGGTTTCTCCAGTAGATAATAATATGATTTGACAATTAGGAAGATAGAGGTAACAAAATGTTAATGTGTTTACAATCGGTGATTTTACTATTTCACAATTCCAACTGACTTCTCCTTGGATTGTCACCTTGTTGTGGTGGAGAAGCTTGTGTGGACCTGACATCCTGAAAGCGATGCCGAAGGGAGCTATGCTCCTGGTAGGGTTGCCCATGGCGGTATGGTCTAGGGGGAGGTCTCTGACAAAGAGCAATCCAACCAAAACCTCAACGGTGGAACAGGCAGAGGACAATGGCTGACCTTAGTGGAGCGTCACAACGGCTGGGAAGGTGGATGAAGGCTGCAGCAGAAAAGGGTATCCGGCCATCTTGGACTCCATGCCACTGGATCCTGACCCAGATCTGTCAAGGACCGTGGGGCGGCTATCTGTGCACCAGTCTCCCCATGTTAAATAAAGTCACGCACAGGCGTCCTCCATATAGGGAACAGCACCCTGGAGACACCCATGGTCAACCACCACCGAGGGAGGTCTAAGAAAAGGAATGTCAAACTGGAAGGGTGCAGAGAAGATTTGCAAGGATGTGGCCAGGAATCGAGAGCCTGAGCTACAGGGAAAGGTTGCGTCTCCAGCGCTGTAAGGCAGCAACTATACCGCAGCGTTACTGTGCCGCCCAACCCCAGCAAAGCTGTACAATTTAATGGCTGGGTGATACCTCATCTTCCTGAACTCAGCTGCCTATGGTAGCCTTTCTACTGTCAATTTTGCAGCATGGACCAAGGGTATCAGGCGAGGCGAGACTTGGACCTCTCCCCAACTTACTTTAATATGGTGCAACACTTTTGTAGCCAGAGGATAAAGAACTATACGACCATCCCTTCTTGCCCATGAGAAGATAATGGTGAACCTCCATTTTGAGCTGCTGCCATACATCTGATCAAGGTTTAGGTTTATTGCCATCATGCGTACCACGATATAGTGAAAAGCTTTGTTTTGCATGTAATCCAATCAAGTCAGATAATACTATATATAAATACAATCAACATAAACTGAAGTACAATGGGTAGAGTGAAGGGAAAGAGACAGAGTGCAGAATATGGTTCTCAGCATTGTACCACAACAGTTCCAGAAATGCAATGGCTGTAATGAGCTTGAGGAGCATAGGACTGTTCCTTAGCTTATGGAAGTGTCATTCCGAAGGCTGACAACAGAGGGGACAAGCTGTTTGGTGATGTGCAAGCTCCTGTATTTTCTGCCCAGCTGGTGTGGAGGGAAAAAGGAAAGGCCAGGGTGGGAAATTATAATCTTTGATTATGCTGGCATTCCTTCCTGGGGCAGTGTGGTGTAGATGGAGTTATTGGTGGAGAGTCTGGTCACTGTGATGGATGGGGCTACATCTACAACTCTCTGCAATTTCTGGTGGTTTTGGGCACAGTTGTTTCCAGACCAAACTGTGATAAAGTTGACAATATGCTTCCAGGTGTTCCCAGAATGACTAAAGGTTGGGAACTCCTAGATTTTGATCCAGCATCATTGAAGGGAATGATTTGTTTTGGCAGAGGCATTTTGCTAACCATCTGTACTCGAAAGTGGCTATTTCAAAGAAATTATACTGTTCGCCCTCTGATCTGATTTCTAAAGAATATAAAAACACACAAATAAGATAGTTAGCATTCACGGCCATCAATCTGGCATTAAGTTGGTTCATTGTTCTTCAGCTGCAGCATCTAAAGGTCACGCAACCACACTAAACAGTTTGCCTTGTGCTGAATTGGTTGTGTCTAAAATGTTCTCCAATAATCTGATTCCTCAGAGTGCAGAATAGTGTTTAAACCACAGACCAACAACTGGAAGAAATATGAGATCCTTGGAGTCATTACATTTATTGAGGGATTTTTTTTTTGCTCTGGTTTGAAATCCAGTCAGCATTCTTAAAGCGGACATTTTCTATTACGATCAGCATAAAAGATTTGATCATTAAGGGATCTGTCCCTCCTTCTCCAGAGAGACAATGACTGAAAAACAAACTGTGAAGGCAGAACTGGAAAGAGAAAGGATGGGGTAGCATTGAGTGTACAAATTCTTGAATCCACAGAATATCAATGTAAATGGTGTCCATGCCATTTTACAAGCATCTCTCTATAGCTTTTCATTTGAAACTATTGCTGATAAGTGGAAGAGAGTCAAGAGTGTTTAATTCTCATATGTACCGAAATCAGAACAATGAAATTCTTACTTGCTGCAGAATTACAGGTCTGTAAACACAGTACTCGTAGAAAGCACAATAGGCAAAAGAAAGTTCAATAAATGAACAAAAAGCAATATTAGTGCATAACAAAAATCTAGAAGTTCCGAGTGCAACCAAGACTGTTTATCGTTAATAGTTTAGTTGGTTTGAAGTGAAAATTCATCCCATTTTCTAGCAGCTTAGAAGGTTGAGCACGATGGACTGCATATTTTAGTTAAGATTCACCCCAAACCTTGAGCATATACTAAATATGAATATCTCGATGCTGAACTGATTGAGCACTACAAGGTTGGAGCTAATATAATGTAGAGAGTCATAGAGGGCTACTGCATGGAAACAAGACCTCAGCCCACTGAGTCCATGCCGGCCATTAACCACCCACTTACACCAATCCCACATAAATCCCATTCTATTCTCTCTACAACCACATTCTATTCTCTCCAGATTCTACCACTCACCCACACACCAGTGGCCAATTAACCTACCAACCTGCACGTCTCTGGAAAGTGGGAAGAAGCTGGAGCACCAGGGGGGAAGTCCATATGATTCATTAGGAGAAGGCACGGATCCACGCAGACACCCTCCTGGACGTGGGTGTATTAGCTACAGGGAGAGGTTGGACAGACTTGGATAGTTTTCTCTGGAACACTGAAGGTTACAGGGAGACCTGATAGAAGTATATACAATTATGAGAGGTAGAGATGGGGTAGAGAGTCAGAACTTTTATCCCAAGATGGAAACATCAAACACTAGAGGCTTTAAGGTGAGACGGGCAGAGTTTAAAGGAGATGTGCCTAGCAAGTTTATTTACACAGTGGGGGGTGAGTATCTGGAACACGTTGCTGAGGGTGGCGGTTGAGGCAGATAGTAGTAGGCCCCCTTCGGTCATGACGGACCATTGGTGATGCATCCTAGTTTGCAAGTGATGTGTGGTCGGATGCAAGCCTGGGCGATGTCATATGGAGGACAGGTTGTTGTCCCCCTCTCCACACCATTGATCGATCCAAAGGAACAGCAGGGCTGTTACAGTTTGGCACCAGCGCCGTCGCAGGAGCTGTCAGAGCAAGGTTGTAGACAACGACGAACTGCCTTAGGGGCTAGGACTGCGGATTTTCTTGAGGTTTACTCCAGGAGCCTTTTCCATGACTGGATATGGCCACAAGGCAGTGGAGGTTTTAAATCTGAGTTTTCCCTCTCCTAGATGGACTGCCTTCCCAGGCTGATGAGCCCCATCTGCCCGAGACTCATGGGGGCGGGAATGTCTACCTTCCCGTGCAGGTCTATAGCAATAGTGACATTTAAGAGACTTTTGGATATGCATTGGATATGCAGGGAATGAAGGGATAAGGATGATTTGCAGACAGCTGAGAGTTGGGCTTGGCATCATGTTTAGCACAGGCATTGGGTGATGGAGGGCCCGAGCCTGTGCTGTATTATTCTATGTTCTGTGCTCTATGTTCTATGTTCAGGATTGAATCAGCGTCAGGATGGCATTGCAAGGCAACGATTCTGCCCATATGTCACTGTGTTGCCCATAAACTGCACCACTGCACCATTGTGGCATGGAGGCAGACACGAAAGTGGCATTTAAAAAGCTTTTAGATAGGCACACAGATATGCAGGGAATGGAGGGACATGGATCATGTTGGAGCACAGGAGGATAAGGGGTGATCTTACAGTGGTGTGTAAAATCATGAGAGGTATAGATCGGGTAGACGCACAAAGTCTCTTGCCCAGAATAGGTGAATCGAGGACCAGAGAGCATAGGTTCAAGATGAAGGAGAAAAGATTTAATAGGAATCTGAGGGGTAATATTTTAACACAAAGGGTGGTGGGTGTATGGAACAAGCTGCCAGAGGAGGTAGTTGAGGCTGGGACTATCCCAACGTTTAAGAAACAGTTAGACAGGTACATAGACAGGACAGGTTTGGAGAGATATAGACCAAACATGGGCAGGCGGGACTAGTGTAGATGGGACATGTTGGCCGGTGTGGGCAAGTTGGGTCAAAGGGCCTGTTTCCACTGTATCACCCTATGACAATATGACTCTATGACGTGCAGGCAGATGAGACTAGTTTACCTTGCATCATGTTCGGCAAATTGTGGGCCAAAGGGCCTGTTCCTAAGTAGTACTGTTCAATGTTCTATCTTCTATGTTCAGTACACCCAGCAATCTTACAAATTTATTACAACTTTGGTATTTATTTAGATGGTAAGCATTTATTCAGATTCAAGCATAAGCCTTATCATAGTTAATGCAGGAGCCACAACTTTTTGGAAAGTTATTAAACAAAACTTCTAAGCTGGCCCCTGCAATGTTCCTTTAGTCCCTCTTGGAATGCAATAGTATACCAGTTAATTTATCCATTCTTGTCACATCCTGGCAGTGCTGAGATCTTTTCAGAAGAAAGAGTGCATACACTCCACACAGCAGGAAGAAGTTATTGTTACTTTATTCTGCATTATAAAAGAGAATTAAAGAAAAGTGTCGAACATCAAGCTATTTCCTTGTTCAAGAAATTTTCATAATAACTTTATTAAACACTGCTGGGAGGGAGCAAGACCTTAGACTGGTCCCAAACAATAGAAACAAAGTGATAATATCACAATGGCCTCCTGCTATGCTCCTTCATAATCATCTTCATTGAAATTGGTGAACCATATGTTATGCAGACAGTATAATACATCATGGGCACAATAGAGCCTTGCTTGGTGCAGTCACCGGAATAACTGTGTACCTGATATTCATTTTTTTGTTCTTAAACAGCTGCAAACTTCACTGAAGTGTTCAAACATTTGAAAACTGTGTTCCTGAATTATTACTCTGCAATAGGTAGAGTTGCTGCCTTCCAGCGGCAGAGACCCGGGTTGGATACTGACTGTGGGTTCTGTCTGTACGGAGTTTGTATGTTCTCCCTGTGACCACGTGGGTTTTCTCCAGGTGTTCCGGTTTCCTTCCACATTCCAAAGATGCGCAGATTTGTAGGTTAATTGTCCCTAGTGTGTAGGATGCGTAAGTGGGATAACATAGAACTAGTGTACAGGTGATCATTGGTCAGCGTGAGCTCAGTGGGCCGAAGGGCCTGTTTCCACGCTCTAAAAAAACGAAACACAAAAATACCATAAATAGGAAATAGATGAGACATTTTCACATTATTATACAATTTCTGTCCTCGCTGGAGGAGAAAGTTGTTCTGACTTCAAGCAAAATCAGTCCTGTGCCAGGTGAAGAAATGCTGGATCTGATTAAGCCAAGTCTTTCTGTAACCTCCAGTGTAACTATGCTACAAGTCAGCAGTCAGGCATGGTTCCTATATTAAACATTAGACTGAACGGCAACCTATCTACTTGCCATCTCCGGTCTGGGACTTCGGAGGAGTGGTTTAGAGGGATGTGGGCCAAAGATGGGCAATTGGGACAAGCATAGATGTTTTGTTGAATTGCATGTCTTTCTCTCTGTGTAATTTGTAAATCAGGAACTTCTTTAACTCCGGGGCTCTGGATTGAATTAAATTCAGCAAACTGTAGGTGAAAAATGGTCCATATTCAAACATTGCGGCTGGCCATTTAGTAGGACTGTTTCTGGTGTGAAACATTTTCAGATCACACAGACCTATCGCCCAATTTGCACTGACACCAGAGAAGGTTGAATGAACCCCTGGTGTCACTGGCTGTGGCGTGTTGCTTGGCAACCTCTCAATGTTCTCTTGCTCTCCGTGGGTTCAAAGCTGTTACATTTTTCCTCTATAAAGTTGACACACCTATGCGGGTAGATGAGAGTGATTTGATTTTTTTTTAATCACTTGTTTAGAAGAGAGTGGAATATGTTGATGGATATATGTTTTGCAAATATTTGTTAACAGCATCGTTCCGATATTCATCCCTAGCTCAACATACCACAGTCAACTTGAATGCTCTCATTCCATTTTAAATCACAGTGTAGATCATTCTATCTCAGGGTCACAATACCATTGCAAGCTTGATTCATTTAAATACTTTGACATGCCTTGAGAGAATGAACATTTACACATAAGAGCAGATGAGATGGAGCAGGAATCTATACCTTTAGGCCTATTTTGCCAATCAGTAGGATTAGGGCCGATTCTTTACCTTAGTTCTACATCCAACCTACCACCCTTCCATTGACTCCATCTACACTTCACGCTGCCTTCGCAAGACCACCAGCATAACCAAGGACTGGTCTCACCCCGGTTACTCCCTCTTCTCCCCTCTCCCATCAAGTAAGAGGTACAGAAGTTTGAAAACACATGCCTCCAGATTGAGGAACAGTTTCTTCCCAGCTGTTATAAGGTAACTGAACGGTCCTCCCATCAGCTAGAATGTGGTCTTGACCTCCCATCTATCTCATTGTACACCTTTGAACTATCTTTAAAAGGATTTTATCCTGCACTATATGTTTAAGAATGTTACAAAATTTTGAGATTTTAAAAATCAAGCCTGTAATTTGTCCCATCAGATAAAGCATATAAAGAACTTTAATTTGATACCTAATTCACTTTCATATCTTCAGTATTAAAAAAGTTATGGTCATTTTCATACTCGGAAATTAGCATCTTGTTCCCTATTGCTTTTCCATTGACTTAACACAAAAGCTGTGATCGAGGACAGTCAAAAGCCCATAACTTTCTTAAAAATTAAGAGAACTGAATGAAATTTTCAGTTATTATAGATTGAAGCATTCTGAAACAAATATGAAACATCTTACTTGGATGACCTCAAATTAATGCATATAATGTGTTAGTTACCTAATTGTAGCTAATTACAAAATTGACCGTTGTGTCGAAAATAGTAATAAACACCCAGACTGCCTTGAAAATTAAAAAATGTGATATTCTCAAGATCAGAACTTTAATATTATTGTATTATATGCTGTAAGTCCGTAACAGACAGGTAAAGAAATTACAATTTCTAACAAAAGACCAAGTCTCTGTGGAGAAGATCAGTTGCTAGCTGGTACATTGGCATATCATAATCAGTAGCATCATCATACTGCTCAGATTGTAACCAATAAGCAACTCTGTACACCTTGTTTTTCCTCAACTACAAGTTTTTGCTCTTCAAGCCGCACATGACAAGCCTTTCTGCCCACGGCTTTCCCATTAAGAATGTCCTGTAGATCATCACATTTGGAGTAGTCCACATTCGGATAATCTCTGCGAATGCTGTCTAAATCAGTCTCTTTTGCTGGGCATTTGGATTGACAATTTTGCATTTCTTCTTTGGAGACATCTATTTAAAATGTAAAGAAAAAAAACACTGAACAGCATTAACAGAAACAAGATTATTTGCTGTTTTAGAAAAAAAAGGGAGAAATTATAAAGTAAAATGCTAAAACAAATAGTAAATACCCAACATAAAAATCATATTCATCAGTTTCATCAAATCAATTCATCCATTCAATTAAATTAATCTAAATTCAATTACTAGATCTAAACATCTAACCATTTCTTAAGAAAAGGCTTAAAATTTTAATTAGCCTAAGTATCCAAATAACAAATAACAAACTGATCCCATTCGCACAAGAATTCACAATATATCATGATTTTTAAATTTCACTTTGTCATGAATTTATATGCCAAATGGAAGGAATTCCCATAAATTAATCCAGAAACATCCACTTTCAAGATAATCAAAATCATTATATTTTTGCACAATACATCTGATTAGAACTGTACTGTGGATATTTAGTATGAAAATATTAATCATGGATAGACAATAACACAAAATATAGATGATTTACATGTTCTTATGACATGATTGTGCAAAAAAATTATGAATTTGATTATCTTGAGAGTGAATGTTTCTGGAATGTGATTGATTGGAATGTTGCCGTTGCCATAAATGTTAACCCCATATCGGCAGGCAAGACATGGACGATTCGTATGGAGGCCTAAATAACATTTTTCGCATCATAAGATTAAAATGAAGCCACACCAAAAAGCAATATAATATGTTAAATAAATGACATACCTTTTGTTTTGTCCTGATATTGCGATCTGTGATGTTGAAGGTGTTGACGGCATTAGAAGTTGCATTTAACTTCAATCGAGCAACGCAAAAAAAAAAACGGGAACGGAAGTGCGAACGATTTTTCTTCTTCAGCTAGCAGCCCGAGGAAATCCTTCTCCGACAACCAATATAAACCTGCATTTTAATCCCGTCCCCCTCCAAAGCCTCTGGAATCGCAAGCACAGACAGTGGCAGATCTGTAGCGTCGCTGATGGTAGGTTTTGTAACAACGCTAATATGTTGTGCCTTTTATTCTGTATCTGTGCTCTGTGTATGTCTTGATTGTAATCATGTATAATCTTTTCTTTGACTGGATAGCATGCAAACAAAAGCTTCTCACTGTACCTCGGTACATAACAAGGATAAACTAAACTAATCATCCCCATTTTTTCTTAATTATCAAAAATCTATTGACATGATTCGATAATATTTTAAATTGCTGAGCTCTCTAGGATAGAATATTCCAATGATTTTTAATCAAGCTAAAAAAAACCTTCTTTCGTTATCCCATGTGTTTAGCCTACCTCCTTTTTTTTCTTTTTCTTCTCCCTACAGCCTTTTGAGCTCTTAAGTGTGACATCTCTAACTGTTATTTGTAGTCATCTCTCATACAACAGTTGTCATACTAAGAGCGACAATGGTTCGGAATCAGGAAGGTCAAGGTTCAAATCCCATCATTTACCCTCATTTTCACCTCCTCCGCCATCACCGCCAGGATCTTGACCATGTAATATCGTCTGACATCGAGACACTTCAGCGCAGTGCTGTGAGAGTATTGAGCAACTCCAAGCGTGGATGAAGGTGAGCTAGGGTGTTGTCCTGGTACTCACCCTCAGCATCATTAGTGCGAAACTATCAAATTTGTTCTTTAATATATTCAGTACTGAACGTCCACAGCTTTCTAATGCCAAGAATTTCAAAGATTCACTAGGTGAAGAATCTTCTACCCATCTCAGTCCAGAATGTCTGACCTCTTCCTTTGATATCTCAATCATGAAATATCATGCCTGCACCTATCCTGCCACGGCCCGTAACAATGTTTCACGTTCACCAACTTCACCACTTCCTCTGCCCCAGGTCTGCACAGTGGTGCAGCGGTAGTGTTGCTGCCTTACAATGCCAGTGACCTGGAGTTGATCATTACTGCGGTTGCCATCTGACGTACCCTGTACGATCTCCCCGTGACCGCGGTCTCCGGGTGCTCCGGTTTCCTCCCACATTGTAAAGACTTAAAGATCTGATGGTCAATTGGCTTCCATAAATTGTCCCTAGTGTGTAAGGTAGACCTAGTGTATGGACGATTATTGGTTGGCGTAACTCGATGGGCTGAAAGGCCTGTTTTTGTGCTATATCACTAAACAAAACTTAACTAAAGTAGACCTGATAGACACAAAAAGCTGGCGTCAGGTAGCATCTCTGGAGAAAAGGAATAGGTCGGGTTTTGGGTCGAGACCCTTCTTCGGATCCTGAGACCATGGTCTAAAATAGATCATGAGCTGCCTGGTTTTCATCTTTTACAAACCAGACGCAGTCACTATCATCCTGTCTTACTCTTCCACATCCACTAAATAAACAGGTTCATGTGCAGCCGGTGCAGCCATAACTGGCATTTCTCAACAGCAAATGAATTCTGCTGTCAAATTGGGTTAGAGCTGATATGCGGAATTAATGCATCATTCTGAATGGATTAAAACAAACATGTTAAATAATGATGCAATTATTTTAGGGAGCAAAATACCCTGAGCATCAAATGAATGATACGTATTTGCTTGGCAATTATTAGAGTGCTGTGTTTTGTTAGCTTTACAAAAATGTAAGAGTTCACTGATGCTGCAGAACCAGATGCTTCAAATAATCCTTTGAAACCTCATTCGATCAGCAATTGTTCCAGTACAGAGGCCATTCAGGCTATTGAGTCTACGCTGCCATTTTGTAAGAGCAGTTTCTCCCTTTCAATAGTTCTTTTCATATATTGCTGATGTTTCTTCAAGAATTTATACTTCTTAAAAATCATGATTGAAACTACTTCCACCCTTTTTCATATCTTAATTACTCTGTGCTAAAGGAAGTACTTGCTCATGTGCTGGAGTCATAGTTATATAGTCATGAAAATATGCCCTTCAGCCCAACTCATCCATGCTGACTAAGATGCCTCATTTAAGGTGGTTCCATATTTACCTGCGTTTGTCCTATATGCCTCTAAACCTTTCCTATCCACGTACCTGTGCAAATGTATTTTAAATGTTGTTATTGTACCAATTACTTACTTTGGTAGCTCATTCCATATACCCTCCCTCTTTGTGTGGAAAAAGCTACCCCTCAAGTTCCAATTAAATATTTTCCCTCTCACTTTAAGCCAGTGTCCTATAATTCTTGATTTGCTACCCTGGGGGAAAAAACCCAGTGCATTCACTCTATTGATTCCCCTCAAAATGTTCTACATTTCCATAAGATCACCCCTTATAAGACCTATAAGATAATTCCTCCTGTCTCTGAGGAATAGTCCTAGCCTGCCCAATCTCCATCTATAGCTCGGACCCTTGAGTTCTAGCAACATACTCATAAATCAAAGAGCAAAGGGAACTTTTTTCACTTTCCATCACAGTGAGGAATGTGGAGGAGTCAAGGGCATGTCCCACTTGGCGATTTTTTCGGCGACTGCCGGCGTCATATCAGTGTCGCTAAAATATTTTGAACAATTAAAAATCCAGTGGCGGCAAAAAAAATGTTGCGACACTTGAAAAAACACCGCTCGTCATACGTCATCACGCCGCATCACCGCCGCATCACGCCATGTCACCGCCGCATCACGCCGCGTCACCGCCGCATCACGCCACCATTTTTTTGGTGACCTGATACATCAGTCAATGATGCCGGCAGTCGCCGAAATAATCGTCAAGTGCGACAAGCCCTTCACTGTGCTGGATGTTTATGTTAAAATGTGTTTTGTGTGTTCTGGTGCTTTTTATTTGTATTACTGGCTTGGCAAATGAAATTCCTCGGATGTTACAAAACATACGGCTAATAAAGTATTATTGTGATTGTGATTTCAAGCTCAATGGCACCTTTCCTATAACACGGTGACTAAAAATTAACACAATACTCCAGATGTGGCCTCACCAACATCTTGTTCAACTGTAACATAATGTCTCATTCTCTGTGCTGAATTTCCTGACAGATAAAGGCCAGCATGCCAAAAGTCTTGTTCACAATCCTATCAACCTGCAGTGCTACTTCCAGTGAACTTTGTATTTGTACTCCAACCCTTTCTAATCTACAAGACCTCCAGAGCCCTACCATTCACTGTGAAGGTCCTGCCCTGGTTTGATTTGAAGATAGACACAAAATGCTGGAGTAACGGGACAGGCAGCATCTCTGGAGAGAAGGAAGGGGTGATGTTTTGGGTCGAGACCCTTCTTCAGACATAATTTAATTTGATTTAAACAACCATCTGCAGTTCTTTTTGCCCTGGTTTGATGTCACAATTGGTTCATTTCACCAATCACCTTAAATCTATGTCTTCTGATTCTTGACCCATCTATCAATGGCAAAAGTTTCTCAGTAAACAATCTGTCTGGTTCTTCCAGGACTTTGAACATAAGTTCAATCTCGTTGCTATTCTCCTTGCTATTCTGAGAGCATCCCCAACATCTTTAGTCCATCCAAAAGTCTAATACATCCTTTCCGTACTCTTATCTTTTCTACTGGCTGTGCTGATTTAAACACATTACAAATTAGGGAGGCATGGTGACACAACGGTAGAATTGCTGCCTCACAATGCCAGCTACCCGGATTCGATCATGACTACTGGTGCTGTCTGGATTGAGTTTTTATGTTCTCCCTGTGACCATGCAGATTGGAGGTTAATTGGGTTCTGTAAATTGCCCTCAGTGTGTAGGATGCGAAACTGGGATAACATAGAACTAATGTACGGTTGATCGTTGGTCGGCACGGAATAAGTGGGCCCAAGGGCAAGTATCCACACTGTATCACTAAACTAAACTAAAATTGTGGTTGAACCAGTATTTGATGGAGATCCTGTATGTCTTCCTTTAACTCCACGGCTTTATGATAATTGCCTGTTGATTCCAATTTTATTTCACTAGAGGGTTTGCAGTGGGCAAAAAGATGGCACCTTTCATTGTTGGATGATGCAGGAATCTCAGTTGTTGACTTAACTCGTAAAACTTTTCCCTTCCTCCTCCACCCCAGTGCAAGGTAAGTGCAAAGTAATTTAACATGTCATTGGGCAACAACGGTACAATAAACAGCAACTTTTCTCTTCTTGTGTAAATGACATCTTATACTGTAATGGATCATAATGCCTTTCAATTTCAATACATGGTTTATTTTCTGTTTTTTCATATTATATGCCACAAATATGAGTAATAACCCATAGAAACTTTTCCTATATTTCATGGTGCATTTTGTTACTGATTGCACGTCATCTTGGTCTAAAGGTTTCCTATTGTTCTCAAAATAATTTAATTCATTTCTGATAGACAACTTCTACTGTGTTTCTATTTTCCTCACAGATGGAGGTGGCGGGATGACGTGGCAAATATTATCGTGACAGAAAGAACTGCAGACTCTGGAATCTTGTACAAAACACAAAGTGCTGGAGGAACAGCATCTGCGGAGTGTATGGATATGCGACGTTTCGGGTTGGGATTCTTCTTCAGACTGATTGCAGTTGGGGAGAAGAAGCTGGAAGAGAGAGGTGGAGGCAGGACAAATCCCGACAAGTATTATACATTATTGCAGATCCAAGGAAAGCGATGGTTCTTCTCGAACAATGAATAACTGCCTGACAGTCGAGGACTGCAGGGGGTCTAACCTCCCGAGCAATCAAGGGCGGCTGTGGGAGGTGCCTCCTGGGAAACCAAGTCTGAAGGACTGGAGAGGAGCGGGACGGCTCGCTGGTGAACTGTTTGAGGGGGAGAGGCAGTCGGACTGAGGACAAGCCGTGGTGAGGTGTTTGCGTCAAACAGAGGGACTCGGCAAGGGGGGCCGCCATGAACAAAGAGAGGCCCGGCATGAGGCGGGGGGGGGGGGGGGGGGGGGGGGGGGTAGTTACCGAGAACAAAGAGGGACCTTCGGGTCTGTAATGATTACTTTTGTAACTTTGTCAGTGCCAGAGAAATGGCGACTTATATGCAAAAACAAAGAATTTCACTTCCTAGATGCATGTGATGAAAGTATCAATGAGTCATTGAATAATCATGGCCCAAATTGACGTTAAGTAAAGTATTTTGTGATCCCATTCCAGCATGATGTGGGTAGAATGGAGGGTGATCTCAAGGAGAACTTTATGTACCCAAAAATTAATCAAAGGTTAGCTAACAATCAGGTTCTGGAACCAACCAGCACAACTCTAACCCAATCTCAGCAATGGAACGCTATGGACCAACTCAGGCACTATCATGGTCTTCTGTTCTAATTGTGCTTTTGCACTAATGTCTTGTTCAGCAAAGTCTTTTTAATGTAACTACCTTGTACAATTTATGATTATTTTCCGTTTTGTGCATTCATTTAGTTTCAGAAATACAGTATGGAAACAGGCCCTTCGGCCCACTGAGTCTATGCCGACCATTGATCTCCCAATTAAACTAGTTCTATGCTATCCCACTTTCTCATCCATTCCCTACGCGTTAGGGGCAATTTTACAGAGGCCAACGAACCTCAAAACCTGCACGTCTTTGGGATGTGGGAGGGACCCGGAACACCGAGAGAAACCCATGCGGTCGCAGGGAAAACGTGCAAACTCCAAACCACCTGAGGTTAGGATTGAACATCTCTGGTACTGTGAAGTATCAACTCTACCGGCTGTGCCACTATTCCTTGCTCCTCTGCTGTAAAAGCTTTAGATGCTACTCATTCGATGGTGATTCCACCAGTTAATCCGACCCTGCTTTCCACCTTCCTGCATGAAAACATAAAGGATTCCATCTTATGTTAAAAACACCTGTATAAATGCAGAATGCCGGTGATGCAAGCACTTTAACTCGTCAAGTGAATGCAAATAGTTCATGCCGCAGCCTGGGTTTGTAATAACTCACGTTAAATTCCCTTGTATATGATGTACAATGCTCATTGACCCTCATTGAGTGGTTGAACTGTTGAAGCCTTTATGTTACAGAAGGTACAGGGTGTGAGATTAGCAAAACAAAAGCAAAAAACATGCAGTTTAAGGTCCTTGCACAGCTAAGAAACAAATGAGTAATAAAAAGCATGGAGCTAGTAATTCAATTGCACGGCATGTTTTTATTGAACATGCTGCATCATTGAATAGTAGAGTAATATCGATCAAAGAAGGTGCTCAGCATTTTTTTGCCTGCATTGTGCACTTTGAAAATTTGCACTTTGTTCTTCTGTGCATAAAGCAAACCTTAGCATAAATGTTTAAAATTGCAGCAGCATTTGCCATCAATGTTGCTGCGTGGGGAGTGTGAATATGCAGCAAAGAAAAGATGAGACATTAGCAAAGAGAAATCAATGATAGATTCCAGTCAGATGCGGAATCCAACATAATTTATGATCAATAATCCAGTGATTTGCTTTTTCTGGGGAGCCTGTATTTAATATCTCCGATCCTCACATAGCTCATTTCTCCCCCACCGCTGGACACTTCTGCCCAATCTCCAATCCAGGGAGAGGGATATCCATGTCAATGTCTGGTAAAATGCGTCTCCTAATCACAGATTCTCCTAAGCAGTTTATTACATTGAAGCAACAGCCAAGAAGGCACACCAAGGCTTCTACTTCCCCAGGAGACTGAGGATATTTGGCATGTCTTCGATGACTCTTACAAACTTCTACGGAGGCATAAGAAAAAGCATACTGTCGGGGTGCATCACAGCCTGATTTGGGAACAGTTCTGCCCAAGACCGCAAGAAATTGTGGATGTAGCCTGGTCCACTAGACACACCAGACTCCCCATCATTGACTCCATCTACATTTCATGCTGCCTCTGAAAAACAGCCATACCTATTTCTCCCTGCTTCCATTGGGCAGAAGATACAGAAGCTTAAAAGTGTTCACCACCAGACTCAGGAAATGCTCCTCTTCTCCTCTATTCTCAGGCTTCTGAACAATCCAGATATAAACTAGGATACTGTCCGATTCGCCTCTACCTATGCGCTTACTGGACTTTGCCTCTGGAACTGGTGCACTACAATGCTGAGGACCATATTCTGCACTCTGTATCTTTCCCTTTGCTCTACTTATTGGTACTTGAGTTTGATTTGACCGCATCTATGTATATTATTATCTGATTTGATTGGATAGAATGCAAAACAAGGCTTTTCACTGTACCTCAATACACGTGGCAATATTAAACCTAAACCTAGATCTGCAACAGTTCCAGTTAAGAACTGCCACACTTGGAGCTTCAGGCATGATGACATACAGCACCGGTGAATTTGAGTTCCAGACTAGGTTAGATTAGTTTATTTTCCTTTTTTTTAAGGTTTATTATTGTTACATGCAACCAGATACAGTGAAAAGCTTTGTTTTGCAGGCTATACAAACAGATCAGACATACCATACATAGATACAATCAGTTCAAATTCAAGTGCAGTAGTGTTACGGCCACCAAAATCAAATACCTCAAAGGCCAATAACATAATACAAAACCAGGTCCAAATGGAAAAATTATTTATTTTTCACTAACAAAAAGAACTAAACCTGGATCAAACAAACATAGAGGGGTCGGATGCGCTAGCAAACAAAAGATAAAGGGTGCTCTGGCCGACCACTCAATGGGCCGTCGGACCAGAGACTCTAAACCTGCCTCAGTGTGAAAATAAACCTGAAACAAAACCACAAAAACAATAATGCCAGTCCCATCCTTCCCAAGCAAAATAAGTTAATACAGAATGAAGAGTTACATAAAGAACACTATGCAATCAAACAAACTAAACCAACACCAGACTGCTGCCACCAGTCTGAGGGGGACGAGAGAGACAGAGAGGGGGACTGCCAGTGCACATGGTCTTTTTAAGCTGAGGCTCCGTCATCAGGCTCACGTGATGCAGCTTGGGCCAGGAGCCTCCAATCAGGTACAGGAGCAGCCAGGCAGCAGGAGGTACTAATGGAAATCAGATAAACAGGTTAGTACATAATTAACACCAGCAGAGGGAGCGCATAACACCCCCACCCTAAGTTACTGAATATGTTTCTGAAATAACATTTCAGAAATGTGAATAGAGCAAAGGGAAGATACAGGGCAGAATATAGTTCTCAGCATTGTAGCACATTGTCCAATGTCCTCAAGGAGGTAGAGGTGAATCGATCAGGACCCTAGCTTATGGAAGGACCGTTTAGAAGCCTGAGGGGAGTAGGCAGAAGAAAGAGTGACCAGGGTGGGACAAATCTTACGTTGGCTGCTTTTCTGAGATAGCGTAAAGTGTCAATGGTAGGAGGTCTGGTCTGAGCTATGGACACCAGGGTGCAATGAATTTCCAATTGTATATAGTTAATCTACACAGCTGTGCAAAAGACCCATGGACCTCTGGTACTGAGTTGCTGCAGTGACCCCTGCATTATTTGACCGTGTCCATGACTTAACAGGATTTGTAGCAAATCACTTGGCATGACTGCATACTTATACTAAGGAAGTTAACAGCTGTGTTAAGTTACTGGTCGAAGGAGACCAACAAAATCAAAACAATCTCAACACATAAGAATTTAAGGTTAATGTTATTACTTTTCATTTCAGCTCAAATAACTGCCCACTGGAGGAGACATGTTAGCAGTGTAGCCAGGAAGGTCACCCAAGCTGTCTATTCACATTCTTTAATGGTCTTGCAATAAGTACGCTACAGAGAAGGACATTGTCTGCAATCCAGCAAAACTGGATCCATAAACAGCAAAACAGCAACTGGGATTATTCTCAGAGGGTGGTGGGCAGATGGAACGAGAGGAGGTAGCCGAGGCAGGTACTGTGAAAGCATTTAAAAGACACTTGGACAGGTACAAAGATAGGAAAGGTTTAGAGGCATATGGGCCAAATGCAGGTAAATGGGACTACTACAAGTAGCTCACAACAGGTTGCAGAAGTGGGATAAAATAGAAGATTCCCAGCTGCTATCAGGCAACTGAACCGTACCCTCACCAACTAGAGTGGTCCTGCCCTCAAATCTACCTCATTGGAGACCTTCAAACTATCTTCAATCGGACTTTGCTGGACTTTATCTTGCACTAAACATTATACCCTTTATCCTGTATTGGTACACTGTGAACTGCTTGATTATAGATAGATAGATAAATACTTTATTAATCCCCTTATTCAGGGGAAATTCTGATGTCCTTGCAGCACACTAATAAAAATACAACACAGTATTCATAAAGAAATTCAACACCAAAACATCCCCCCACAGTGATTTCCACTGTGGGGGAAGGCACAAAGTCCAGTCCCCATCCTCTTGTCCACCCATAGTCGGGCCTATTGAGGCCTCCACAGTCGCCACCACGGCGCCCGATGTTCTCGCCGGGTGATGGTACTCCGGCTTCGGGAGAACCCCCAGCAGCTTGGGGTGCCAGGAACGGCCGCCTTCCCACCGGAGCCTGCGGCTTCCAAGCCAACAGACCACGCCAGACGGAGCTCCGCACACTGGTGATCTCGGCGAGATGTAAGTTCAACGTCGCAGCTGGCCGCTCCGCAGAACCGCGGCTCCACGATGTTTTCCTCGGCGGTACCAAGCATACTGGAGTCCCAGCGCGGCGACCCAGGAAAGGCATCTCCCGCTCCGCAATAGCGCTCCAGCGCTGCACTGCCGCCAACGCCGACGTTCTGCGCCGCCGCCAAAGCCGATGTTCTGGCCAGGTCCCCTCAGGGAAACGTCGCTCCTGGACCCGCTGGTAGGCCGCGAGGACAGGTCGAAGACGCTGCTCGGAGGAAGGCAACCCCTCCGACCAGGTAGGGACTTAGAAAAGCAGTTTCCCCCTTCCCCCCACCACCCCCCACACATAAAAGATTTAGACCCCCTGACTGTACACTTAACGAACTAAAAATAATAAAAAAGAAGGGGAAAAAACGGACAGCTGCAGGACAGGCAGCCGTTCAGGACAGCGCCTCCTCATATATAATCTTTTTGCCGACTAGATAGCACACAACAAAAAAGCTTTTCACTATACCTTGGTACATGTGACAATAATAAACAAAACTAAACTAAACTAAACTAGTGTGAATGAGTGATCAATGGTTGGCTTGGACATGGTGGGCCGAAGGGCCTGTTCCCATGCTGTCTTTCAATGCAATTCAATCAAAGGTTACAAAGAGGTACAATGCCCTACACAATGCCCATTGGAGAGGTGAACCTATGTGTGGAGTTAGTAGGAACAAATTCTTATTGGTAACATTGTGAGTCATGGATGGCAAAGGATATGTAAATATGGGCAATAGCACCTGGAACAAATTAAGAGCAAATTTCCCACTGTGCTTGAGAGTCTCAAACTAATAAGATTCTGTTCCGTAAGTTTATTATTCCATTCTCATTCCACTGCAAGATTAATATCATAGGAGGAATAGTACCAATAATTGGCTCAGGATTTAATGAAGGAAAGGTTAGTGAGGGTTAGTGTATAAAATCATGAGGGGAATAGATGGCTGAATGCACAGTGTATTTTACCCAGAATAGAGGAATCAAGAACCAGAGGACATTGGTTTAAGTTAAGAAGGCAAAGACTTAAAAGGAACCTGAAGGGCAACCTTTTTACTCATAGGTTGGTAGATTTATGGAACGAGCTGCCCAAGGAGGTAGTTGATACAGGTATTATAACAGCATTTAAAATAACTAGACAAGTACATGGATAGAAAAGGTTTAGAGGGATATTGGCCAAATGCAGGCAATGGGACTTGGGTAAATGAGGTATCTTGGTCAGTATGAATGAGATGGGACGGAGGGCTGTTTAGAACAAAAAACACTCTTATATTGGACTATCTCCTCTGGTGGTCCATAAGTTCATGCCATAAGTTATAGGAGCAGAATTGAGCCATTCGGCCCATCAAGTCTACTCTGCCATTCAATAATGGCTGCTCTATCTTTCCCACTCAACCCCATTTTCCAGCCTTCTCCCCATAACCCCTGACACCCGTACCCCAAACACCTTGGTGTTATCAACGTAAATTCAGCTTCAGTTGCAAAGACGTGGCTTAAAATGAGTAATGCACCAGGTTAATAGCAGATTCAGGAAAAGTCAGGTCTTCAAGCAGCTTCAATCAACTGCTCGTAGTTTAGTAACAGGAATTTGCCACTGCAATCTATCATGGTCTCACCTCTGACAGAGTACAGCAAGCAAGTTGCTTTTGCACAAATGCACCCGTCACATGAATTCAATTTAGAGCAGATTAAGCGACTGCCTTGCAGAGCACCTGCATTCATCCCACAGCGACAGCTCTGGGCTTCCTGTTGCCTGACACTTAAACGCTGCATCCCACTCCTGCTCTAACCTAACTCTGCCCACCTGCACCGTAAAGAGGCCAAACCTAAGCTGTAGGAGCAACACTTCATCTTTCATCTGAGCACATTGCATCCTTCCGGACTCCATATCGAGTTGCACAGCATTGGGTAATTCACTTTTTCTTTTGCATTAAAACTGGCCAGATCATCTGTGAAACAGTCGAGGAGACCTGTTTTCATTCAGAAGTGGTAGGAGTCTGGAAATGGTTGAAACAGGAAGAATTGAAAACCATCATCATATTTAAAATATACCTGCTGTGCCCTTAACCAAACGACAGTGAACTGGAGTTGGAAGAAAATAAGTTAGTTTAGTTTAGTTTAGCGATACAACATGGAAACTGGCCCTTCGGCCCACCTAGTCCATGCCGGCCAACGTTCTATTCTACACAAGAGGGACAATTTCCAGAAGCCAAATAGCCTACAAACCTGCACGCTTTTGAAATGAGAGCGGAAACCAGAGCTCCCAAAGAAAACCCACGCGGTCACAGGGAGGACATACAAACTCCACACAGACAGCATCCATAGTCAGGATCGAACCTGCATCTCTGGCGCCATGAAGCAGCAGTTCTACTGCTGAGGAGATTTTTTCTCAATCAGGAAAAATGTAATGGAATGAACTTCTCTTCCATGTCATAATTTTTTCTAAAATTCAATACATTTGACAGCAAATTTACAACTATTTTTAATTATTAATATGGCAGCAAAGGGCTTTACATTTGTTTCTTTACCTGCTGAAGAATCGTATCTAATCTGAAGTAATGTGAAAGGCCTCTGCAGATTGACGAGTTTTCTGTTGTGATCTGTGGTGCTCTGTTGCCCTCCATAGATGGTGTTGAAAATAGCTTGGTCACTGACACCTTTGTTCATTAGATTACTTTACTCTATGGCGGTTAGTGCCGATATGATCCCATTCCATCTGTTGTTTGCATCTATATTGTGGTGAGCTGATGCAAATTGCTGTCAGTGAATTGTTTCAATCACTTCATTCCCACCCTCTTCCCTGTTCTTGATCATGCATTTGGAATGTTGCCCGGTGCGAGTCAATATTCCTGAGGTGATGTAACATGTCAGTTGTTTGGAGGGAAAACGTGAGGCTTAAATTTAGGTTTATTATTGCCACATGCACTGAGGTAAGCTCCCCAAGTGGAATATGAGGTGCTGTCCCTCCAGTTTGTATTTGGCCTCACTCAGGCAATGGAGGAGGCCCAGACCAGAAAGGTCAGTGTGGGAAGAGTGCTCTGCAGCTGGGAGATCCCAGCAGGCCTTGGCAAACAGTGGGAGAAATAGTCAAGGAGGCCACGTCAGGAGCACTGATTATTTAGGAAGGTTCCTTAGGGGCTGGCTGGACCATTTGTCATTCTGATCTGAGTGTGGGTTGGAAATGGAAATGGAAATGGGTAGGGGAATACAACAATGGAACCAAACATTAGGCTGAGAATAGACAGCTCATGCAAAGTTGCCCTTTTGCAAGTCTACTGCTGTCCAATTTCACCCTAGTGTTTCAGGACAGAAAACAAATTTCCAAATTAAAATGGAAATATAATGAACATGCTGAGCATCTCCCAGATTATGTTTTTAATTTAAATGTCAACCTACTTTGCTTGGTAACATTCTCACCTCTCTGATTCAATGGCAAAACAATGGCTCCTTCCAGGTATCTTTACGTTAGAGAAGCAGCGTGGAAACAGGCCCTTCGGCCCACCGAGTCCGCACCGACCAGCGATCACTCGCACTATCCTGCACGTCTTTGGAATGTAGCTGGAAAGCGGAACATCTGGAGAAACCCCACGCAGTCACGAGGAGAACATACACACTCCGTACAGACAGCACCCGTAGTCAGGATCGAACACGGGTCCCTGGCGCTGTATGGCAGTAAAAGTGCGCCACTGTGCAGCCCCTGACACCTCTGTTGACATTTCCTCTCAAACACCAACAGAATAGATTAGCTAATCAAGTATCTGTTTGATGTTAATAGGAACACTCCATGTACAGAAATAACAGCCCTGCTCATTTACAATCAACTATGAACTTAATCATTCTTCAGGGATGTAAAAAGATGGTGTGTATTTTCTTCACCCATGAATGTACATCAGTTCTCTTATTTCAAGCAGAACAATAATTATGTTTAACGAGTGCCGAATTAACAGCAAACTATGCAACCAGAAGATAATCATTCAGATGATGTCCAATTTAATATCATTTGAGATGAGTTAAATGCTGGTTTTTCATTTGTCTAATGTTTGTGTGGCATGGAGACACAAAGAATTGCAGATGCTGGAATCTTGAGCACAAGGAGTAAGTCAGCGGGCGAGGCAGTATCTGTGAAGTAAATGGGTGTGATGTCACAGGTTGGGACTCTTCTTCATACTGATTGTATTGAGGGAAGAAAGCTGGGAAAGAGAGATGGGAAGTACTAAGCCTGGCGAGTGATAGGTGGATATAGGTGAGGGAGGTGGATATTTTGATATGTCGTGTTAGACCAAGTCCTCCTGATCTCTCCCTGCTGCACTGCACTGCGCTCCAATAAGAAGTCTATAGAGAGCCCATGAAGAACGTAGACCACTTTCTATCCCATCAGTTCCTTGATGTACCTGTTGTGGGATGTCCCTCGCTCAGAAACACCTCTCATTGAAGGCTGGCATCAATGATGTTGGTCACCACTGCCTTCAATGGGCCATCTCAGCCTTTGCCCAAAGGAGGAAAAGGATATTCGAGACATTAACTGACCGCTGCCCTCCTCCGTGTTCCTGAGAGAGGGACATCCCACAACAGGTACATCAAGGAACTGTAAACGTACCACCAACTCTCTCTCCGTAACATCCTCCAAATTCACAAGGAGGTCAAAGGAACTAACATCAATGTTTACTCCACAGCACAACATCACCAGCAACAAGTCCTTAGTTACAGTCTTTAGACTTTAGAGGTACAGCGTGGAATCAGGCCCTTTGGCCCACCGAGTCCGCGCCGAGCAGCAATCACTCGTACACTAGTGTTATCTGACACACTAGGGACAATTTACAATTTTACCGAAGCCAATTAACCTACAAACCTGCACGTCTTTAGAGTTTGGAAGGAAACCAGAGCAGCCGGAGAAAACCCACACAGTCACAAGGAGACTCCACACAGACAGGACCCGAGGTTAGGATCAAACCTGGGTCTCTGGTGTTGTGAAGGAGTAGCTCCCCCAGCTGCACCACTGTGGCCGCCCTTTGTTTTGTGATATTGGATCGAGACACAAGTATAAAATATAATGGAGAGAAAATAGAAATGCAAGATTAACTATGTGGCATTGTGTAGATTCATCAATAGTGGCTGTGTAACTCAACCTCACATATCTCTATACTTAAAAGCAATGAAAGCAGATTTATTGATTATATTTCAACAAACAACAAGAGACTGCTAATGTGCAACCAGGGAAAGACAAGATGTGATGGTTCACATTGTTTCATGTCCGAAAATAAGCCCAAGAGGAATCATCTTCTTTCAGCTAAAGCCCGAATAATTGAGCAGCCCTCCGCCTCTGAGATAGGAGGTTCAGATCCACAATCCAGTGCATTTCTAAGAGAATGTGGCAATGAAGCCCTATTCTATCTCTTAAGGGATTTCAAAAGACTCCAGTCTTCTGGCTTCAATTCCTCCTGAACATCAGCCTCTCAAACACCTTGTGAATACATTGTTTAAGGAGGAATCCTGTGTGGACATGACATGGTTTAGAGAATATTTTACATTCATGGCATAGGCCCACCAACGATTTTCCGGCACCTCCATTAATCCGGACAAAATTACGAGCGAGCGCTCAAAATCCCCGCCAGAGGTTCCCCTGGAAGTGCGGTGCCTAGGCCGAGCGAGATTGTCGATCTCGACTTCATCGGGACTTCCGTGGCCGATGGGCGGGTCGAGTTTGCCCCCCTGCGGCCGGGGCTCTGGACAGCCAACTTCCGAGGACGACTTTGCCAACCAATATCTCGGCCCCCCCGAGGTCGTGACCTCTGTTGGTCTGGCAAAACGGATAATATGGCAAAGCTCAAGGATACTGGAAAATCAGTGGTGGACATGCACACTGAATGTTACCAATTATATTTATATATTAAACATATGGATATCTGTATGTGTATATATTGAAATTTGGTGGGTGTATGGAACAAGCTGTCAAAGGAAGTAGTTGAGGTGCCGTATAACAACATTTAAATGACATTTGGATAGGAAAGGTTTAGAGGAATATGAGCCAGGTGGGACGTGTTGATGGGGCATCTTGGTCGACATGTGCAAGTTAGGCTGAAGTTCCTCTTTATGTTCTGTAAGACTATAACATTATAAAATATAATATCTGTTTGAATTGAAAAATCCTTGTACCTCTCAACACACACCTTCCTGCTGGAAACTACAACTGTATTACCAGACATCTCTAGTTAATGTTGGGTATGATCTGACCTTTTGACAAATAGGTTGCCTGAGAAATTACCATCATATTTTGCCACACACATTCATTTTAACTAACTGTGGCTGAATTCTCAAAATAAGAAAATAATATTCACATTGCAGATCGCACTTTTTATCAAAAAAGGCCTGTTATTTTGAGCAGCTCATAAAACCCATTGACTGTTCCACTGTGCTGCACACAATTCATTTCAATCTTATCATCTGTTTGCTCTCCTACAGTGACATTCATAAGTCATAATAAACGTAATGAAAAGGAAATGGATGCAGAGAAACAGATTGAATCCCATGTTACGTTGACAAGGTTACAATTCTCACATTGAGATTCATTGCATTGAACAACGAAGAAGTAATTGATAAGTAATTAAACAAACCATAAATTGTGCCACATCAGAGCCCAAAGGTAAATGCTCCTGGCAATAGCAAATATATTTTCAATGTACCAATCAATATTTATATAATTCCTTTGAATGTATTTAATAATTCAATAAACAATCTGTTCTCATGGAGGATAACATTGAGATATTGTCTGGAAATCAACCCTCTTGCTAAAACATTTGGAACTATGCTGAAAATGTTATTTAACTTTATCTGGTGTAAATTTAGTTACGGGGAAGAGCAGGGCCAAGATATAGCAGCAACTGTTTAAGATTTCTGGAAGTAGTTTGTACAAAATTATTTCAAAGCATTGCTACACTAGAAATTCAGCAGAGTAAATGCATGGCACATTGCCCAAGAGTCATTTGAAAACAAATTTACAATGCTGTGCTGCCGACTGTGAAACACTCATACATTTTCTGGAGCAACATAATGGCAGAATATGATAGAAAGCATTGAAACATTTTTTAACATTTACTTGATATAGGTTCCAACAATTCAAGCAAATTTTGTAAATAAATACATTTACATACAAGTTTATTTTACTTCATATTGGAGATGAGGTCCTACTGAAATGAACTGTGAAGATGATGGTGAATGATGTATCTTGCATC
The DNA here is from genome assembly GCF_010909765.2 of Amblyraja radiata. Classification (NCBI taxonomy): domain Eukaryota; kingdom Metazoa; phylum Chordata; class Chondrichthyes; order Rajiformes; family Rajidae; genus Amblyraja; species Amblyraja radiata. Next base: position 32,325,221 of record NC_045970.1, on the reverse strand, counting down.
ATTTTTAACAAACAAAGTGTTTTTCTGTTTCTTTCATGGTACCATATTGGCCATGCAACTTTCTGAAAATGACGATTTTCTGAAGAACACAAAATGCCGGAGTAACTCAGCGGGTCAGGCAGCATCTCTGGACAAAAGCAACGGGTGACATTTCGGGTCGAGACCTGAGTCTCAGTCTCAGACTCAGTCTGAAGAAGGGTTTGGGGAAAATTCTAATGAACAGGATTTCTGTTTATTTGCAAAGGCAGGGACAAATTAGTCTTGCAAGGATCGCAAGGGGGAAAATTGTGTCTGACTAATTAGATTGAGTTTTTTGCAGAGGTAAGCAACAAGATCAATGAAGGTGGTAGACATTGACCATATGGACTTTATTAAGGTTATGCATGGTGAATCGGTTCAGAAGGTTAAAGCACATAGGACCCAAGGCAAGCTGTCGAATTGGATCCAAAATTGCCTTGGTAGGAGACAGAGGATACTGTTGGAAGGATGTGGAGCTGATTGCAAATCTGTGACCAATGATGTACTACAAGGATTGGTGCCGAGACCTTTACTGTTTGTGTTATATATTAATGACTTGAATGTGAATGTGGGAGGTACAAATTAATACGTTTACAGATGACACAAGAAATGATGTGAATAGTGAGGCAGGTTTTCTAAAGTTACATCAGCTTATAGATCAGTTGGAAAGTTGGGCAGAAAGTAGGCAGATGCAATTTAATCTCCATACGGACAAAACCAGGCAAATAGAGGTAGAACTAGCACAATAAACGTTTGGAGACTGAGGAATATTGATGAGCTTAGACTTCATGTTCATAGTTCCATCAAAGTGGTAACCCAGATGGATAGGATGATAAAAAAGTATATGGTATGCTGTCGTATCCATGTACCATTAATGTATTCTTGGCAACTAATAAAACAACACATAGCATATGCATTCACAGATGCAGCAGGAATTATTTTTTAATGCAAGGGATAAAGAAGAGAGTCCATTTGCACTGGGTCCTGGGAGATACTGTGCAAAGATGCTAATATGTTTGAATAGAAACATAGACCACAACATTTGAAAACTGGTGCAGTTTTGATCATCAACTGTGCTGGGATCCCTGTCCTAATTAAAAGTGGCAATTATTCATTCTCTTTATATGTTCAAATCAATTGATGTTAACTTTAATTATGTTCAGTCATGTTGCTTTTGAATATTTTTGCTCACATCTACTATGTGACCTTGCAAACCAAGAGGATGGAAATCATTGAACAGTTCAGTACAATCTCAATGAAATTACCCACCTTGTAACATTAAATGTTTAGCGTGTAATCCATCCTGTATTTTAATGTTAATGCTTCTTGTAAAATTCCCTTATATTTTCTCTCATTTTCCTGTCTATGTTCCCAATAAAAAAAGCTGCTTCAACCCTCCAGAGGTAATTCGGTCATCTTGTGCATACCAACCTTTAATTACATCCTCTGGACATTCCAAGAGCAATTTATGTTCTCTAACAAGTTATAGATTGAAATATGCTGAATTGCATTGCAATAAAACAGGTGCGTTTATTTTCTACGCAGACAGCTTTCATGTGCTGAGAACGTGCTCATATAAAACAGGGCTAGAGAGTAGGAGAGGTGCAGATAGGAAGGAAAATCAGGGGCATGCCCATTACAAGGGACGTACTGAATATGCAAGAGCCACTGATTGCAGGAAGGTTACTGAATGCGGAAAGAACACGGAGAAATAAATAGCAATAAATGTGGGATGAATCCAGATAGTATAATTCCTTTCAGTAAAGATCGGGGTGACACAGTGGCACAGTGGTAGAGTTGCTTCCTTACAACGGCAGGTACACGGGTTCCATCCTAACTACAGTTACTATCTGTACAGAGTTTGTACATTCTCCCTGTGACCACGTGTGTTTTCTCCGGGCGCTCCAGTCTCCTCACACATTCCAAAAGATGTGTAAGTTCATAGGATAATCGGCTTCTGTAAATGTCCCTAGTGTGTTCGATAGAATTAGTGTACGGGTGATCACTGGTCGGCGCAGACTCGCTGGGTCGAAGTGCTGGTTTCCGTGCTGTATCTCTAAACTAAAACAAAGCTAAATATGTTAGTGAGGCCACAGTTGGAGCATTGTGTTCTGTTTTGGTCACCCTCTTACAGGAACAATGGGTTTAAGCTGGAAAGAGTGCAGTGTAAATGTATGAGGACGTTACCAGGTCTCAAGAACCTGAGCCATGGGGAAAGGTTGGGCAGATTAGCATTTAATAGCTTGGAGCGCAAGAGGCTGAGGGGTGATCGTATAGAGCTGTATAAGATCATGAGGGGAATAGAAAGCATTAGTGCAGATTCTTTTCCCCTGGGGTAGGGGAGTCAAGAACGAGAGGGGGGAGGTTTAAGGTGAGAGGGAACAGATTTAGTAGTAACCTGAGGGGCACTCAGTAATTCAGAGGGTGGCAGGTAGATGGAACGAGCTGCCAGACTCTACAGTTGAGGCTGGTACAATAAACAACTTTTAAAACACAGGTACAAAATGCTGGAGTAACTCAGCAGGACAGACAGCATCTCTGGAGAGAAGGAATGGGTGATATTTCGGGTTGAGATCCTTCTCCGAAACGTCACCTATTCATTCTCTTCAGATTTGCTGCCTGTCCTGCTGAGCTACTCCAGCATTTTGTGATTATCTTCGGTGTAAACCAGCATCTGCAGTTCCTTCTAAACACATTTAGAAGACAAGTACTTGCTTAGGAAGGTTTTGGCGAAATATGGGCCAGCCACAGGCAAACAGGACTAGCTTAGTGCACCAGTCGGGGCTACGAATAACGGGTACGGAGAGGAACGAGATATGAACCACCTCCAATGGGCGGGCAAGGGGCTCATCCTCCACACCCTCAGGGGCACGCTGGAGTTTCCAAGGTCAGCTGCGGGAGGTTCCCTGGAGCACAGAGTCAATGTATTGGCCGTGTGAGGCGAGGAACGTGGGTGGATGTGCCTAGATCGATGTGTCAGTGAAGTAGGCCACTGGAGGCTCAACTGGTTCAGTTGCCACTACAAGAGGCTGAGCGCATGGATAGGACATGGCCTGCAGAGGCATGGGGCGAAGGAGCAGCAGTGGAGGACACTGACAACATCACCTGGCCAGGCCGACCCCTGAACCTCCAACCCAGTGCTGCCGCCAGGACAACGGGCCTTTATGGTCAAGTTTGAAACTTGAAAGGTGCAATATTGAACAGGACACATTGCAACTAATGTGCACTGCCTCAGTGTAATCTATTATCCTTGCGCTCTTCTAATTAAGTATGATTGTGTTTAAGTATAGTAAGATTTTTACTAAACTGTATGCAAAAAATAAATCTCACTGTACCTACCTATGGGCCAATGGACCTGTTTTGTGCTGTCGGACATGATGACTATAATGAAATAGCCCAACAAAAGAGTGTGTAACTATCACAGTATTATATGGAATCATACTGTGAATGTTTGCGTGTATTTCAAAAGCAGAACATCTCTTTTAACATCGAAACATTTCCTTGCACATTCATTATTCACATCACCATGGTAACATTTCAGACGTGCAACAGTGGAAATATCACTGACCCTAAAACTTAAGATGATGAGTCTTTACCATTTAGCAAAGCACATGGACCTTGAAAAATAAATTAATATATAAACAATTTTGATGAGTTACTAAACTTAAATACTTTAGTTTAGTTTAGTTTGGAAATACAGCGTGGAAACAGGCCCTTCGGCCCACCGAGTCCCCGCCGACCAGTAATCCCCACACTTTAACGCTATCATACATACACTAGGGACAATTTAGACATACACAAGCCAATTAATCTACAAACCTGTAAGTCTTTGAAGTGTGGGAGGAAACTGAAGATCTCGGAGAAACCCCATGCAGTCATGGGGAGAACGTACAAACTCTATACAGACAGCACCTGTAGTCGGGATCGAAACCAGGTCTCCGGCGCTGCAAGGCAACAACACTGCCGCTGCACTACTGTGCGGTCCAGTCTAGAAGGATAATTTTACTTGAAATATGTTAAGGTGTTCAGTCATTATTCATGATTTAAGTAGAGATGCTAAATAATAATCGCATCAGCAATCTATTCATATTTTTGTAGTGATACCAGGGAGTATAAAGATTAAAAATCAACTGATATATTTTTAATCTCCTTCAGAAACATTTGAATACTTTGGACCTGAGTCTTGATCTGAATTAAAATCATTTCCCATGGGGTAGTTTGCAAAGAATTGGAAACAGATTTCAGACCATAAAACACTAGTTTGAGATCAACAAAACTTTTCAATTAAAGGATTCATAATTTAAAAAGGCTAGAAACGAGGAATTGCAGATGCGGGTTTACAATAAAAAGACACAAAGTGCTGGAGTAACTCAGTGGGTCATGCAGCAACTCTGGAGGCGGTTTGTGTATTTTTTATTTTAAAAGGCTAAATATCCGATTGCTTTGAAGTCGAGGGTTAAGCAAAGTTACGCATGGGTTTAAAAAACAAACTGCTGGCAAAACTCAACGGCTCAGGCAGCATCTGTGGAAAGAAATGGACAGATGAGTGTTCAGGTTGGAATCCTTCTTCACACTACAATATTAAACAGAAGCATCACTGGTTGTATTTTTTTTCGGGGTTCTACTTTGAGTCAGCTTCAGTCATTAAGCTTTTCATGACTCTCTGTATTCCCAAAGTTCAACATACTAAGCATTTCACCTCCTCAATAGTCACTCAATTCTTTCACTGCAGCTTGTAAGTGTTGTTTTTTTCCTGAGCATAAGTGTCTCAGGGGGTGGAATAGCACTTATTATAAGCAATTATTGAAAGGCCACTTCATGCAATACATCTCAACATTCAGTGGTATTATAACAGCATTGTAGCAAATAGATATCTTTAAAATGACGCCTTCGGTGATATTTTCTCTTTCATCCTGGGCACATTGGGACTATATTTTACCCTCCTTGCTTTAAACTATATATTCATGTCTTTGCATCCACTGCCACTTGGGCATTATTAGCAAGGTCTGAAAGATTTTCAGTATTGTGTTTATTTCCTGAAATGTCTTTATTGTGATTAAAAAAGTAATAATATCTTACTGAAAATCTTTTCTGTAGCAGTGCTATCTCAAATCCTCCGTCCGTAGAATTGTTACAGGAGCTGGAAGGTAGTTTCATTCAATAAAAGAGCGTCACAATAGTTGAATGTTGATCATTGATTATTTATTGGTGCTGCCTTCTCCGGATATGCGGTTATTATCTAGTTATGGAAGAAGTGGTGGATGGGCAGGGATCTTCTCCACTCTCCCCTCTTGGGAATGCACATCTTGCGTGAAACTTCCTCTACTTTTCCAATATCATTTTATCCCTTGTGTCTGTGTTACATTTCTGTTGTACCCTGTCCACAATGAATTATAGACACATAGGCTGGAGTAACTCAGCGGGACAGGCAGCATCTCTGGAGAGAAGGAATGGATGACGGTTTGGGTCGAGGCCCTTCATCAGTCTGAAGAAGGGTCTCGACCCAAAATGTCACCCGTTCCTTCTCTCCAGAGAGATGCTGCCTGTCCCGCTGAGTTACTCCAGCATTTTGTGTCTATCGTCGGTTTAAACCAGCATCTGCAGTTCCTTCTTGCACAACACGGAATTATACGATGATTGTTTCGGGGTCACATTGTATCAATTTACAATGTTGCCATGGTGATTTTCTCACTTCAAAAGTTATGAAAGAAGTATCACTTAGAGCCAACATTTTACCATTTGAATTCCACAGTAACACTTAAGTCAAGAGTGTTTAATTGTCATATGTACCGACAATGGAATAATAAATGTCTTACTTGCAGCAGCATAACAGGCGTGTAAACACGATATACATTGATAATCTACAGTATTTGTTCACTCATCTATTCCTTTATCTCAGTTCAGTTCAGTTTTGTTTATTGTCATGTGCAGCGAGGTACAGTAAACAGCTTTTGTTTCGTGCTAACCAGTCAGCAGATAGACAATACGTGATTACAATCGATCCCCTAGACAATACATGATTACAGATCTATATCGGTGAGACCAAGCGGAGGTTGGGCGATCGTTTCGCCGAACACCTCCGCACGGTCCGCAATAACCAAGCTGACCTCCCGGTGGCTCAGCACTTCAACTCCCCCTCCCACTCCGACCTCTCTGTCCTGGGTCTCCTCCATGGCCACAGCGAGCAACACCGGAAATTGGAGGAACAGCACATATTCCGCTTGGGGAGTCTGCATCCTGGGGGCATGAACATCGAATTCTCCCAATTTTGTTAGTCCTTGCTGTCTCCTCCCCTTCCTCAGTCCCCCTGCTGTCTCCTCCCATCCCCCAGCCTTCGGGCTCCTCCTCCTTTTTCCTTTCTTGTCCCCGCCCCCCCACCCCACCCCACCCCACCCCCGATCAGTCTGAAGAAGGGTTTCGGCCCGAAACGTTGCCTATTTCCTTCGCTCCATAGATGCTGCTGCACCCGCTGAGTTTCTCCAGCTTTTTTGTGTACCTTCGATTTTCCAGCATCTGCAGTTCCTTCTTAAACACATGATTACAATCGATCCCTTAGACAATACATGATTACAATCGATCCATTTATTCACTCTCCGTTTTTTTAAATTATTGATTTATTTGACTCGCTCTCTCAGGTGCCACTGATGTTTGTCGCTTATACTCTTTAATCACTATTGCTCCATCCCTGGGTTTACACAGGAAACCGTACTGAGGCTAACAAGACACGTTACAGCAATGTGAACTTCCCAGGGTAGATGGCAGAGTCAAGTGTGTTTGACAGCCATGTGCATCAGATATGAACTGGAACAATGAAATGTTTACTTGCAGCAGAGGGGTAATCTTACAGAGGTTTATAAGATCTCGAGGGGGAATAGAAATGATGAATGCACAGTCTTTTGTCCAGGGTAAGGAAACCTTGGTCTCTGGCGCTGTAAAGCAGTAACTCTACCGCTGCACCACTCTGCCGCTTCATCTGTTTATTATTGTTATAAACTACAGGGCAACTTTCCAACCTTAGCAAGCTGGAAACCAAAAGGAACATTTGCCCATCCTTAGTATTTTTCAATGCATCTCTTCCACCTCAAGTGTGAAAGGAATCGTATCCCTCCTGTAAGATTCAGATTCAGATTCAGATTCAATTTTAATTGTCATTGTCAGTGTACAATACAGAGACAACGAAATGCATTTAGCATCTCCCTGGAAGAGCGACATAGCAAATGAATTGAATAAATAATAATAAGTGTCCGGGGGGGAGGGGGGGTAATTGGCAGTCACCGAGGTACGTTGTTGAGTAGAGTGACAGCCGCCGGGAAGAAGCTGTTCCTGGACCTGCTGGTTCGGCAACGGAGAGACCTGTAGCGCCTCCCGGATGGTAGGAGGGTAAACAGTCCATGGTTGGGGTGAGAGCAGTCCTTGGCGATGCTGAGCTGTAAGAGATGCTGTAAGAGACTGCATTGTGTGAAAGGATTACTCTGAACCCTTGTCAACAAACCCATCATCTGCTCAGCAGTCTAATTTCCCCTCTCAGCAAAGCACAGGATAGATTCAGTGGAGGTTTTGAATTGAAATTGCTCATCCTCACTCAGATAATGATATCAATTTGAGGACCATCAATCAGACAGGCGGCATTAATCTGCACATATTTTTGTGTCAGTATAATTGAGTTTAGTTTAGAGATAAAGTGTGGAAACAGGCCCTTCGGCCTACCGAGTCTGCACCGACCAGCGATCCCCAACATTAACAGTATCCTACACACACTAGGGACAATTTACACTTATACCAAGCCAATTAACCTGCAAACCTGTACGTCTTTGGAGTGTGGGATGAAACCAAAGATCTCGGAGAAAACCCACACTGTCATGGGGAGAACGTACAAACGTCATACAGATAGCACCCATAGTCGGGATCGGACCGGGATCTCCAGTGTTGCAAGCGCTGTAAGGCAGCAACTCTACCGCTGCACCACCGTGCCGCCCTAAGTTGTTGTGTTGTTGTCGAGTTGATGTAGCAAGATCGGGCAGCTGTGAAAAGTGGAGAGTGGTGCATTTTGCAATGTGTTCCCTGAGGTCAGAAACCTACTGCAATGTTCAATTATTACATTTCAATCTTTTCTCACTGTGGTTTCTAACTTTAAATTGATCAGGATTAAACCCAGGTCTCTGGTGCTGTGAGGCAAAGTTGCTCCGTAGGTTCCTATTAAATCTTCCTCTCTCACATCCTTCTTTCAAATGTGAATTTGTCAACACTTTACCTATGTGTGGAATTTCTAATCACTTCAGTTACTTGTGGCTTCTTTTTCCTTGTGAACTTTAAATATCTCAAAGTATTCAACACCTTGGCGATCCCTGAGGAATAAATAAGTAAAATGTTTAGTTTAGCGTTACATTGTGGAAACAGGCCCTTCAGCCTGTTGACCAGCAAGCATAGAAACATAGAAAATACTGTAGGTGCAGGAGTAGGTCATTTGGCCCTTTGAGCCAGCACCATCAAACAATATGATTATGGCTGATCATCCAAAATCAGTACCCCGTTCCTGCTTTCTCCCCATATCCCTTGATACCGTTAGCCCTAAGAGCTAAATCTAACTCTCTCTTGAATACATCCAGTGAATTGGCCTCCATTGCCTACTGTGGCAGAGAATTCCACAGATTCACAACTCTCAGGGTGAAAACGTTTTCCCTCATCTCAGTCTTAAATTACCCTATTACCTATTACCCCTTATTCTTAAACTGTGACCCCTGGTTCTGGACACCCCCAACATCGGGGAATTTTTTTGAGCCTGTCCTATCCCTTAAGAATGTTATATGTTTCTATAAGAACCCTCTCATCCTTCTAAATTCCAGTGAATATAAGCCCAGTCGATCCATTCTTTCATCATATGTCAATCCTGCCATCCCGGGAATTAACCTGGTGAACCTACACTTCGAAAATTGCAATGACCTGTGCACTAGTTCTATCCAACACACTAGGGACAATTTTCAGAAGCCAATTAACCTACAAACCTACACGGTTTTGGAATGGGGGAGGAAACCAAAGTCATCAGAGAAAACCCATGCGGTCTCGGGGAGAACATACCAACTCCATATGGACAGCATCCATAGTTAGGATAAAACACGGATTCCTGGCACTGTAAGGTAGCAACTTTACTGCTGCGCCACTTCAAAATATGACTTCAAATCAAATTGTCAAATCTATTCTGCATTGTTACAGATGGGAGACCAACAGAACTTTTATTGGAGAAACAATGAACTGCAGATGCCGGTTTACAAAATAAGGACTCAAATCGCTGGGATAATTCAACGGATATACAGATCTCTGCAGAACATGGATGGGTAACGTTTCTGGTCGCGACCCTTCTTCAGATTGAGATCTACATTCAGATAATAGCTCCTGCAGGGAGATTTCAAAGCATGGTGTTCGAGTTAAATCAGATGCCTATTACCTCAGTCTCTGGTGCCCAGTGAAAGAACATTCACAGCAGCAACCTTATCCAAGAGCTTTCATGCACAGCACATGCTTTCTCTCCTTTTATACATGTTCGAATGAGCAAATTATTGTCTACTAATTCTTCGAGGACGAGGCATTGCACCACTTATTAATTGCTTATGCTTCCAAGACACTATGGGTGGCTTCATTGAATTGATATACACTCTTTGACTGGATAGCACGCAAACAGAAGCTTTTCACTGCACCTCAATACATGTAACAATAATAAACTAAACTAAACCAAAACAGTTAATTGTGAGGTTATGAGAATTGATTTCATATTGAATCTTATATCAACTTCAACCACCCACCAGCCTCCGTTTATTACACATAATTCTCTGGCATTGCCGCCACCTTCAATGTGATCCCACTGCCAGTCATCTCTTCCCATTGCCATCCCATTCCATTGACTTCACTCTCTCCCCACCTCCTGACCTCCAATGCTATACGCGTTAATCTTCACCTCCCTGCGATTGTGCTTATTTCCTCCTGTGCTCCAGTTTCTTCCCCACATCCCCAAGACTCTCTGGTTGGTAGATTAATTGGTCACTGCAAATTCCCCAGTGGGTGTGAATTAATCTTCAGGGAGTTATATACCTCTATGACTTTGTCCACACCAACATCAAGCACCTATTTTTCAAACTAATCCTGCCCTAACCTATGCTAGGGTGGCACGGTGGTGCAGCAGTGAAGTTGCAACCTCACAACGCCATTGACCCGGGTTCGATCCTGACTCTAGGTGCAGTCTGTATGGAGTTTGTACATTCTCCCTGCGTTTCCTCTGGGTGCTCCGGTTCACACACACACACACACACACACACACACACACACACACACACACACACACACACACACACACACACACACACACACACACACACACACACACACACACACACACACACACACACACACACACACTCTAAACACGTACAGGTTCGTAGGTTATTTGGCTTCTGTAATTTATCAATTGTCCCTAGTGTGCAGGATAGCTCTAGCGTATGGGGGTGATTGTTGGTCGGCAATCTGTTTTAACGCTGTTTCTCTCAAGTCTAAAGATTTATTCCCATCAACTCCCACACCAGTCCCAGATTCTTCCGTTCACCTACATATGAATGGCAAATTCCAGTGGACAATCAATGTGCATCTTGATTGAGGCCCCTCCTGCTTGGTCAAGTGAAAATAAGAGATCCCATGCAGATATGTTAAAGAAGGCCAGGGGAGTTTGTGGTCTGATAATGGTATACCTGGCATTCAAATTTACCGCAGACGATTATGTGTTAAAGAAGGTACAGGTATTTAGACAGGTACATGGATAGGACGGGTCAAGGGGGCTATGGGCCAAACACAGGCAGGTGGGACTAGTGTAGGTGGGACGTGTTGGTTGGTTGGTGTGGGCCTATTTCCACGCTGTATGACTATGACTGTGGGTTTTCTGATCATTAAGTCACTCAGTTGTTTGCAAGAACTTATAATTTTCAAATTGTCTTCTGCATTTCCTGCTTTTTTGGACAATAGTTATTACATTGGCAAAGTACTTAATTGACTTTAACGTGTTTGGGACACCTAAAGTCTTAAAATGCAGTATACAATTGCAGGAAGTTCTATTCAATTCACAGAGAATCTTGTAAAATTAGATCATGTTTTCTTAAATAATATCTTAATTCTGTACACTAGTGAAAGAAATGAAAATGTACTGTGCAATAATAACTGGGGTAAACTTTAAGATAGATTTTAACTGTGTAGTTGTTAAAATGGGTGCTCACAAGTCAGCAGTCCATTTCACATCCCTCCTGATCATTATTTTCATTCACAAGATCGGGTGCTATTTATTAGTGATACATTCTCTTTGATTTCATGGGAATTTTCTCTTGTGTTTTCACAGCGGAACCGAGTAAATAGTGAGCAATGATTTTCAGATCAAAACCGTGGCTTCCTAGAGGGACCACAAATTCCAATGAGCATAACTTTCATGTGAGAGGGACAAAGTTTAAAGAAGATGTGCAAAGCAAGTTTTCCACACAGAGGATGGTGAGTGCCCTGAAGGTGCTGCCAGGGGTGGTGCTGGAGTTAGTTACAATAGTGGCATTCAAGAAGTTTTTGGATATGCATATGGATGTGCAGGGAACAGTGGGATGTGGATTATGTGCAGGTCGATACTACGAGATGGTCTTGGCGTCATATTCGACACAGGCATTGTGGGCTGAAGGGCCTGTTAGTTTAGTTTAGAGATACAGCACAGAAACAGGCCCTTTGGCCCACCGAGTCTGCACCGACCAGCAATCCCAGCACATTAACACTATCCTACACACACAAGGGACAATTTACACTTATACCAGACCAATCAACCTACAAACCTGTACGTCTTTGAAGTGAGGGAGGAACCGAAGATCTCGGAGTAAACCTACTCAGGTCACGGGGAGAACGTATAAACTGATACAGAAGAAAAAAAATAAACATGAAAAAGGAGACATTTAGTGCTAGATTAACTCAACGAGTCAGGTAGCATCGAAAATGGAATTTAGAACTGAAGAAGGGTCCCAACCCAAAACTCCACCTATCTGTTCTCCAGAGGTGCTGCCTGAACCGCTCATGATACTCACTGTGACCACATGGGTTTTCTCCAGGTGCTCCAGCCCACCAAGTCACACCGACCAGCGATCCCCGCAGACTAACAGTATCCTACACACACTACCAACAATTTGCATTTTTACCATACCAATTAGCCTGTAAACCTGTACTTCTTTGGAGTGTGGGAGGAAACCGGAGCACTCGGAGAAAAAACATGTGGTCACGGGGAGAACGTACAAACTCCATACAGACAGCACCTGGAGTCAGGATTAAACCCAGGTCACTGGCGCTGTGAGGCAGCAACTCTACCACTGCGTCAGCGTGCCAGCACTTTGGGCCTTTTTTTGTAAACCAGTATCTGCAATTAAACATAGAAAATAGGTGCAGGTGGAGGCCATTTGGCCCTTCGAGCCAGCACCGCCATTCATTGTGATCATGGCTGATCGTCCCCTATCAATAACCCGTGCCTGCCTCCTCCCCATATCCCTTGACTCCACTAGCCCCTAGAGCTCTATCTAACTCTCTCTTAAATCCATCTAGTGATTTGGCCTCCACTGCCCTCTGTGGCAGGGAATTCCATAAATTCACAACTCTCTGGGTGAAAACGTTTTTTCTCACCTCAGTCTTAAATGACCTCCCCTTTATTCTAAGACTGTGGCCCCTGGTTCTGGACTCACCCAACATTGGGAAATTTTTTCCTGCATCTAGCTTGTCCAGTCCTTTTATAATTTTATATGTTCTTTGTTTATGAATTAATAGTCAATGTTCAGCACCGTTCTTCAACAATCTTTCAGTACTACTTTGACAGAGATGGGCTGACATGGAGGATGGGGCTGAACTCCACAGTTTTACATCCTGCCATCCCCGAAATGCATATCCTCCTCTTGCATTTAATGAGTTGGAAATCAATGTACCCAGCAGTGCTGCGTGATCAATCTCTGCCTGGAGATCAGCAATTCATTACAAGATGTAATGTGCTAAAGCAAATTAGCAGCTGTGAACTATCGCCTGATTAAGGATGTGTTAAAACTATGTTTCACCTCAGAATTAAGAATTTACTTTAGACGTCAGACTATAGAGATACAGCGCGGAAACAGGCCCTTCGGCCCAGTGGGTCCGCACTGACCAGTGGCAACAGCGCCAGGGATCCAGATTCTCCCACATTCCAAAGACATTCAGGTTTGTAGGTTAATTGGCCTTGGTAAAATTGTAAGATAGTGCTAGTGTACGGTGATCACTGTCGGTGCAGACTCGGTGGGCCAACGGGCCTGTTTTCACACTGTATCTCTAAAGTGTAAAGTCTAAAGACCAGTGATCATTAGCACTATCCTACACATTCGGGACAATTTACAATTTACAGAAGCTGATTCACCTGCAAAACTGCACATCTTTGGAGTGTGTGAGGAAACTGGTCACAGTGAGAATGTACAAACCCCACACATAGAACACCCTATAGTCAGGATCGAACCCAGGTCTCAGGCGCTGTAAGAGGCCTGTCCCACTTAGGCGATTTTTAGGCAACTGCCGGCGACTGTCATAGTCGTAGCAGGTTGCTGAAAAACCAGCGACTGGACCCCCATTCAACAATGTCTATGACAATGCCTACGACAAGCTACAACAACCTACCACCTAGTCGACGTCAAGCTACGGCAAGCTACCAACAACCTATGACCACACATATGACAACCTACGACAATCAAAGTCAACCTATGTCCACCCGCGACAAGCTACGACCTTGTCGGTTACAACTGAAGTCAATTCAGTCACCGGTACCTGTCGCCGGCTGACGTAGGTAGTCGCCAATGGCATTCACCGAAGTCAGCACCCGGCGACAACCAACGTCACCCGGCGTAAACCTAAGTCGTCATGGCGACAACCTACTACAGCTCCTCCGTCAGGAGAAGACAAGCTACGACAAGCCCATGGTCGCCGACTGTCGCCGAAAAGTTTTGAACATTTCAAAATCCAGTGGCAACAAGAAAAAAGCTATGACTCTTTGGGCGACTAAGGAGACAACTCACGATCATACAGGCAACACCCCGGCGACCGTGTGGCGACTGATTAGTCGCAGGCAGTCGCCTAAACAATTGCCTAAGTGGGACAGGCCCTTAAGGCTGCAACTCTACCGCTGAGCCACCGTGCAGCCCCAAAATTTAAAGAGAACTGTTGCAAACAATTCACCCTGAGTTTCAGACGTGTTCCTTAACAAGCAGAGTTGGTACCTGTCAGCTGGGATACCTGTCAGTTAGCATGTCGTAATATTAATTATCTGTTGCCATGCCGGTGATTTTATAAGAGGCCATTCCCTGTTGCTATGGTAACCAGGAAGCATTTATTAGGAGTCAAACCTCCCACCTGTAGTTCACTGATAACCATCTCTCCCACACAATTACTCACTCATGCAGTCAATCACGACGCCAATTCATACCACTTTTAATTCTGAAGCACACTTTTACAGTAACTTAGCCGAAGGTTACAGTGAAAACTACCAGTGGTATGTGGTAAGTTACTGAATGCGATTTATATATTTAAGATATAAAATTTACGGACTAGGTGATCTATTTTTCCCTCTGTGAATAGCTTACCCATATTGATTGATCGACAGGCTTACAGGGCGGCTCAGTGGTGCCGCGGTCGAGTTGCTGCCTTACAGTGTCGGAGACCAGGTTCGATCCTGACTATGGGTGCTGTCTGTATGGAGATTGTATGTTCTCCCTGTGAGCATGTGGGTTTTCTCAGGGTGCTCTGGTTTCCTCCCACACTCCAAAGACATACAGGATTGTAGATTAATTGGTTTCGGTAAAATTGTATAGTGTACTAGACTAAGTGGGACCCGTTGGGTCCCAGCATCACACAGGAGGGCTGGTCATCCAACGCAATATTCCACCTCTCCACCAATTCTAATATTGTTGGCCAGTTGGGGGGGGGCGGGGGGCTTTCTGGAGCGCTAGTATGGGTGTTATGGGCTGAAGGGACTGGTTTCCAGAGGGCTAGTATGCAAATTGTGCACCAAATGGATTCTTGGGCTGGCGTCTCAGTCAATCAAGCCTGTTGTGCTGGCAACTCATTCACTCACGGCTGGTGGGCTGGTAGTTGACTCACGGCTAATCCTTGAAATTCTATTTCAAGCAGGGTATAAGGCCACCAAATACAAGTGCAGTTTCTTACCACTTCTAGCAGGGTGCAAGGCCACCAAATTCAAGTGCAGTTTCATACCATTTGAAGTAGGGTGCAAAGCCACTAAAGACAGCGAGTCATGACCTCTCCCTTCTCCATCTTGCAGAGACTGAGCCACACGCACATTTCCGGGTTTTATAACCCCCCCCCCCCCCCCGGAAAAGGTGTGGCTTTCATGGAGTGATTGACCGGAGAGAGATTCTCAACATTTTTTTTAAACCAATAACACTTTTATTTTTCATTGATGGGAAGAATTCTCTGCACCTGTTCAGCGGAGGGGGACTGAGTAAGATTGCCAAAAATCACAGCCGTAAGTGGTAGCGTTTTATCTAAAATCAATATACAGTGCAAACAGGAAGTAAGTGCATTTACAGTAGTGCCTTTTAACTTCAAGCCAAAGCACCCAAGCCACCATTTGCAGTAAGTAGTGCATTTCAACTTCATGCCACCATTTGCAGTAAGTGGTGCCTTTCAACTTCAAGCCAATGCACCCAAGCCACCATTTGCAGTAAGTAATGCCTTTTAAATTCAAGCCATTGCATCCAAGCCACCATTTGCAGTAAGTGGTGTCTTTCAACTTCAAACCACACCCAAGCCACCATTGCAAAGTAGTGCCTTTCGACTTCATGCTACCATTTGCAGTAAGTAGTGCCTTTCAACTTCAAAGCTCCCAAGCCACCATTTGCAGTAAGTGGTGTCTTTCAACTTCAAGCCACACCCAAGCCACCATTTGCAGTAAGTAGTGCCTTTCAACTTCAAGCCAAAGCAACCAAGCCACCATTTGCAGTAACAGTGCCTTTCAACTTCAAACCAAAGCTCCCAAGCCACCATTTGCAGTAAGTAGTGCTTTCAACTTAAAGCCAAAGCACCCAAGCCACCATTTGCAGTAAGTAGTGCCTTTCAACTTCAAGCCACACCCAAGCCACACCCAAACCATCATTTGCAGTAAGTAGTGCCTTTCAACTTCAAGCCAAAGCTCCCAAGCCTCCATTTGCAGTAAGTAGTGCCTTTCAACTTCATGCCACCATTTGCAGTAAGTGGTGTCTTTCAACTTCAAGCCACACCCAAGCCACACCCAAGCCATCATTTGCAGTAAGTGGTGTCTTTCAACTTCAAGCCACACCCAAGCCACCATTTGCAGTAAGTAGTGCCTTGCAACTTCAAGCCAAAGCAACCAAGCCACCATTTTCAGTAATAGTGCCTTTCAACTTCAAACCAAAGCTCCCAAGCCACCATTTGCAGTAAGTAGTGCCTTTCAACTTCATGCCACCATTTGCAGTAAGTAGTGCCTTTCAACTTCAAGACACAATTTGCAGTAAGTAGTGCCTTTCAACTTCAAGCCAATGCACCCACGTCCCCTATTTGCAGTAAGTAGTGCCTTTCAACTTCAAGCCACACCCAAGCCATCATTTGCAGGAAGTAGTGCCTTTCAACTTCAAGCCAAAGCAACCAAGCCACCATTTGCAGTAAATAGTGCCTTGCAACTTCAAGCCAAAGCAACCAAGCCACCATTTGCAGTAATAGTGCCTTTCAACTTCAAGCCAAAGCTCCCAAGCCACCATTTGCAGTAAGTAGTGCCTTTCAACTTCAAGCCAAAGCAACCACTCCACCATTTGCAGTAAGTAGTGCTTTTCAACTTCATGCCACCATTTGCATTAAGTGGTGTCTTTAAACTTCAAGCCACACCCAAGCCACCATTTGCAGTAAGTAGTGCCTTTCAACTTCAAGCCAAAGCAACCATTTGCAGTAATAGTGCCTTTCAACTTCAAGCCAATGCACCCAAGCCACCATTTGCAGTAAGTAATGCCTTTTAACTTCAAGCCATTGCATCCAAGCCACCATTTGCAGTAAGTGGTGTCTTTCAACTTCAAACTACACCCAAGCCACCATTTGCAGTTAGTGCCTTTCAACTTCAAGCCACCAATTGCAGTAAGTAGTGCCTTTCAACTTCAAGCCAATGCACCCACGCCCCCAATAGAGACACTTTTTGCAAGCTTTAGAACCAATACATTTTTTTTGCAAGCTTTAGAACCAATAGACATTTCTTTTGCAAGCTTTAGAACCAATAGACATTTTTTTGCAAGCTTTAGAACCAAGTCATATTTTGCAAGCTTTAGAACCAATAGAGACACGTTTTGCAAGCTTTAGAACCAATAGTCATTTTTTTTTGCAAGCTTTAGAACCAAGTCATTTTTTTTGCAAGCTTTAGAACCAATAGAGACACGTTTTGCAAGCTTTAGAACCAATAGAGACACGTTTTGCAAGCTTTAGAACCAATAGACATTTTTTTTGCAAGCTTTAGAACCAATAGACATTTTTTTACAAGCTTTAGAACCAATAGACATTTTTTTACAAGCTTTAGAACCAATAGACATTTTTTGCAAGCTTTAGAACCAATACACATTTTTTTTGCAAGCTTTAGAACCAATAGACATTTTTTTGCAAGCTTTAGAACCAATAGACATTTTTTTGCAAGCTTTAGAACCAATAGACATTTTTTTTGCAAGCTTTAGAACCAATAGACATTTTTTTTTGCAAGCTTTAGAACCAATAGACATTTTTTTGCAAGCTTTAGAACCAATAGACATTTTTTTGCAAGCTTTAGAGCCAATAGACATTTTTTTTGCAAGCTTTAGAACCAATAGACATTTTTTTGCAAGCTTTAGAACCAATAGACATTTTTTTGCAAGCTTTAGAACCAAGTCATTTTTTTGCAAGCTTTAGAACCAATAGACATTTCTTGCAAGCTTTAGACCCAATAGACATTTTTTTGCAAGCTTTAGAACCAATAGACATTTTTTTTGCAAGCTTTAGAACCAATAGACATTTTTTTTGCAAGCTTTAGAACCAATAGACATTTTTTTTGCAAGCTTTAGAACCAATAGACATTTTTTTTGCAAGCTTTAGAACCAATAGACATTTTTTTTGCAAGCTTTAGAACCAATAGACATTTTTTTTGCAAGCTTTAGAACCAATAGACATGTTTTTTGCAAGCTTTAGAACCAATAGACATGTTTTTTGCAAGCTTTAGAGCCAATAGACTTTTTTTTGCAAGCTTTAGAACCAATACACATTTTTTTTGCAAGCTTTAGAACCAATAGACATTTTTTGCAAGCATTAGAACCAATATACATTTTTTTGCAAGCTTTAGAACCAAGTCGTTTTTTTGCAAGCTTTAGAACCAATAGAGACACGTTTTGCAAGCTTTAGAACCAATAGACATTTTTTGCAAGCTTTAGAACCAATAGACATTTTTTTGCAAGCTTTAGAACTAATAGACATTTTTTTGCAAGCTTTAGAACCAATAGACATTTTTTGCAAGCTTTAGAACCAATAGACATTTTTTTTGCAAGCTTTAGAACCAATAGACATATTTTTGCCAGAGTAGAACCAATAGAGACATATTTTTGCCAGCTTTAGAACCAATTAACATATTTTTGCAAGCTTTAGAACCAATAGACATATTTTTGCAAGCTTAGAACCAATAGACATATTTTGCCAGCTTTAGAACCAATGGACATATTTTTGCAAGCTTTAGAACCAATAGACATATTATTGCAAGCTTTAGAACCAATAGACATATTTCTGCAAGCTTTAGAACCAATAGACATATTTCTGCAAGCTTTAGAACCAATAGACATTGTTTTGCAAGCTTTAGAACCAATAGAGATTGTTTTGCAAGCTTTAGAACCAATAGAGACACTTTTTGCTAGCTGTAAAACCAATAGACATTTTTTGCAAGCTTTAGAACCAATAGACATTTTTTTTGCAAGCTTTAGAACCAATAGACATTTTTTTGCAAGCTTTAGAACCAATAGACATTTTTTTGCAAGCTTTAGAACCAATAGAGACATATTTTGCAAGCTTTAGAACCAATAGACATTTTTTTTGCAAGCTTTGGAACCAATAGACACATTCTGCAAGCATTTTAGAACCACTAAGGGCACTTACATTTGAGTAGACATGTGTTCAGTGTTATTCACAGCTCAGAGAAACGTGACCCTCTGCCTTCCTCCATCTTGAAGAGACTGTGTGGCACACCACTTCCTGGTTTTATAGTCCCTGCCGCCAGCGGGGGCAGCAGAGAGAATGGGGAATTTTGTATAAACATTAATATCTCTGTCATTTTTAATCGACGGGAAAAATCCTCGGCACACATGCGGCGGAGGGGGCGGCATTCTTTCGGAAATCGCAGCACAGATGGCCAAAACCGGTCAAGAACAGACTTTTAGTAATATAGATAGAAGATAGATAGAAGATAGATAGATGGGATAGTGCTTGTGTATGGGAATCACTGGTCAGCATGGACTCGGTGGGCCGAAGGGCCTGTTTACATGCTATATCTCTAGAGTCTAAGGTTCATAGGGGTCAGCTGCTGAAGAACAAGGTAAAGTTTCTCCTGAGAATGAATCTTAACTCTAAAGGACTGTAGATGCTCGGATGACTATATTCAAGGCTGAAATTCAAAATATTTTTTTATTTACAAAAAAATCAAAAGATATGGGGAAGGTGAGGTGGAGAGATGAACAATACCAAATTAACAATGAACAGCCAAACGGATGCAACAATTTTGTGTAGATGATCGCCTATTCCTACTTCAATGTTCAAATGCTAATGGGGCGCTTTATTAAAGGTGAGTGTTGTGCAATAAAATACTACATTTTAGTACATTTCCCCTCCATTTAGCTTTGAGCTATATTCTAACTTTTAATATATATTAGTAACACAGCGTACACGAATGGTCACCAATCAATTTTGTAACGGTTGGGGAAAGTACTCTTGATGTTAAACAGAAATGCTTTGAGATTAGAGTGGTTTCATGTAGAGGTACATAAATCACAATTGAGGTAGAAAATGCTTTCATTCATTGTTTGATCAGATATTTAATGCTGTTAATATTGTTTCATAAGGTCATACGTTATAGGAACAGAATTAGGGCATTCAGCCCATCAAGTCTACTCCACCATTCAATCATGGCTGATCGATCTTTCCTTCTCAACGCCATTCTCCTGCCTTCTCTCCATAACCCCTGGCACCCTCACTATTCAACAGTTTGCCTTAAAAATATCTACTGACGTGACTTCTAAAGCTGTCTAAGGCAATGAAATCCACAGATTCACCACCCTCTAACTAATGAAATTCCTCCTTATCTCCATTCTAAAGGTACATCCTTTTATTGAGGCAATGGCCTCTGGTCCTAGACTCTCCCTGTTGTTTCAGACAAAATATAAAGTATCTGTCCCTAAGATGAAATACATTTCTCCTCATCTCCTTCCTACTAGAATGTCCTTTATATCTGAGGCTATGCCTCCTACTCCTAGACTGCCCACTGGTGGAAACATCGGGTGCCTGTACAATGAAGGCATTTTGACCAAAATGTCATATCCAAGCATATTGTAGAAGAATTAATTGTGTAAAAGTGCAAACTTTGTGAAGAGGGAGAGGTGTGCTTGCTAAATCTACCCTTGATCCTCCTATCCCATTATGTTTTTGCCTGTTGACAGAAGTGGTGAAAATCACTCTGCAATAATATCAAGGAATCAAAACATTTGGTTTCATACCCAAAGCCTTTGGAGATTTGAACCAGTCAATAAATTGTTGGGTTAAAAATCATCAAAAGAGAACTTCAAAAAGATAAACAATCGAAGCCCCGATGTTTCTCAAGCACAATTCTGTTTTTAATAAGCAAACAAGAGAGTGAGTTCAATTGAAACCCTGCTGTGTCTCAAGGACTGGTTTGTTTAGAGAATGGTATCTCATCAGTAATAATTGTACTGGTAACTAAAGCTATACATGAATCCAAGGCATCACCAGAAGCATGAAGGTGAAGATGAGAAGTCTTGGAATTTGAGTTTTGCCCCATTCTAACTGTTTCCCCACTTGGCTTGTGAACCCATTGTAATGAATGTCACCATTGAATTGATGAGGGCGGATCTCATTGAAACTTACTGAATAGCAAAAGGCCTGGATAGAGTGGATGCAGAGAGGATGTTTCCACTAGTGTGAGAGTCTAGGACCAGAGGGCACAGCCTTAGAATAAAAGGGTGTACCTTTAAAAAGGAGATGAGGAGGAATTTCTTTGGAGGGTGATGAATCTGTACAATTCATTGACACAGTCGGCTGTGGAGGCCAAGTCATTGGATATTTTTAAGCTAGAGATTGATAGAATCTTGATTAGTGCGGGCATTAGGAGTTATGGGGAGAAGGCAGGACAATGTGGTTGAGAGTGAAAGATAGATTGGCCATGATTGAATAGACTTGATGGGACGAATGGCCTAATTCTGCTCCTATAACCTATGAACTTACAAACTTGTGAACATATCAAGACAAAACCTGCAGTCCCATCTTCTCCTCTCCCAGTAACCCATCCTTCTCCTCTGCTCTTTCCCCTGAATGGAGGAGGATTGCGATAATCATTAACCTGCAGAGATCAGACAGTTCCACCAGGAAAGAATGGCAAGGTAAAGCAAGGTCACTTTCCATTTCAAGAGGAACTGGCTATCTTCAGAATGAGATTTGCCACAGTCCAGTATGCAGGCTGCCAATAACCAGTACAGATAGCACTGACGTATCACCCATCATATTGTAAAGGGTTGTGGTTTGTACCTGCAACAGGTGACTCATTCACCTTGTGCCCACTTGGGAGCAGTATCGAAAAACTTGTTGAATAAATTAATTGAATTCACTTCCCACTAATAAAACATTTTAGCTTGCTGACCTTGAATTGCAATGTGTGTATAACTGTAACGGTAAAATACCAAATTACAATAGGGTAAAATCATAATTAAATTAGTTTTGTTCAAGTGGTTGGACACGAAGACAACTCAATTTTCAGTTTAATTAATGACGATTATTTAGAAGGTCAAGTGTCTCTCATGTTGATCAGCCTTTCTCAAAGGACAAGCAAAAGTTCTTGCAAATAATAAAATGACTAAAACACATTGCAAAACCTCCACTTGATAGTGCAAAGTGTGCAGTTTCTATAGAGCCCAGCATAACTGGTCCAAGATAGCCCCTCATATCTAATAATGGCTAACCGTTTCTGCACAAAATGCTTTGGACTATTGATCTATTTTTCCAATAGAGAAGAATTGATCTACCAAAATGAAATGAAAGTTCACCATGGTTCCAGTGTTCATTTGTTCAGATGAAAGATCTGTGCAATGAATCACGGTGTGCTTGAAATTCGAAAAATTATTTCCCTCGATCTTGAGGTTTTCAACTACAAGATGCAAAATATTACTTGCAGTTAGTTACCTTGTTCATTTTGTTGCCTCCAATAATTCATTTTGACATTGCCTGCTGTGAAAATCTAAAAACACACCAAAGTCTTTGAGGGTCAAGAAATTCTCCCACTGAATCCTAAAACCAATCACTAAATTTAGTACTTTACTTTACTTTTTGAGATACAGTGGGCCCTTCAGCCCACCATGTTTGCACCAACCAGCAATCACACCGTGATTATCTTACACACTATCCTACACACTAGAGACAATTTACAACTTGCAGATGCAAATTAACTTACAAACCTGTATGTTTTTGGAATGTGGGAGGAAACTGGAACACCCGGAGAAAACCCACGCTGTCACAGGGAGAACATACAAACTCCGTTCAGACAGCACCCGTAGTCAGGTTCGAACCTAGGTATCTGGCCTTGTGGGGCAGCTACTCTACTGCTGCGCCACTGTGCTGCACAAATTTTCTTTGTTTGCGGGCTGAATGGTTTCTAAAATTTGTTCTGGATGGTGCCACACTCTCTGAAATGGCCAGATACTTGTAGGTATCTCAAACCACAACATTTGCATAATATATATTTGTGTTTACGAGGTTTCCAAATAACTGCTGCCCAAACATGTCTGAATTGAAAGGTTGAGGGCTGCTTTTAAGTTACTTCAAGGGGAGCAGCGTTCCTGGTCCGTGAGACTAATCTTTATCATTGTTCTTGCTTTAGGAACAATGCTTAACGATCAGTTCTCACGCACCTTGCCTCACATCTCACCCACTTGTTTCAAATTCTTTATAATACTGAGTGATAAGAGACCTGATGCCTTTCTACATAATTATTATTTCATTGCTTCATTACCTACTAATCCATGGTAATAAAGAAGCTGAAATGACTGTATACATTGTGCTTCCCTCCAGCAAAGAAAATTATGGTTGGCAGGTCATTTCATCTCTGGTCTTAATTATTATATTCATGCTTGAATATTGCCTGCTAGCTGCAATGGGCACTATAGGCTTCAGTTGAAGATCCCAGAGATTAGCAGGAAGGATATGAATCGAGGGATAAAAGG
Organism: Amblyraja radiata; assembly: GCF_010909765.2. Taxonomy (NCBI): domain Eukaryota; kingdom Metazoa; phylum Chordata; class Chondrichthyes; order Rajiformes; family Rajidae; genus Amblyraja; species Amblyraja radiata. Next base: position 32,301,675 of record NC_045970.1, on the reverse strand, counting down.
CATCTGAACGAGTAGTCAGATTCATACGTATATGAAGAATTAATTGAAGAACGTTGGTCTCGAACAATTTGCACAGATATTGCAACACATTTTACAAATCAAATCAATTTGCAAAATTGATTCTGCTAAAAATTATCAGTTTGTGAGGTGGATAATTCATTGGACATGCATTGTCTTTCAAATTAAGAGCAGGAGCACACAGATGATCAGCCCTTCAATTCTGCGCTGCCATTTAAATAAGGTCCCGCTTATCAACTATGTGTGTCTGTGACTTTAAAATATTCAGATTTTGCTGACATTCCACTTTGGGGAAGTATGTCCCAAAGACTCATGAACCTAAGAGATATAAAAAAATGCTTCATCTCTGTCGTAAATGGACAGCCCAGTCATTGCAAACAATGATCCCTGCTTCTAACTCCTCTCACCGTAGCATCTTCTTCACGTCTCCATTTACTCTCCCTCACTATCCACCTATCCAGGTTTGCCAGGTTTTGCCCCTGCCCAATATCTCTCTTCTGGCTTTCTGCCCCCTCCTATCATCCTAAAGATGGCTCCACCCGGAAACGTCGCCTGGTCATTCCCTCCGCAGGTGCTGCCTGACCCGTTGAGTTCCTCCAGCACTTTGTATTTTGCTATTTTGTTTTGTGTCTCTCCACATCCAAAATCTTGTCAAATTCCCATGGGATTGTAGGTGTTTTAATTGTCCCCTCTCATACTTCTTATTCCCGGTGGATACAAGCCCAGACTGTCCAATTTACTCCATAAGCCAACCAAGCCCTTACAGGCATTAGTCTACTAATCCTTCTCTGCAATGATTCGAATGTTTTGGTGTCCATTCTTGAACGAGGCATCAATACTGTACCCAGTACTCCTGATGTGATCCCACAAATATAACTGAAACATTCTGTCCAAATATTATGCTAGTTTGTAAGCACATAAGATGGCAATCATACAACCACAACATTGCACAAGATTAAATTGCAAAGGAATTGCCAAAGGGACCAGAACTTATAAAAATGTTCATTAACATTTGCCATTGTCATCGACACATTATGAAGTTTTATCGTAAAACCATTGGGGAAATGTATCTTTAAATATGAATAGAGATTTACATTGAAGACTACAGATACACTGGAGGGATACACTGAAGTGAACCATTTTTGCAACATGCTTGAATACAAAATGCACCAATTACTGCAAGTCAACGCAAACTTGTTTACATTGCTTCGAGATTCACTCCCTGGTGTCCGTGCTAAACCTGCTCCTGACTTCAGTGGAATGAATTAAGGGAGCAGAGGAAAGTGTGGCAGAGTTATTGTATTTACAATATTAATCACTGTTGATAACACACAATTCTGCTTCCAAAATATGTTCCTTTAACTTCAGTGAAGCCAAGCTCCAGAATAAGACCTGAACGTCAGCGATTCTTTTATGTTGGATCCGACAGAAATGATCTACAACACTCATATAATCCTTCACAGCACAAAGGAAGATATAACCCTTTCTGGCATTTTGGAAAGATGCCTCGAGCAGTATATTTAAATATCTAAGTTGAAGAATGTCGGAAATATGCTTCAATGTTTGTTCTGGAGACAGTGTTCAAATCCAAGCCCATGCAGTGAAACACTGGGCATCACATCTTCCCTTTGTTGTGTAAAATGCATGCCCCTCTAATCACTACCCTTGGATACCTTCATAGAGATGTGGCTGTACCTTGAGGCTACTAATGCTCACTGAATCAGAGACCCGCGTTCAAACTCGACTATGGACAAAAGGACGGGTGATGTTTCAGATCGTGACCCTTCCCTAGGCTAAGTCTGAAGAAGGGTTCTGACCTAAAACGTCACCCGTCCTTTTTTTCCAGCGGTGTTGCCTGACCCGCTGAGTGACTCCAGCACTTTGTGTCTATTTCTTGTAAACCAGCTCCTGCAGTTCCCTGTGTCTCCATTCCTGCTCTTGCTCTCTCGACAGCCATCATGAGAAGATTCCGAATACATGATGCTGTCATCCTCCTCATTATTATCCCTGTGCATCAGGTTGATGGCTCTTGCTTCATTTGCACAGGTAATGAGATCTAAGTGCCTTGATGGTTATGATGCCCTGAAATCAAATTGCTTTTGCTATTATGTAAGAACCTGATTCCATTCAGTACAACCATTCCCCAGTGTTTTTTCCTTCTTTCAAAATTAACATAGGCTCGATTTCAGGCACATTCCCCAAGTGATGAAGAAGTGATAAAGGAGGGACTTGAGATTTGAGACTTGAGAGATACAGCGTGGAAACAGGCCCTTCGACCCTTCTTTGGACTGATTGTTTGGGGATGGGGGATGTGGGAAGAATGCAGGAACTGTGCCGAGGGATTTTAAGTAGGAAAAGAAGCAGATTTCTTGACGAGATGTTGTGGCCATATCACCATGGACACAGTTCCTGCTTGGCAGCAACCTGCACACTAACTCTTTTGTGATGGGTATACTCCAGTGCTGTGCTGTAATTCAATGCTGTACCCCAGTGACTGAAGTATCCCAGTGACTGAACTACCCCAGTGCTGTACCCCAGTGCTGTACCCCAGTGCTGTACCCCAGTGCTGTACCCCAATGCTGTACCCCAGTGCTGTACCCCAGTGCTGTACCCCAGTGCTGTACCCCAGTGCTATACTCCAGTGCTGTACCCCAGTGCTGTACCCCAGTGCTGTACCCCAGTGCTGTACCCCAGTGCTGTACCCCAGTGCTGTACCCCAGTGCTATACTCCAGTGCTGTACCCCAGTGCTGTACCCCAGTGCTGTAACCCAGTGCTGTACCCCAGTGCTGTACCCCAGTGCTGTACCCCAGTGCTGTACCCCAGTGCTGTACCCCAGTGCTGTACCCCAGTGCTGTACCCCAATGCTGTACCCCAGTGACTGAAGTATCCCAGTGCTGTACCCCAGTGCTGTACCCCAATGCTGTACCCCAGTGCTGTACTCCAGTGCTGTACCCCAATGCTATACCCCAATGCTGTACCCCAGTGCTGTACTCCAGTGCTGTACCCCAATGCTATACCCCAATGCTGTACCCCAGTGCTGTACTCCAGTGCTGTACCCCAATGCTGTACCCCAGTCACTGAAGTATCCCAGTGCTGTACCCCAGTGCTGTACCCCAGTGCTGTACCCGTGACTGGAGTACCCCAGTGCTGTAACCCAGTGCTGTACCCCAGTGCTGTACTCCAGTGCTGTACTCCAATGCTGTACCCCAGTGCTGTACCCCAGTGCTGTACCCCAGTGCTGTACCCCAGTGCTGTACCCCAGTGCTGTACCCCAGTGCTGTACCCCAGTGCTGTACCCCAGTGCTGTACCCCAGTGCTGTACTCCAGTGCTATACTCCAATGCTGTACCCTAGTGCTTTGCCCCAGTGCTGTACCCGTGACTGAAGTACTCCAGTGCTGTACCCCAGTGCAGTGACTGGAATAGTGCAAGAGCCTGGAGCTTTGTTCTGGGAGCAAAGGCTGACTCTCACCCAGTCAAGCGGCAAATGTAAATGCAAGCATCAGACACCATTCCCCTCCTGGTGTCCCTGTCTATTACAGGTTTACACAATTAACTTGATGCCCTTGGAAATCCAGCTCAGGGGCAATGAATGAGGAATGGACCATAAACCTCACCACTGATGCCTTGTGCATTAGCGAATAATGAAACAGGAGTTGACATTAATAGAAATAAGATTTGTGACTGATGTCAGCGGAAAGTTTTTGATTAATGTAAATACAGTTTGATGAGTGAATCTCTTTTGGTTCATATTTCATGAACAGAATCATACAATTAGCAGCCCCCTGCTTTAAGTTATGGTGCCTGTGCTAACATCAACCATGTTAGGGAGGATTGAAAAGAATAATCTATAGCCTTTTGCTTCATTTCACATTCATTGGAGGGGTTTGTGTCATTTAAAGGCATCAAACATTTATTCACCCTCTGTATGACTGTACTTCCCATGAGCAGCTGGAAGATGTGTATCAGTATTAGAGGATGCCTTGCAGCTGCAAGTGTCCAAGGTTGCTCTAGATACATGAGGAATTATCAGGTGGAAATAAGGAACTGCAGATACTGGTTAATAAACAAAAGGACACAAAATGATGGAATAACTCAGGGTCCTGAAGTGAAAGGTCACATGCCCATGTCCTCCAGAGATGCTGCCTGACCTGCTGAGTCACCCAGCACTTTGGGTCCGTTTAAGGAATTATCGGTTCAATAGTACTTTACCTTTCACAAATGAAACTGCACAGTGAAATTCTTTTTACATATTTACACATGTGGGCGCCGTCCTGGTTCCTGTTTTGTGGACTCTAGACTGGAGCGACAGTGTGTCCAAAGATTATAGCCCGAGCCTTCAACAGTGTAGTTGAGGAATGAATGGAACTTTCTTTTACAAACACAAATTGATTTTCAGTCAGTTGTGAAGCCTGGGTTTGATCGATCTTTGCTAACCGAGAGTGTTGTGGGATTTTGGGAAAAGGCGAGAATATGGAATTAGGATATTGATCAGGCAAGATCTTGTTTAATGATGGAACAGACTCGAGGGACAAGAGGGCCTACTCCTCCAAAATTCCTATGTTCCTGTTCACAGAAGGCGTGAATGAATCAAATTCAGAAGTGTCGTGTCCATTTTAAACGCAAGCTTGGCTCAGTGATCACAGTCCCAGCTCGGAGTTGGTACAATCCCAGTCTTAAGGCTTGAACTCACAACTTGAGGTGATACTTTGATGAAGTAATGAAGACCTACCCCGCAGTGGGCTGGCGTCGACTATTGTTTGTCCTGTCATTCGGAGAAACCTTCTTCCCTGTTGGGTGAATGTAATGGATAGCATGGCACCATTTCAATGAAAAGCAGGAAGTACAGGTGCCTTTTGACTTTACTTTAGAGATTCAGAGTGGAAATAGGCCCGTCGGCCCACTGGGACCGCACCAACAAGCAATCACCACATACACTAACATTATCCTCCACACACAAGGGACAGTTTTTACCAAAGCCAATTAACCTGCAAACTTGTTGGAATTGAGTGTGGGATGAAAGTGGAGAAAACTGAGAAACTGGAGAAAACCCACATGGTCACAGAGAGAACATACAAACTCTGAACAGACAGCAGCTATAGTCAGGATCGAACCCAGGCCTCTGGTGCTGTAAGGCAGCAACTCTACCACTGCGCCACTTTGTCACCTCACGGTGACAGTGGTAGAGCTGCTACCACAGATAAGTATATATATCTCCATGTCAATCCAATATGTTATTACACTTACAAATACTTTGTGTCTTCCTTGTAAACCAGCATCTGCAGTTTCTTTTATCTTTTCCCTATGTTGGAGACCTTCAAACTATCGTTAATCACTTTGCTGGATTATATCCTGCACTAAACGTTATACCCTTTATCCTATATCTGTACACAGAGGATGGCTTGATTGTAATCATGTAGTCTTTTTGCTGGTACACAAAAATGCTGGAGAAACTCAGCGGGTGCAGCAGCATCTATGGAGCGAAGGAGATAGGCAACGTTTCGAGCCGAAACCCTTCTTCCGACTTTTTGTAGTCTTTTTGTAGTCTTTTTGCTGACTGGATGGCACACAACAAAAACGCTTTTCACCGTACCTGGTACACGTGATAATAATAAACAAAACTGTTCCGACGCCGGAGCAACATCACCCGGCGAGAACGGCCTGGAACATCGGGCCTCCGTAGAGGCAACTGTGGAGGCCTCAATGGGCCCGACTATGGGTGAACTGGGGTTGGGGACTGGACTTTGTGCCTTCCCTCATGGTGGGAGCCATTGTGGGGGGATGTTCTATGTGTTTAAGACTCTCATTGGTGTTATGTCTGTATTCTTTTTTTGTGTGGTGCAAAATGGCAAAAAGCATTTCACTTCACTACACCTGGGTGTATGTGAATGTGACTAATAAAATACCTTTGACCTTTGTTCTATATCTCTCTATGTCGCTGTCTATATCTCTCATTTCCCTTTCCCCAGACTCTCAGTCTGAAGAAAGGTTTATATCCGGAACGTCACCAATTTCTTTTCTCCTGTGATTCTGCCTGACCCGCTCAGTCATTCCAGCTTTTTGTGTCTAGCTAAAAGTTATTATCCATCAGATTGGGAAGGGGCAGGAAGGGGGAGGGTGGCAGGTATTGGAATGGAAGCACCTCCAGTTTATTCTGACCACATTAATTTAAACGATAACGGAATTAACTCTTCATCGAAGTAGCGGCGCATCAATTGGATGTGAATGTCCTTCCCTTCCAACTCCACTTTCTGCATGAAGAGGCTGCTATTTTATAAATTGCATCATTTTATCTGCATGATAAAATCTCAGTTGCCCTGTATGAAAGATCAATAACGTCATAAAGCTTTGACTAATTCCAATTCCTTTGTACAGACATCCCCACGTTTATTTTTCTGGTAACGTTCTTTGTCCTGAGAATGTCACAATCCATGGGTGGAATACTTAGCTGGTTCATGACTCATCTGTGAATAAGGTGTCTACTGTGACAATGTGCTTTTGCTCAACAATTACTTTCAGATCCTGAATCTTGCAGAACACAATATCCATTTCACTTAACGGCATCTGCGCTCATTCAATGAAATGGATTTGGAGAGGCGAGAGAAGTGAAGGCTGTTCTCTTGCAAGGGGAAGGTAAAAGAATGAATGGGGAATATCAAGCGTTAAGAGTGTTTTATTCTCATGTGTCCCGGATAGAACAATGAAATTCTCACTTGCTGCAGCACAACATAATATGTAAACGCAATACACTGTAAACAATATGATAATCGAGAGAGAAAAAAAAGTTCAGTGTGCATATATACACATACCCACAAGTACACACAATTGAAAAGTGGTGTGTCTTCTATATAATTAAAAGGCTAATCTTGACCACTTCCTGTTTGCGCTGTATATTGATTTTAGAAAAAACGCTACCACGTACGGCTGTGATTTTTGGCCATCTTACTCAGAGTCCCCCTCCACTCATCAGGTGCCGAGGATTTTTCCCATCGATAAAAAATAAGAGTTATTAGTGTTTTAAAAATGTTGAGATTCTCTCTCCTGTCAATCTCGCCATGAAGGCCATGCCCCTTCCGGTGGTAGGGGAGGGACTATAAAACCAGGAAATGTGGAATTTAAAGGAATAGCCGAGAGTCAACTGCCAGCCCACCAGCCGTGAGTCAGTGAGTGAGTGAGCTGCCAGCACACCAGGCTTGAGCGACTGAGTCGCCAGCCCAATAATCCATTCGGCCCACAATGTCCATACTAGCCCTCTGGAAACCAATCCCTTCAGCCCACAACACCCATACTAACGCTCCAGAAAGCCCCACCCCCCACTGGACACCAATATTGGAATTGGTGGAGAGGTGGAATATTGCGTTGGGGGACCAGCCCTCCCGTGTGAAGCTGGGACCCAATGGGTCCCACTTAGTCTAGTATATATAGGTATGTTGCAAAGCCTACCTGAAGCGTCGCTGAAAATCTGCCGCTGCGGTGTGCGCGATTTTGGCGCCGTTTAGAGGGGGGCGGGTTTAAAACGCGATTTTCTCTAGGCTGTTCAAATCGAAGATGTTCAGCCTAGTTAATTATTAACGGAAAATCGCTGAAAGACCCCGTCGCAAAAGCTATTATTAGTTTTAAAGGCCTCGTAAAATAGTTCTAGTAGTTTAAAAATCAATCTCTAAACCCGCGAACACCAGCAACCGCAGGGTCTCATAAAGCAAATATCTGAAGGTATGCTGTATATTTTTACATTAAAAAGGGCTTCTAAAGATCCCTTTATACAAAGTTTAATATTGCGAGTAGCTCATTTTGGGCCCATTATATCCCGCAGTATTTTTCTGGGCATTTGGGGCACAAATCTACCGCAATGTGAACGTTCTAAACCAGCGCGTTCCACAGGGACCCACTGGAAAGCTGATTAAAAATGGACTTTAATTTACAGCAATTGGACACTAAATTCCTTCCATTTGGTCTATAAATTAATGTAAATGAGATTTTAAAATCATGTTTTATTGTGAATTATTTGTGAATATTATTTGGACATTTAGGCTATTTAAAAATGTTAATCATTTATTAAGAAATGGATAGATGTTTAGATCTAGTAATTGAAGTCTGAAATTAGCTACAATTAGGTAACTAACTAATTATATGCTTTAATTTCAGGTCATCCAAGTAAGAATATTTTATATTTGTTTCAGAATGCTTCAATCTATGATAACTGAAAATTTCATTCAGTTCTCTTAATTTTTAAGAAAGTTATGGGCTTTTGACTGTTCACGATCACAGCTTTTTTGTTATGTCCATAGAAAATCAATAGGGAACAAGATGCTCATTTCCCAGTATGAAAATGGCCATAACTTTTTAAATACTTGAGATATGAAAGTGAATTAGGTGTCAAATTAAACTTATTTTTATGCTTTATCTGATGGGATAAATTGCAGACTTGATTTTTTTAATCTCAAAATTTTGTGACATTGCTAGTATATATATATATAAAATATGTGTGTGTGTGAGTGTGTGTGTATGTGTGTGTGTGTATGTGTGTGTGTGTATGTGTGTGTGTGTGTGTGTGTGTGTGTGTGTGTGTGTGTGTGTGTGTGTGTGTGTGTATATCCACATACATATATATATACAGCTTAAGGATAAGGGGGAAATCCTTTAAAACCGAGATGAGAAGAACTTTTTTCACACAGAGAGTGGTGAATCTCTGGAACTCCCTGCCACAGAGGGTAGTCGAGGCCAGTTCATTGGCTATATTTAAGAGGGAGTTAGATGTGGCCCTTGTGGCTAAGGGGATCAGAGGGTATGAAGAGAAGGCAGGTACGGGATACTGAGTTGGATGATCAGCCATGATCATATTGAATGGCGGTGCAGGCTCGAAGGGCCGAATGGCCTACTCCTGCACCTAATTTCTATGTTTCTATGTTTCTATGATGTTGGGGAAGTCCAGGACAAGGGGTCACAGCTTAAGGATAAGGGGGAAATCCTTTAAAACCGAGATGAGAAGAACTTTTTTCACACAGAGAGTGGTGAATCTCTGGAACTCCCTGCCACAGAGGGTAGTCGAGGCCAGTTCATTGGCTATATTTAAGAGGGAGTTAGATGTGGCCCTTGTGGCTAAGGGGATCAGAGGGTATGAAGAGAAGGCAGGTACGGGATACTGAGTTGGATGATCAGCCATGATCATATTGAATGGCGGTGCAGGCTCGAAGGGCCGAATGGCCTACTATCCCGCATACATTCCAAAAAATCCTCTTCCTCAGCACCCCTGCCAATTTGATTCACCCAATCTATATGTAGATTGAAGTCACCCATTATAACGGTTTTGCCTTTGTCGCACGCATTTCTAATTTCCTGTTTGATACCATCTCCAACTTCACTACTACTGTTAGGTGGCCTGTATACAACACCCACCAGCGTTTTCTGCCCCTTAGTGTTTCGCAGCTCTACCCATACCGATTCCACATCCTGCAAACTAATGTCCTTCCTTTCCATTGCGTTAATCTCCTCTCTAATCAGCAACGCTACCCCACCTCCTTTTCCTTTCTCTCTATCCCTCCTGAATATTGAATATCCCTGGATGTTCAGCTCCCAGCCTTGGTCACCCTGGAGCCATGTCTCTGTGATCCCAACTATATCATAGTCATTAATAGCTATCTGCACATTCAACTCATCCACCTTATTACGAATGCTCCTTGCATTGAGACACAAAGCCTTCAGGCTTGTTTTTACAACACTCTTACCCCTTATACAATTTTGTTGAAAAGTGGCCCTTTTTGATTTTTGCCCTGGATTTTCCGGCCTGCCACTTTTACTTTTCACCTTGCTACCTATTGCTTCTACCCTCATTTCACACCCCTCTGTCTCTACGCTCACACATTTAAGAAACCCTTTCCCTTTAACTCCATCCTCCATATATATATACACACACGCACATATATATATATACACACACATATATATACACACACATACTCAAAAAACAAACAATAGTAGTGCAATAATAATAATAATAGTCTATTGTAGTTCAGAGCTTATTTGAGGTTGGAGTGTTTAATAGCCCGATGGCTGTGGCGAAGAAGATATTCCTAAACATGGACACTACAGTTTTCAGGCTCCTGTACCTTCTTCCCGATGGCAATGGTAAAATGAGTGTATGGCCAGGATGGTCTGGGTCTCTGATGATGTTCTCTGCCATTTTGAGGCAGCAATCCCGATAAAACCCGTCGATGGTGTGGAGCTTAGTGCCGGTGATGGACTGGGCAGTGTTCACAACTTTTTGCTGCCTTTTCCGCTCCCGGCATTCAAGTTGCCAAACCAGGCAATGGTGCAACCAGTCAATATGCTCTCTACTATACACATGTAGAAGTTCAAGAGAATCCTCTCTGACACATCGAAACTCCATAATCTTCTCAGGAAATAGAGGTGTTGATGTGCTTTATTTATAATTACAACAGTGTGCTGGGTCCAGGAATGTTTTTGACTCTCTCCACCATCGTCCCGTTGATATGAACAGGATTGCGGGTCCTCACCCTTCCCCTACCAAAGTCCACAATCAGTTCCTTGGTTTTACTGACATTGAGAGCCAGTTTGTTGTGCTGGCACCATTTGGTCAATTGATCGATCTCACTTCTATACTCTGACTAATCACCATCTGTAATTCGTCCAACAACGGTGGTGTCATCAGCAAACTTGAAGATGGAGTTCGCACTGTGTCCATCCACACAGCCATGAGTATAGAGTGAGTAGAGTAGGGGGGCTGAGCACGCAGCCTTGAGGTGCTCCCGTACTGATTGTTCATGAGGAAGAAGTATTTCTGCCAATTCGAACAGACTGTGGTCTGTGGATGAGGAAGTCGAGGATCCAATTGCAGAGTGATGAGCAGAGGCCCAGTTCCGTGAGCTTGGTAACCAACATTTTTTTAAATCAGAAATATTTATTCAAATATTAAAATAATAGACAGTACAGTAAAAAAACAAAACAGAACCCACCACCATAATACACGACAATCGATAAACTATTATACAACTATCTTGTACTCCTTGTCAAGGATGCGATGCCCAGCGGTCCCGTAAATCCCCCAGGGCCTGGTAACCAGCATGGAGGGGATGATGGTATTGAACGCCGAGCTGTAGTCTATAAACAACAGTCTGACAACAGGTGTTTTTATTGTCCAAGTGGTCCAGTGCGGAGTGGAGAGCCAGTGAGATCGCATCCTCCGTTGATCTGTTGTGATGGTAGGCAAACTGTAATGGGTTGAGGTTCTTGTTGAGGTAGGGGTTGATATGCACCATAACCAACCTCTCAAAGCACTTCTTCACCACGAACGTTAGTGCTACTGGTCGATAGTCGTTGAGGCACGTCACCTTACTCTTCTTGGACACCGGTGTTATTGATGCCCTCTTAGAGCAGGTGCGAACCTCAGTAATGAGAGGTTGAAAATGTTAAATTCCAATTGGGGTTGGACAGAAAAAAATAAGGGTGAGCGTCGTAAAATTCTACATAGATGATGGGGATAAAGATGTTGAAACCAGACTGAACTGTGAATTGAAAGTGAGGAAACTACAGAACTGTGGGACCACAAGGAACTGCAGGTGCCATTTTTTTAAACACAAAAATACACAAAGTGCCGGAATAAATCTGCAGGTCAGGCTGTATCTCTGGAGAACATAGTTGGTTGATTTTTCCAGTCAGGACCTTTCTTCAGATTGACTGCGGTGGCAGGGGAGAAAGTTGGAAGAGAGGACAAAGCCTGGCAAGTATAGATAGATACAAGTGAGGTGGGTGAGGATTGACAAGTGGAGCTGTTCCCAAACCATGATGTGATGCATCCCATGCTGTTAGACCTGCATTTCTTGCATTAAAGCAATGGCTATATTTTCTAAAGTGGGGTTGGACAGAAAAATATAGCCATTGCTTTAACGCCAGAAATGCAGGAATTCAATAACTCTGAACTATTTTGAATTGCCCCTGAGCCCCAGAAAGGCAAAATAAAAGGAGAAGGTTTGAATGTACCCTTGTTTCCAGGGCAGGAGTGCGGATAAACTTATCAAATCTTATTCTGCAATGCAAACTATTCAACGTAACTTAGGCATTCAGGGAAAGCCAGGATTAAACAGCCTGAATGCATTTACTGTTGCTCACTAAAATAAGCTCTATAAGATTTACGTGCAAACTCCACCTTATATCACATAATTCATGTCTATTTCATCTCTTTAAAACACATAAACTATAGCTAATTTTCTATTTTTTTAATATGGCTATATATGTTATATATATGAACTTTAATATTGCTATTTAAAATATGGTTAGCTCAAATTTTTATTTTTAAATGTTGATGAATATTTCTTTATTACATTCCTTAATTGTGGATTTTTAATATTTATTTATGATTTCAGTAATGTATAAAAACAATATTTGAGACTTATTTCAATGTTTCTTTACAATTATGTAAAGTGGGTAATATAGATATTTTGAGGTAAATTGCTCCTGAAATAAAATAACTATCATATTTTTTTGTGGTCATTTTATTCGTACTGAAGTTTGCTTCTGTCCAGCCACTGCATAGATATAAATAAACCAAAAAATAAATGATGGTGCATTATTGCAGTGGTGAAGTTACTGAACTTCAGAGATCCAGATACATGGGTTTGAATCCCACTTAATGACCCAGGCCACTGTACCATTCTACCAACAATAGAGTCCTGAACTACAATCTACCTCATTGGAGACCCTCGGATGATCTTTCATCGGACTTTGATCGGAATCAAACTTCATGAATTGTGATATTCCTTCTTTCCTTCAATGAACAAGTGAGACATTGTCTTGCTCCAGTATCTCATTGGATATTCCATCCATTTTGTAGCTCTTTGATGAAACAGGTAAGTGATTGCCTATCTAAGTTCATATATAGAACACAGGACAGTACAGCATGAAAAGATTGTGTCATAAGATCATAAGTGATAGGAGTAGAATTAGGCCATTCGGCCCATCAAGTCTACTCCGCCATTCAATCATGGCTGATCTATCTCCCTCCTAACCTAATTCTCCTGCCTTCTGACACCCGAACAGGCCCTTCAACCCACAAAGTCTGTGCTGAACATGATGCCAAGATAAAATAGTGAGATTAAATGAGAACTTACCAGTTTGAAGTTTGATCGTTAGTTTATGAGGAGGAACGTTGAGGGAATACGTGAAGAACCCCGCCAGGACGCATGCGTGTCATTCTTCAAAGCAGCGGTGTGAAATCACAGATAACTGTAATGACTAAACATAGTAAGATTAGAGAAGAGATACCAGTTTAGGATATGATCAAGGGTGGGAGCGGGGGGCACGTATTCCCTCAACGTTCCTCCTCATAAAATAACGCTCAAACTTCAAACTGGTAAGTTCTCGTTTAATCTCACTATTTTACTTCGGAGTCACGTGAGTGACTACGTGAAGATTTTAAAGCTCTGTGATTTCATGCCGTGGAACGAGTCCATGCATCACATCTGCCTTGATTATGGGGAGAATAGAGTTAACATCATTAGACATCAATACAATATCGAAACCCAACGGTAAAAATATTAACACCAATTATTGCCCCTATTTATGGGGTAATTTATATTACAGAACTTAAAGTTGTTTCTGCAAATGTTCCAGGTTCAATGACTGGTTTGTTATAAAGTCGTTGGAAAGTTTCCTACGTTGACCATCCTGCTGTCTTGAGGATTTGGTCCATAGGTATGTCCAACTTCATAGCTGCCGATGTAGCTGCAGCCCTGGTGGAGTGAGATTTAAAATGCTAGTGAGCACTCCAGCCTTAGTTAGGACCTGTTTTAGCCATCTAGTGATGGTCTGGTCTGTCACTGTTTTGAGTGGCTGTTAGTAGCTGATTAAAGTGACATTTCTTCCCTCTGATGATCTTAGTATTCTTCATATATTATATATGATAGTAAGTGTGTTACAATACAGAGACGACCATCTGTAGGGTAGGCCCTGAATTCTGTTTTTTTGGGGGGGTTTTTACGCCTGCTGACCCCCGTCTGTTCTGTATGACTATTACATTGATGTGAAAAGTTAAATTTCCAGATGAAATAATCATGTTGTCCAACCTTATTTTCTGTAGTGATTGGACCCTTTGTGTCGTGACCAAGGCCATCAGCATGACTGTTTTCATAGTCAGTTTCTGTAGGGACAGAGCTTTAGCTGAAGACCAGTTTGTTAACATGGTCAGTGCAATGCTCCCATCCCATGTTTGGGAGTACCTGGTTCTTGGGGATTAATATTAAACTGCCCCTCATGAGTTAGGTTGCCTGGGTGTGTCCCAACAGAATGCCGCTCTGTTCCTTGCGACAGGTATGTTGACAGAGCACTTCTGGCGCAGTTGATGGTACTATGACTGAGCCTCTCATCGTAATGGAGGCTTGCCAGGAATTCCAGAACAGACGGGATGTTCATAGATCTGTGGGTGATGATTATTGTTTGTGACAGTACTCCCATTCTTGATGACACCAAGTACTGATTTAGGTGGGCTGTCTGAGGCCCGCTGAAATAATACCGCATTCGGTTCGTCAGTCCCAGGTGTAGAAGAGGAGCTTTCCACTCTAAAATTAATAGGTTTATATATAATTGTGACATGGTTACTCCCCTTGTAGCGGGAAGAACCAGTAAGTTAGATCTAGGATGGATGGTGATGTATGGTTCTAAAACCATGTTGATGTCACCAGGACCCATGGTTGAGTAGGCCAATCAGGTATTATCAAAATACGAGACGCGGAGTCTATAGTTTCTTCCTAAATACCCGACTGATGAGGCGGAGGGATGCATAAATGATCCCCCAAGCAGCCAAGATGCATCTGAACCACTGCCCCAGGTTCTGGTTCCCAAGACATAATTTGATAACTGGTAAGAGTATGGATGTGAATAGGACGTTATCTGGTGTTCCATACCGTGCTGTTCCAGCAATACATATTTGTCCAACATCCATACAGTGTTTCTAGTCTTAGCGTGACCTGTTGTCTGCCACTAAATTCAGTTCCCTGGTAAATTGGTAGCTGATATCCAAATTCTATCTGGATACACTATTGCCAAATAGTGTTGGCCAGATAGTCATATGAGGTCGATACGTTCCTACCCATATGGTTGACATATGCTACCACGGTGGTGTAGTCAATGTGTAGTCTAACATACTGGTGATATAACCCAGAACAATATGACTTAAAGCCAAGGCATGCACTACCCCCCCAGGTATATATGCCCAGCATTTGTAATGATGCCTCCTGTACATCCCCCACAGCTGGAGATGGAATTAGTAGCATCCCAATCCAAGGCCCATGAGACGGGTAACTGTCAATGTTTGGATTGGAACAATGCCTTATGTTATGTCTCCACCATTTTAGTACCATAGTGGCCTCTGTTGGTAGCTTCATAGGTCTGTCAGAATGAACCCCCCCATAAATTTAGAGTGACGCATGATTGCACTCAGTAACTTGATTATGTAATGGTCTGATTTATGTGGCTGGACACAGCCACTAATGCCAATCCTACTACCAGTCTGATGGATAGTTCAGTTTCCTGCAAGCCTCCATAAAGGCTGCAACCTTTTCTTTCGGCAAAGTCCCTGACATGAGAACTGAATTAATGGTGAACCCCAGATAATCCATTTTTTGTTGAAGGTGTTAATTAGATTTAACTGGATGGATGATAAATCCCAGTTCTTCAAACAATTGTTTTGTGGCTGTTTTGCCAACAATAAATATGTCATCTAGATATGCCATTACCATGACTTTTAGTTTTAGCTGTAACGCTAGGGCTGGTTTCAAATTTGTTGTGAATAACCTGGGCTGCTGTAAGTCCATAAGGTAGTGCCCTGTCTTGCCAGAGCTGACCCATCCAGTTAAATTTTAAATAACATCTGTGGTCACCTCTTGTGGGTACTGTATTGTAAGCATCTTTTAACATTGATGCTCGCCAAGTAGTAGTCTTTGGAAGTCAATTGCTTTGCAGTGACAAAGGTTCCCATCTTGAATGAATATATTGTACAAAGGTATTTAAAGTAGTCAATCGATGATGATGCGGCCACCACCATATTCTTTGATTTTATAAGATATTGGACACGAATTCCTGTGATTCGTGTTGGGTTTGTTCAATTACTCCTTTTTATATAGCCGCTGTAGTTCAGCATGTGCTTTGGATTTCCCTATGCCTGTGAGCACGAACATTCGGTTCGGTACATGCTGTACTGGAGGTTAGGTTTTTGTATATTCTATGGTATAACCCTGGTCCCTGCATCCAAATAATATTGTTTCTCCCCCAACTTTCGTGCTTCCTTAATTCTAAAGGAACCAGACCCACCTATCACCATTGTGTTGGGTTTGTGTTGAAAGGCTTGTGCATTTTCCAGGACGGTCGGTCTGGGCTATGGCCTAAAAGACCGATGTTGGGTGTTCCTGGTTTAGCGCCTGCTCCGGTTGCGTTGTCCGGCTGGGGTCCGTAGGGGTTCTGCTTTTATGAGCCCCAGTGATTTCGCCTCTTCATCAAGTTCTTTGACTCGTTTTGGTAAGTCCCCTCCAATATGGTTTGGAGGTTCCAGGTTTACAGAGGCCGGGAAATTTGGGGTCTAAAGCTGGTTGGATATTACTTACCCTGATGTTGTTCGACTCATATTGTGATTTGCAGAGTAAAGCCAGTGCATCTAGGTGGTCTAGGGTCATGTTTTGCTCCTTAATGTGCGGGCAAAAAGCTGTAATCCCTGCCATTAGGACTTGTAGGACTTTCTGAATTGTTAAGTCCCTGATTCTAATAGATGCCCCTACATGTTTCCAGATGCACTGGTTTACTCTGGGAACATTTAGCTGCTTGCAGTTCCCTGGAGGTAAATGTCATGCCATGGTGTCTGATAGTGCCAGTGCCTGCAGTTGGTAGAATGACATATAGTCAATGCTTACCCCGATTTTCAGGTCTTGGCCAGTTTAGCCTGATTGGATAAACTGGGACACCATGTCCAGCATGTTTTCTTTCACCCCAGGCATACTGGGGGTATGTTGATCCTTGCCTCCTTCAGGGTCTGACCAGGGTGGATACTCCGTGCTCTCCTCTGATCAGGGAGAAACACTGTGCAGCCCCTCCAGGGGTACTGCTGTGGGGCTTATTAGTTGCCCACTGTGGCTTTGCCACTTTGGAGTATTTTCACTCTGCAGCCCCACAAGGGGTACTGCTCCTGCAGCCGGTCCAACCGGCTCCAATGCTCTCGGGCACTGGCCACTCCCGGCTGCTCTTTATCCTGCATGCTGCAGCCGCTCCAACCGACCCCGGTGCTCACGGGCACTGGTCGCTCGCGGCTGCCTTGTTTGTCCTGCAGCCGCTCAAACCGACCCCCATGCGCACGGGCACTGGTCGCTCGCGGCTGCATAGTTCCCCGCTCCCAGCCGCTCAAACCGGCTCCCGTGTGCACGGGCACCGGCCGCTCGCGGCTGCTCCTAAAGCCGCTCAAACCGATCCCCATGCACACGGGCACTGGTCGCTCACGGCTATTCAGAGTCGGACTCCTCGGAGTCAACGACTCTGTTAGGTGCTTACCTCTCCCGACCGGCCGGGGCCGGCGCGGGAGCGAAGTCGGGAGTGAAAGTCGGGCACAGCTGTTCCCATTACGGGAGATTACGTGCCTTGGGCTGCTGCTGCCGGCTGCCCGCTACTCCACGGTTCTCCCCCCGCCAGCTTTCCCGCAGCCTTTGTGGATCCGGTCCAAGTCTCCACCTAAAAGGTAAGTGGAAGGAACTCAGAGTCTCCTTACCTGCTGTTCCCGGCTTTCAAATGTTGCCGCTAGGGGAACGTCGTTCCCCCTTGCTGTGACTCGTTGCAATGCGTGTAGCGATATATGGCACGCATGCGTCCTGGCGGGGTTCTTCACGTAGTCACTCACGTGACTCCGAAGTAAAATAATCCCTTTTGACTGCACATGATCCAAATCCCTCCATAACCTGCATATTAACGTGTCCATCTAAAAGCCTCTTAAATGCAGTTTTCGCCCAACTGATGAATATTTCCAACATTTTCTGTTTTTATTTGTGAAAAGACATTAATCCATTTGAGTGAATGATGCAGATGATTCTCCAAAGAAAATGCAACTATTAATATTGCGTTCTCGTTACAACAATGAACCAATGCTGCTTGCACGGTAAACACCCCCCCCCCCCGCTCTCATTTCACCTTGCCTGTGTAGGCTCTGCCTCAACAGTGCAGAAGATTTTAAATAATTCCACATAATTATATATATACGTCTATTATCAAACAATTATTCAAAGTTAAACCCAACTTTACTTGAGCCACAATTAGTTTCAACAGCAAACAACTCTCTATAGGAAATGTACAAAATAGAACATTTTACGTTGCTCGGTACAGGTGACAAAAAACGAAACAAAAAAAAAATCCATATTTCTATATTGATTTAAGAGATATTCAGCCGACATTGGGATATCATTAGGAATAACAGGTTGAATGGCCTCAATCCATGTTGAAATGTTATATAACCTGTACCAGATTCTTCAACTATATACTTAAATGTGCTTTATATGACAAAAAATTTTTTAAATAAGGTTATTCTGAAATTCTAATTTTAGATATTTGGGTTTGCTATCCGGCTGACTAAGTCTTTAAATTTAAAAATGCATTTTTGTTCTTTAGGACTTCTGAATTGGTATTTTTCCACTGTGCTAAATCATTTCCATTTATTCTTCCAAGCATTGATTATAATAAAAGTTTTAATGACACACAAATCAAACAAAAAGGACAAAAGTGCTTTTATTTTCTCCTTTATCTGTTCGGATTGCAGGAAATATTATCTTTGCTAATTATGTTAGCTTTATAATGTTTGAAAGTACATTGTGGGAAGCTAGCTTACCTCCTCTCTGAGTCACAACTACACACCCTTCTCCGACTGAAACTGGCAAACTTAGTGATGTGGTTGTCCATCAACACTTGTTAATTAACTTCACTGATTGGCACTTCAGTAGAACACTCTGCAGGGACTTATTTGATTCATTAACCATATAACCATATAACAATTACAGCACGGAAACAGGCCATCTCGGCCCTTCTAGTCCGTGCCGAACACGTATTCTCCCCTAGTCCCATCTACCTGCACTCAGACCATAACCCTCCATTTCTTTCCCGTCCATATAACTATCCAATTTATTTTTAAATGATAAAATCGAACCTGCCTCCACCACCTTCACTGGAAGTTCATTCCACACAGCTGCCACTCTCTGAGTAAAGAAGTTCCCCCTCATGTTACCCCTAAACTTCTGTCCCTTAATTCTCAAGTCATGTCCTCTTGTTTGAATCTTCCCTACTCTCAGTGGGAAAAGCTTATCCACGTCAACTCTGTCTATCCCTCTCATCATTTTAAAGACCTCTATCAAGTCCCCCCTTAACCTTCTGCGCTCCATAGAATAAAGACCTAACTTGTTCAACCTTTCTCTGTAACTTAGTTGCTGAAACCCAGGCAACATTCTAGTAAATCACCTCTGTACTCTCTCTATTTTGTTGACATCCTTCCTATAATTAGGCGACCAAAATTGTACACCATACTCCAGAATTGGCCTCACCAATGCCTTGTACAATTTTAACATTACATCCCAACTTCTATACTCAATGCTCTGATGTATAAAGGCCAGCACACCAAAAGCTTTCTTTACCACCCTATCTACATGAGATTCCACCTTCAGGGAACTGTGCACAGTTATTCCCAGATCCCTCTGTTCAACTGCATTCTTCAATTCCCTACCATTTACCATGTACGTCCTATTTTGATTTGTCCTGCCAAGATGTAGCACCTTACACTTATCAGCATTAAACTCCATCTGCCATCTTTCAGCCCACTCTTCCAACTGGCATAAATCTCTCTGTAGACTTTGAAAATCTGCTTCATTATCCACAACACCACTTATCTTAGTATCATCTGCATACTTACTAATCCAATTTGCCACACCATCATCTAGATCATTGATGTACATGACAAACAACAAAGGACCCAACACAGATCCCTGTGGAACCCCACTAGTCACTGGCCTCCAACCTGACAAACAGCCAACCACCATTACTCTCTGGCATCTCCCATTCAGCCACTGTTGAATCCATCTTGTTACTCCACCATTAATACCCAACAATTGAACCTTTTTAACCAACCTTCCATGAGGAACCTTGTCAAGGGCCTTACTGAAGTCCATATATACACCATCCACTGTTTTACCCTCATCAATTTCCCGAGTAACCTCTTCAAAAATTTCAAGAAGATTAGTCAAACATGAATCCAGGCACAAATCCATGTTGACTGTTCCTAATCAGACCCTGTTTATCCAGATGCTCATATATATTATCTCTAAGTATCCTTTCCATTAATTTGCCCACCACATTAAAAGAGTAAAAATAATAAAACTTTTGCTTCATGCATCCAAGCTGAAAATCAGGTCACATTTGCAAAATCAGATATGCATTTACCGTACAAGACTTTCTTCAGTACTCCTTAATATGGAGGCTTTTTCAAGATTGTGGTAGGGAGGCAAAAGTACAGGCAGAGTTACCCCAGTTTAGGAGTTATTGGATGCCTGAAATGGGTAACAAGGCAAGGGAATTTTTGAAAGAAAAACAGTAGGACAACATATTGCCCATTGAGTTACTCCAGCACTTTGTGTCTTTTTTTTGTAAATCATCATCTGCAGTCAAGAAGGGTTCCTACCCGAAACCTTCCTTTCCTCCTATGATGCTGCCTGAGCCACCAAGTTACTCCAGCATTTTGTGCGTATCTGCAGTACCATTATTCTACCCGATAATTAATTGATTGATTGATTGTTTGATCGATCGATTGATTCATTGATCGATTGATTGATTGAATATTGTATGGAAACGGGTCCTTTGTCCCACCGAGTTTACCCTGATGATCACATGGATTCAGTGTTATCCCACTTTTGCACCCACTCCCTACACATGAGGGGCAATTTACATCAGCCATTTAATCTACAAACCCGCACGCCTTTGGGATGTGGGAGGAAACCAGATCATCTTGAGAAAATCCACGAGGTCACAGGAAGAATGTGCAAGCTCTGCACAGATGGCACCCGTTGTCGGGATCGAGCCTGGGTCTGGCGCTGTAAGGCAGCAATTCTGCCAGCTGCACCACTATTCCAAACATATTAGATGAAAGATTAATTACACTTCCTGGAATGGTTAACAGCAAACAGTTAACCTGCCCACCTGAGGGAAGGTGTAAGAAGAAACTGCATAGGTATGTTCTCATGTATTCACAGGAGACTATGGATGCTGCCTTACTGCGCCAGAAATCCGGGTTGGATCCTAACTATGGGTGCTGTCTGTATGGGGTTAGTATGTATGGGAGTTGTGTCCGGATGTCCCGATTTCCTCCCACATACCAAAGCCGTACAGGTTTGCAGGATAATTGGCTTCTGTAAATTGCCTATAGTGTGAACTAGGATACAACTAGTGTACGGGGTGATCTCTAGTTGGTGTGGACTCGGTGGACCGAAAGATCTGTTTCCACACTGTATCTCCAAATTAAACTAAAGTTCACTTCAGCGGTTTGCCTTATGTTGCTGCTTACATACATGGGGGTTGCACGTAAGGTCATCGGGTCAAAGGGCGTGACGCACGGAGCAGCTCAATCCATCTGGAGGACATGGCAGCTTCCAGCATACACTGTAAACATACGAAATGCGTGCTTTCTTACCTGTTAAAAACCGCCGAAATGGTGAATTTTTGCGCTGTAAATCATTGTGGAGGGTGACTGAGCGCTCTGAACCAAATGCTCGAGTGTCGCGGCCCAAATATGCTTAAACATTACTGGCCCAATATATCGGCTTAATACTTCAGACAGCCAACTTAGTCTGAACTTACTCAATCCAGAGCCTATCCCATTAGTCGGCTCAATATCCGCTTAATACTTAAATTTACTTAGTCTGAGTCAACAATCCCGAAAAATGTTTTACGTTGCGTTGTCTGTTCTGAAAGATCTTAGCAGGAACCAGATCACTTTGGATGAAGGATAAGAGTGTTCCTGGGTACTCTTAGGAGTTCAGACTCAAGGGGTCGAATAGTGCCCTTGGAGACCCCGGCCAAACTGTAGCCTCTTACTCAGCCTTCAGCGATTATTTCCAGCAAGAGCTGCCGACTACGCCAATGTTGCGGCACAATTATGCTTAAACAGACAAAAACGCAAATAAAATCAGCGATCAAGCAGTACAATCTTTATTTCGCCAGGCCGGTGTGGTAAAACTCTTAACAGTATGCAGATTACAGACTATACAGAGTTCTCATCCCCACACAAAGGGGCAGTGATCTAATTACATATATCTACAATAACCAATGATTCAGCAATACCTTATCTACAGATCATAGCACAGCCTCTTGCTTCTTAAGATTGACAGATCCTTAAGATTGACAGCTTCTTAAGATTGACAGGTTCTTCTGACACAGGAAGGGTTAGCCTTTTATGGTTATATGGGAAGGCTATATTTCTGCAGAACAAGCATTTTGGGTTTTTCTACTTATGACGCACATTATAATCTTATAGTCTGAATTCTCTCTCAATGTTTACATTGTAGAGGAGACATTCATGAAGCTGTGCTTGTTATCTCGCTTATGTTATTGGAAAGGGAACATCAACAGTCTGCTAGCTTTGTTAGTGTACTGAATGCAAAGGTTAGTGCTTTTTTGCTAGCTTTGCAATTTAATAGAAGAAGGTTAAAGCTTGTCTTAGTCTCAGCGGAATCCATTTTGTGAGTTTAAATCATTATTAACTTCCACATTCCTTCCTCTTTATCAGTTTATGATAACATTCACAATCCCCGGGTAGGTACATAATGGTCTCAAGCAATTAACAATAAAAATTAGAGCAATGATTACTAAAACGAGCCATAGTGTGGCGGTCCCTGGGGGTAGGCCACTCCTTGGATCATCCCCCTCGCCGATTGAGGGACAGGGGCGTTGGTCTGCCACGGGGTTTCCTGACGACTCCCTAGGGGTAGAGATAAGGGTGTCGTGGTGTGTACTCGGACTGCAGGAATTAAAAAGCTTCTTTTGAATCCCGCCTGGTGTCCGGTCTTTTCCTGACCTTGACCAGGCCACTACACTGGTGACCTCGACGTGATGGTGAGAATTCCACAGCTCGTCGGCATGTTCACCCAGCGCCTGCATGTCGTTAAACGGATCCCTGGCGAGCTGCATGCGAATTTCGGGAGGCAGCTGCTGCAGGTAGGCATATTTAAATAAAAAACACGGCTCATGTTCCCCCATTAGGGTGAGCATGTCTTCCAGGAGGGCAGACGGCTGGCGGTCGCCCAGGCCGTCCATTCTGAAAATGCGAGCTGCCCGCTCGGCGTCACCCAGGCCAAACCTCCTGATGAGAAATGCTTTAAGGCCAGTATATTTGTTTGTTACCGGGGGGGCCCTGAGGAAAGGCTTAACTCGCCTCGCAGTTAGTTGGTCAAGCGAGCCAACCACGTAATAGTACTTAGTCTCATCCTGCGTGATACCTCTCACAGCAAACTGTGCCTCTGCCAGCTGGAACCAGGTTTCGGGTTCTTTGGTCCACAGCGTTGGGAGCTTCAACGCAACGGCGTTATTATCCATCACGATGCGTGATGAACGACGCGGAGAGGGCGCGGCTCACTGACCCAGACTGGGTAGACGCTCTACCATGGGTTTTGCTGGGGATACGTACCGCACCCAAGGAGGACTTGGCCTCCTCCTCCGCCGAGTTGGTGTATGGGTCTCCGTTAACGGTGCCCGGGGAGTTCATCCCGCCGGCACGTGGCCAGGTGGAGCAGCCTTCGGACGCTCTGCAACGTCTTCGGCAGATGGTGGGCAAGCTGGCGCCGGTGCCCACGTCTCGTCATGGGTCCTTCCGTCCGCACGTTCCCTCTGCTCTGGAGGACTGCCAGTTTGTTTTTCTGCGCAGGGATGCACATCGGACACCTCTACAGCGGCCGTACGAAGGTCCCTTCCGGGTCTTGGAACATGGCTCGTCGACTTTCGTCCTGGACATGGGGGGTCGGCGTGAGACTGTTTCAGTTGCGCGGTTGAAGCCAGCACATATTGATATCGATCGGCCGGCGCTGGTACCGCTGCCCCGTAAGCGAGGGCGGCCTCTGTCTAGGGTACCTCCTCCTCTGGCTACTTCGTCCCCCGCACTTGTTGACCAGGCGCCTGTTCCAGGGCCGAGCGTTGTGTGCACCCGGGCTGGCCGGCTTGTACGCCCTCCTGTCCGTTTCTTACCTCGGGTACTTGGGGGGGGGGTCCTGTGGCGGTCCCTGGGGGGTAGGCCACTCCTTGGATCATCCCCCTCGCCGATTGAGGGACAGGGGCGTTGGTCTGCCACAGGGTTTCCTGACGACTCCCTAGGGGTAGAGATAAGGGTGTCGTGGTGTGTACTCGGACTGCAGGAATTAAAAAGCTTCTTTTGAATCCGCCTGGTGTCCGGTCTTTTCCTGACCTTGACCAGGCCACTACAATAGTGTAATATAGTATTCCAAAGTCCATCAAGCCAACTGAATGGTCAGCATCTCCCATTTACTTCATTGTACCCATGCATGTCACTGTTAACTTCATGGATTTTCTCAATTTCTTGGGAAATGTGGGCAGCAAGGTCGGTGATATTGGTAGTCTCATCGGGGAAATAAGTGCAACATTCACGGTTTATGATAGCACAGGTGCCTCCTTTTTCTGCCAAGATAAAGTCCAATGCCATGCGATTTTGTAAGGCCATAGTGTGGATGGCAACCATCTCTGCTGTAATAGATGGCATGACCTTATTTACATCTGTTAAGGCACTAGCGGTTGCATTTACCAATGTCTCCATGGTGGAGGCCATATTGATCAATTCTCGAGAAGCACGAGCAGTCCCCCAGAATGGGAAGGCAATCATCCAAAATGGTTCTAGTTCTGATATGCCCCATCTTGTTCTGAAGGGAAGGGGCAACTCAGTTAGTTGTTGCACCATACGCATGTGGGGAAAGTCATAAGCCAGATAGCAGCATCCTCTCCAGTTGTCGTTCTTACCCAACCTCATGTCAAAAGTGGAGTCATCTCCTGGTGGCATCCCTGGCAGCCAAGGGTATGCCCATGATCCACATACAAAGTGTGTTCCATTTACTGGTCAAGGTGGTCTCATAATAGAGAATGGGAGGTTTGAAGTGCAAGAACTGTTTCCCAAATACACTCCTTTTCCTTTGCCGTTACAATGACAGGTGCCATTTACAGAGATACAGGGATTGCTTGCTAGTTTCAGTCGGGGATTTTTCCAACTTTTGGTCTCATCTTTCTTCCAACCTGATTCAAATGGGGGAGTGTACCATCCCTTAAAGTCGTTACACACAATTTCCCCACCATTTGTCCCTCTTGTGTTCTCTCTGCACCTGCCAGCAGCAGTTCCATTGTGAAAGCCGTATACGGCCATAACTTTGGTCTGGTTTACGGGTATTGGTACCAATGGTATGTCTCCCCCGCTGTTGTGGGAAATGTAGGTGCACACCCAACAGTTACTACCATCCCCCCTTCGAGCAAAATCATAGCTCATGGCCAAAAGGGTACTAGTCCAGGCCACCTGGGCCATTACCAGGACGCTGAGGAAAGTTATTAGTGTCATTGTTCTTCTTTCCTTTAAAAATTAATTTGCAATCAGGAAGGAATCTGGGGACAACACTTCTTATTATAATACAGCTTCCTCTTTGTTGATCTTCATCATCAATACTTATTTCATAGTAAGAAAGACTATTTTTAATATACAATAGTTATAAAACAGTTAACACGATTACATACAAAGATTATCAAGAATTGAGAATGGAGCTGTCAACTATCTTTATGCAGAGCTTATATAAAAAATGAAGAGTAATAATAATAATCTCCCCACTCCGGGACCTACCCGAGGGGGGCCTCTCCCCTCCCGATCCCTCAGCTCCAGGGATGCTCGCCCCCCTCACCCGACATCATCGCAGCCTTGCTGGAGAAGACGGGGCCTGCGGTAGTTTACATCGAGACAGATATAGAGATAGAGAGAGACAGAGGGAGAGACAGAGACAGAGACAGAGACAGAGGAAGAGACAAAGAGAGACAGAGAGAGACAGCGAGAGAGAAACAGAGAGAGAGAGAGAGAGAGAGAGAGAGAGAGAGAGAGAGAGAGAGAGAGAGAGAGAGAGAGAGAGAGAGAGAGAGAGAGAGAGAGAGAGAGAGAGAGAGGAGGAGAGAAGAGAGATATGTAGGTATACATACATATCTATCCATTTCTATCCTATTGTATATATCTTTATCTATATATATCTCTCGTCTCTCTACTCTATCTATATATCTATCTCTTCTCTCTCTCTCGCTCTTCTGGATAGAGAGGCTGTGTTTTTTCTCAGCTCCAGTGGCTGAGAAGTTTTAAGCAGCCTTTGAAGGATCCTGTCGCTGGGAAAGGAACAGAGGCAGAGGGGCTTCATAGTCTAACTTATTGTTGGACTGTTGAAACTTTCCAATGCTTTAAAGACTCCTCCATTTAGCGTGAAAATCCCTTGATAATTTTCTGCATTGTCGAGGGAGCAGGGTGCGGCTGTCATTGGCGGACTGCCAAGAGTGCCTGGATATCGAGGGTTTGAAGTTTTTCGGTGCCTTTGCTGTGTTTTGGCACTGATTCTCTGCCCTAAAGTCATTTTGCACAGTGCGGCTGCCTGGCTTAATGTGAAGACGGTGCTTTTGCGTTCGGCAAGAAAGGGCGAGCTGGCTTTCTGGCATGGACGAGTTTGGAACTTTCCTTCTTCAGCTGGAGGACTTTGCTTTTTGAGGATTGCTTTGGACTGTGACTGTCCCTGGGAATTAATTTGCTGAGCTGCTGGAGGGACGGGAGCTGGTTTGTGCCTCTGCCCGGATGGCGATGGCGGGGGCGCGGCAGAAGGCGAGGAGCTACGCAGTAGTGACATCAGCAGCGGAAGCGAGGCCATCTGAACATGAGCCTCATGTTGACTTGAACTGGGACAGTTTTGGTATCTCGGTTCAAACTGGGCCCCAGATGTCCAGGGGAGCGATTACGAAGGCTATGAATACCCTTCTTGGTAGGGGGGCTATTGTCTCTTCCGAGCTCGAGAGGGGAAAGGTTGAGATGATATTGAAGAAACGGGAGGATGTGGCCACAGTGGTGGAGAGGGGGATTTCAGTGGGGGGGGGTCCATATACAGGTGGACCCATGGGTGTCCAGGGTGAGACCGGTTCTCCTGCGGAGTTGCCCTACATGTATTCCGGATGCGACACTCATTCCACACCTGTCTCAGATTGGGGAGGTGCGGTCTAAGTGCTTTAGGCTCATGCACCCTGGGGGGGACCCGGAGGAAAAAGGGATTCTCAGTTTCAAAAGGAGGGTGTTCGTGAAGGTGGGGGAGGGGGAAGGCGATGAGGGGAGTTTCGAGGTGGAGTGTAGGGGTCTCCCTAGAACCGTGCGTTGGAGTTGGGGAAAGGCACGGTGTCATGCGTGCGGTTGTTATGGACATCTCCGTAGGGAATGTCCTAATCATGGGGTCGCTGCCAGAACCTCTAGCGCAGCGGCCCAGGAATGCACTGCTGGCCCATCAGCGGTGGCTCGTCATGCCTCGGAGGGGCGGGGTGGAATTGCTGACCTGGCTGGGGCTGCTGGCTCTGCCTCGGTGATCCGGGGCAGCGGGGATAGCCCTTCTGGGTCTGTAGTTTCCGCCTTGGGGACCCGGGGCAGCGAGGGCCCCCGCCCCCTACATCTTGAACCTGTGGGGGTGGCTGAAGGTGAGGCACAGAGGGAGGGTGGAGAGAAATGGGAGCAGCAGAAGAAGAAGAGGAGTAAGCAGAAAAAGATTACCCAAGTGAGTCAAAAGCAGGTGGGTGTGCAACTGCCGAGTGCGGAGATCACCCAAGGGGTGCCTGTCAGCTCCAGGGAGGCCCAGAGTGAAACTGCCGTGGCCCAGCAAGGAGCTGAGGTGGCTCTGACGGGAGTAGGGAAGGTAACACGTGCGGGTGGTAAAGTGGCTGGGGGTAGTGTGGAGGCGGAAGACCCTTCCTTTATGGAGGTCACCACACCGCCGCATGCTAGTGGGACAAAAAGGAGGATTGGGCCTGGCGAGGAAGAGCAAAGACGTGAATCCAAAGTAAGGGGGGTGCAGTTTTCCAGTCCTTCCACCACCGATGTGGGTGGAGGTCAGGAAATGAAGTCTTCTGGGTTGGAGGTTGAGCCTCCGCTTCAGGGATCTCTCGAGGGTACCATAGGGTCAGGTGACGGGGTAGACCCCTCTGGAGCTGTGTCCTCTGGGCGGGGGGAGGTTCTTTCGTCACAGGGGCCCTCCGAGGGAGGTATCTCATCGTGTGTTGATCTTGGCTCCCCTGGGGGTGCGTCCTCTGGATCGGAGGAGGTCCCCTCGTTTCAGAGGCCTACTAAGGGTGTTAGCACGCAGGAGGGTGGGACAAGCTCCCCTGGTAGTGTGGACCCTGAGACGGGGGATGAGCAGAGTCAGCCCGAGGGAGGGGGGCCGGGGGGAATGGTGTACCAATCAATGCTCAATATTGGAGCCAGTGGAGGTGCCGAGGTGTGTATTGTACTGCCGGCTGATTTGGCAGGGGAGAGAAAAAAGACTGGTGGAGAGCCTCTGGGTGTTGCCAGTGGAGGGGTTGCTTTCGGTGCTGTGGAGGTCGGAGTTGTTTCGGGCAGCGACCTTCTTTCGGATTCTGGGGGTGCCAGTTTACCACAGACCCTGGGGGTGCCTCTTGTTTTCTCTTCCCCAGTCCTAGATGTGGAGGGTGAGGACAGAGCGCAGGAGCCCAGCCAGTCAGTGGGCTGCGTGATGCGGATAGGGGCTTTGGGACCCTTCCCCGGCATTGATCCTGGGGGTGGTGACATGTCGGAGGAGGGGGAGAGGGATGGGGCCAGTTTGTGTGAAGGGGTTGGCGAAATTCCAGAGAGCTCTGGTCTTTCGACTTCTGAAAATGACCTTGGTGATGCTGAGCGTGTTGTGTCAGGTGCGAGTAACTTGGCCGATAGCCCAGGAACCAAGGACGAGTCTCATACAAGTGCTATCTGCGAGTTGCTGGAATTTTTAAAAACAAGCCGTTCCAACAAGACAAAGTTTGAGGCTGCTAAGAGACGGTGGGCTGATCTGTCGGCCTTAGTTGAAACTCTCGAGGCTATCCTTGCCAGCGAGGATAGTGGTCTTCCTGGCTCTGAGCAGTGCCTGCTTAGGGGCTTTTTGGAGTTCCTAAGAGAGAGGGCTACAGAGCCCAGGAGGAGAAGTGGGAGGATTTCAAACTAATGTACCAGTGCATTCACGTTAGTTACCCTAAATTTAAACGGGAGTAGAGCGAGTTTTCGCAGATTCCAGCTTTTATCGGTCCTTAGGGAGGGGAAATTTGCAGTGTGTTTTCTGCAGGAGACGCATACTGTTGTCAGTGATGAACCCACCTGGAGATTGGAGTGGGAAGGTGAGGTCTATATGAGTCATCTTAGCTCAAATTCGAGTGGGGTGGCCATTCTGTTGGCTCAGAATTTCCTGCCCAATATTATAAAAGTGCAAGAAGTTGTGCCAGGACGTTTGCTCCATCTGGCCGTGAGCCTGGATGGCATGCCGTTGCATTTCATTAACGTGTATGCCCCCAGCTCCGGCACCATGCAGGCCGGCCTACTTCAGGAGGTGAGTGCTCTGTTGAGCACTATTGATCGGGGAGAGTGTGTCTTCCTTGGGGGGGACTTTAACTGCACACTTGAGGTGCGAGATCGTTCTGGTACTCAGTGTGCCCCTGCTGTAGCGAAGAAGCTGAGAGGGTTGATTGATTCTTTTGAGTTGGTTGATGCGTGGCGGGACCTCAACCCAGACTCCACTGCTTTTTCATGGAGGTCTGAGGGCGGTGGTTCCCGCATTGATCGAATATATATCTCCCGAGCGTTTGTTTCCCGTGTCTCAGCGGCCTCAATGCAGCTGGTGCCATGCTCGGACCATTGTCTGGTGCGTGCGGATTTTAATCCAGCGTGCGCTCGGGGCGGGTCTGCGTATTGGCACTTTAATAACCGGCTGCTGGAGGATCGGTGTTTCCGGGAGTCATTCAGTCAGTTTTGGGTGAGGTGGAGAGAGAGGCAGAGGTGCTTCTCTTCCCTTAGGCAGTGGTGGGATGTGGGGAAAGCTCACATCCGTATTTTTTGTAAGGAATACACGTGGGGGTCGACCGGGCGGCGGGACTCAGCGGTTGAGAAGCTTGAGAGGGAGCTGAGGGACGCAGAGTCTCGCCTGGGTCAGGTTGGAGGTGAATCTTGCGAATGGGGTGTGTTTCATGAGAAGAAGGAAGCCTTGAGGAACCTGCAACTTGAGAGGTCCCGGGGCGCTTATGTGAGGGCGCGGGTCCAGATGCTGCACGATCTGGATCGAGCTTCGCCTTTCTTTTTCTCTCTGGAGAAAGGGCGGGGAGCCCGCAAACAGCTCGTGGAGCTGCTAGCGGATGATGGCTCCTCTGTCACGGATCCAGAGAGGATTAGTGCCTTGGTCAGGTCCTTTTATGGATCCCTGTTCTCCGCAGGTGGAGTCAGTGGGGAAGCTCAGCAGGACCTGTGGAAGAGTCTACCGATTATGGATAGGGAGGTGGTCGATATTCTTGATGGCCCTTTATCTTTGGAGGAGTTGACTTGTGCATTGCATCAGCTCAGGAGGGGTAAGTCCCCCGGGATGGATGGGCTGATGGTAGAGTTTGTAAGAGCTTTCTGGGGTATCCTGGGGGGTGATTACATGTTGGTTCTGGGGGAGAGCCTGGCGACCGGGGAGATGCCCCTCTCGTGGCGTAGAGCAGTTGTTGTCCTGCTGCCCAAGAAGGGGGAACTCCGCTTGTTGAAAAACTGGCGCCCGGTCTCTCTCCTATGCACAGAGTATAAAGTTTTTGCACGGGCGATGGCAAATCGCCTGGGCTCCGTGCTGTCTCAGTTGATTCACCATGACCAGTCCTACACAGTCCCTGGTCGGTCCATTCAGGATAACATCCACCTGGTTAGGGACCTGATTCATCTAGCACAGGGAACTGGTCAGTCAGCTGCTTTTCTGTCTCTTGATCAGGAGAAGGCTTTTGATAGGGTAGAGCATGAATACCTTTTCGGGACGTTGCAAGCGTTCGGATTTGGACCGCATTTTGTGGCCCGGGTCCGCCTCTTGTATGCTGCAGTGGAGTGCCTTGTGAAGGTTAATGGTGCGTTGTTGGCTCCCTTTCATTTTGGGAGGGGGGTCCGTCAGGGGTGCCCCATGTCAGGTCAGTTGTACGCGGTCTGTGTGGAGCCGTTCTTGTGTCTTCTTCGGAGGAGGTTGACAGGCCTGGCCCTACCGGGCCCGGGGGTGGAGTTGGTTCTTTCGGCATATGCCGATGATGTACTCCTTATGTTCACCGATCCTGGTGACCTGCGGAGGATGCGTGATTGCCAGAAGATATTCTCGGCTGCATCTTCTGCCAGGATTAATTGGAGCAAGTGCTCTGGACTTTTAGTGGGTCAGTGGCAGGTGGACCCCCTGCCAGAGGAGATGGTAATGTTTGCGTGGAGCACCACGCACCTCCTCTATCTGGGGGTGTACCTGAGTCCCACTGAGGATGCTTGTCCGGCAAACTGGCAGGAGTTGGAGACGAAAGTGGTTGCCAGGCTGGGGCGCTGGTCAGGCCTGCTTGGAGTTCTTTCTTTTCAGGGGAGGGTGTTGGTCATAAACCAGCTGGTGGCCTTCATGTTATGGTACCGGCTGGCTACTCTTGTCCCGCCTTCCATTTTTGTAAATGCTTTACAGAAGAAGCTGGTGGACTTCTTTTGGGGAAATAGGAAGCACTGGGTTTCCGCAGCGGTCCTGAGTCTCCCGTTAGAGGAGGGTGGCCAGTCCTTGGTATGCGTGCGTACCCAGGTGGCGGCTCTCCGCCTCAGGACTCTGAGGAGGTATATGTATATAGAGAACCCCCCCAGATGGCACGTTTTGGCCACATATTTTTTCCGACGGGGTCGTTGTCTAAGGGGGGTCTCGCGGCTCCCGGAGGCGGGCATCAGTCGACCCGCCCTAAGGGGCTTGCCTGTTTTCTACCGGGATGTGTTAAGAGTGAGGAATCTGGTTGTTTTCAGCCAGCGTGTTGCTCCACGAGGGGAGGGGGATGTTGCAGCTGCGGGAGTGGCCGGTCCTCACCAAATCATGGCGGGTGTCGAGGAGAGGCGCGAGCCTAGAGTGGTTTTGAATGAGCTCTTACCCGATCCGTCAGATCTGCTCATCGGGCCTCGGTTCCGGGACATATCTCGGGCACCGGCTCCACACAACCTGAGCCGCCTTTCGGAGATGATTAGCGTGCCGTTTCGTGACGCGAAGAGACGCTCACTGTATAGAATGTTCCTGCACATTCTGCACCTCCTTGCCTTCGTCTCCCGTCCCGACACTCCATGGCGGACGGTGTTACCACCTGAAGGCGGGGAAGGTCCCCAGTGGGGGTCCCTCTACACGGGAGTTGTCCCCCTTTACATTGGGGACCTGTGGTGGATAGTGATGCACGGAGCGGTGGCATGTAACAAACTTTTGAGTCGGTTCACGGACTCGTCCGCTGCCTGTATTTTCTGTGGCGAGGAAGATACCGTGTTCCACATTTATATGGAGTGTGAGAGGCTACTGCCCTTGTATCAATATCTGAAGGGGTTGTTGCTAAAGTTGTGGTTACATTTTAGTCCTACGATTCTTGTGTTTGGACACAAGGCAGGTTGTGGGGAGAGCCAAGTGGGAGGGTGGGACCTACCTGTCTGTCTACTCCTGGGCCTGGCCAAGATGGCCATACGCGGGTCCAGGCAGCAGGCGATGGATGGTCAGGCAAGGGTCGGCTGCTTGCCCCTCTTTCGGGCCTACGTCCGTGCACGTGTGTCCCTGGAGAGGGAACATGCGGTGTTCACGGGGACTTTGGAGGTATTCCGTGGGCGCTGGTCACCGCGAGGGGTTGAGAGTATTGTGAATAATGATTGTAATGTTGTACTATAATGACACTTGGTATAATGTAATTTCGTTTTGTGTATGACGTGATCTGTTGTATTATTTGATGTGTTGAATAAAGTCTTGGAAAAAAAAAAAAAAAAAAAAAAGAGAGAGACAGAGAGGGGACTTTGGAGGTATTCCGTGGGCGCTGGTCACCGCGTGGGGTTGAGAGTATTGTGAATAATGATTGTAATGTTGTACTATAATGACACTTGATATAATGTAATTTTGTTTTGTATATGACTTGATCTGTTGTATTATTTGATGTGTTGAATAAAGTCTTGGAATTGGAAAAAAAAAAAAAAAAAGAGAGACAGAGACAGAGACAGAGAGAGACAGAGAGAGAGACAGGGAGAGAGGGAGAGAGAGAGAGAGAGAGAGAGAGAGAGAGAGAGAGAGAGAGAGAGAGAGAGAGAGAGAGAGAGAGAGAGAGAGAGAGAGAGAGAGAGAGAGAGAGAGAGAGAGAGAGAACGACAGACAGACAGACAGACAGACAGACAGACAGACAGACAGACAGACAGACAGACAGACAGACAGACAGACAGACAAACAGACAGACAGACAGACAGACAGAGACATTAACACTGTGTTTTTTATTTTCTGTTTTTGGATTGAATTCTGTTTTTAATTTGTGTCTCTGTGATGTATTTTTTACCTGTTCTATTCCGATTATATGTTTTTTTTCCGATTTGTAAGGTGTCCTTGAGATGTCTGAAAGGCGCCCATTAAATAAAATGTATTATTATTATTATTATTATTAAATTTATAAAACTGACATTTCTTTATTTTTCCCTACGGCCCGCAGAAATGTGGCAAATATATAATAGTAGGGATGTCACAAAATTTTGAGATGTTAAAAATCAAGCCTGTAATTTATCCAATCAGATTAAGCATAAAAAAACCTTTAATTTTACACCCAATTAACTTTCATATCTTCAATATTAAAAAAGTCATTGTCATTTTCATACTCGGAAATTAGCTCCTTGTTCCCTATTGCTTTTCCATTAACTTAACACAAAAGCTGTGATTGAGGGCAAGGGCCATTAACACAGATATGTGTTCAAAATCCTCAAACATCCACTCTCAAGATAATCAAAATCACTATTTTTTGCACAATCATGTCATAAGAACATCTAAATTATTTGTATTTTGTGTAATTGTCTATCCATGATCAATATTTTCATACTAAATATCTGACTAAAAACTTCCACAGTACAAACAGATATCGGGGCCAATTAACCTAACCAATTAATCATCAGATTAAAATGAAATTTTTAATTAAAACGCCAAAAACTAGATAAGATGTTAAATAAACATCCTACATCCTTTTGTTTTGTCCTGAACTTCATTCCGTGATTTTGAAGGTGTTGAAGTTGAGCCCGACTTTCAAATCCAGCGATTCAATAGACCAGCAACGTTATGAAAAAAAAACACGAATGGGATGACTGAACGAGATTTCCTCTACGCCATAGGCTTGCCGTACGAGGAATTCCTCCGACAACCAATGAAAAACCTGCATTTTACTCACCCCCCCCCCCCCCACAGCCTCTCGAGTCGCACGCACAGGCAGTGGGCAGATCGAGATCGCCACTGATCGCGGGGATTGTAACGACACTATATTATAATGTGGCCCTCATACTGAAAAGTTTGGAGGCCCCTGAAAGTAAACTAAACAATCACAATCAATCACAATCACAATAATACTTTATTAGCCAAGTATGATTTGCAACATAAGAGGAATTTCATTTGCCAAGTCAGTCATACAAATAAAAAGCAACGGAACACACAAAATATATTTTAACATAAACATCCACCACAGTGACTCCTACACATTCCTCACTGTGATGGAAGGTGAAAAAAAGTTCAAATCTCTTCCCTTCTTTGCTCTCCCGCGGTCGGGGGTCTCGAGCCCTCCGTTGACGGGGCGATCTTGACT
Source organism: Amblyraja radiata (assembly GCF_010909765.2). Classification (NCBI taxonomy): domain Eukaryota; kingdom Metazoa; phylum Chordata; class Chondrichthyes; order Rajiformes; family Rajidae; genus Amblyraja; species Amblyraja radiata. Next base: position 32,266,747 of record NC_045970.1, on the reverse strand, counting down.
CTGGTAGCTGGCGGTGTTTAGCTCTCCGCTTCGGGGCGATCAGCTCCTGCATCGGGGGGATGTCAGCAACCCCGTGCCGGGGCTCTAAACTAATATAGAGATTTGTTCAAAACTACAAACAATAGACAATAGACAATGGACAAAAGGTGCAGGAGTAGGCCATTCGGCCCTTCAAGCCAGCACCGCCATTCAATATGATCATGGCTGATCGTCCCCAATCAGTACTCCATTCCTGCCTTCTCCCCATATCCCCTGACTCCGCTATTTTTTAGAGCCCTATCTAGCTCTCTCTTGAAAGCATCCAGAGAACCTGCCTCCACCGCCCTCTGAGGCCGAGAATTCCACAGACTCATAGAAACATAGAAACATAGAAGATAGGTGCAGGAATAGGCCATTCGGCCCTTCGAGCCTGCACCGCCATTCAATATGATCATGGCTGATCATCCAACTCACCATTCTCTGTGAGAAAAAGTGTTTCCTCGTCTCCGTTCTAAGTGGCTTACTCCTTATTCTTAAACTGTGGCCCCTGGATGTTGGGGGAGTCCAATCGGGTACATGTTTCCTGCCTCTAGCGTGTCCAAGCCCTTAACAATCATACAGCTGTTTGGCTACATCACTACTTTTGATTTCACAGTTCAATCTCCAGGGTATTGTGTGCGAGCCACGTGAATATTATGTGGGAATAGCTTCATCCGCTTGTTTTCATGTTTCCTATTGTAAGCTTCCACAGCCTTGCAGCTCCTGACAATAACATAGGATGAAAGAACAGATGCTGAAAAATCTGCAGCGTATATTATATTGCTTGGATCAAAGAGTTTGGACGGAGAAACAGCATGCATTGATTTGATTTCTGAACAGCTTCTGTTCTTGAAACAATTACAGAATTTATGTTTAAAGAATGACTTCTGTGAACATTCTTGAGTTAGACATTTGAGATTAAACATGAGATTAAAGGACTGGTTTACCATGCAGGCAGATCCTTTACTGAAAGCAAACATTTCAAAGGCAATGTGGAACACCATAAACACAAAGAGCAAATAGACGGGAGTGAATTGGAGACACAAGAGACTGCAGATGCTGGAATCTTGAGCAACACGCACAAATTAGAGGGTCAGGCAGCATCTATGCAGGGAATTGACAGACAACTTTTAGACTTCAGACTTTAGAGATACAGCCTGGAAACAGACCCTTTGGCCCACCGAGTCCGTGCCAATGAGCAATCCCTGCACATTAGCCTATCATACACATTTATAATTTTACCAAAGCCAATTAACCTACAAACCCATATGTCTGGGAGTGTGGGAGGAAACCGGAGCACCTAGAGAAAACCCACGCAGTCACAGAGAGAATGTACAGACAGCACCCGTAGATACATAGATACATAGACAATACGTAGGCCAATCGGCCCTTCGAACCATTCACTGTGAGCATGGCTGATCATCCACAATCAGTTCCCCGTTCCTGCCTTCTCCCCATATCCCTTGATTCCGCTAGCCTTAAGAGCTCTAACTCTCTCTTGAATGCATCCAGTCAATCGGCCTCCACTGCCTTCTGTGGCAGAGAATTCCACAAATTCACAACTCACTGGTTCATACCTGGGTATCTGGCGCTGTAAGCTCTGATACGTATCTCCTTGACTCCATCCCACTGCCCATTGTCCACCACAATCTTGCCACTGCCCCAATATGTCATGAGGTTGAAAAGGCCGTGCAAAGCAAAGAGCAACGAGGCAAGTTCCCTCCTGGCGGGAGGTCATAATTCCCTCATCTGGCTAAAGGAAAGTAGGAGAGCTCAGTGATGCCAAAACCGTCCACCTCAAGAAAAATGATTACAAAGTGGTCTTCTTACTGTCTATCACAGGGACAGGCTTCAAAGAAATCCTCCTCCTGCTCTTCCCAGACCTGCAACCCAGTTCCCATCTGTCAAGAGGTGCAATGGATGGATACCATCTTCAGAATACAGCAAGCAGCATTGTGCACTGCTGGTGATCTCTCTCACAATCCTGTCGTACCTTTCAAAATTCCATCACCCAAGTGGGATTTTTTGTGACTACATACACGCTAGTAATTTGTTTCATTCATCATATTTGAAAACATTAGCAACGCAGTGGTGCTGGTTTCCAACGGGAACGGCGACAGAGGCACCACACATCTCTGTCCTCCAGTTCCTACGGACTTCCGACGCTGGAAGTATAGGATTTTGGTGTGTTATTATCATGCCTTACAATGCTATGTACGACAGTGATAGCTACCTCTACTGAAGTGTGGATCGCTAGAAACTCTTTTTTTAATTTATTTTTATTAGAAGCAATGTACAGTAGTATAAACCGTGGCATAAGACATAATACGTTTCGTGTACAACTTCGTGTTTTAAATTGAACAATAGAAAAGTAACAGAAGAAAGAAAAATAGAGAAAAGAAGAGAGTAAGTGAAGTAGTGATGTGTAAACCCCTGGATCACCACTCCAGGAGTTAACAAGTGATAGTTAGTAGAAGGATAGAGAGAAAAAACACATAGTTGTAAAAAGAAAAGGAAAGAAGAAAGAACGGAAAAACAGAAAAACAGAAAGGGGGTATACCTACTTCATATCTTTCCACACCCCTCACCCAGTTCAGAAACGGTTAATTTCCAGAGTTGTGTTGCACCATGTTATGCTTGTAATAAATCGATGAAAGGAGACCATATCCTTAAAAATTGCTCTGATTTTCCTGCTAGGACGAATCTCATATCTGCTTGCTAGAAACTCATCCGCCCTTTGACAGGTCTTGTGTTTGGTCTTGCTAGGGGTCCGCATCCCGCTCCTCACCTGGCAAACCAGGTGGGGGTGACGGCTTAGTCGCCGACTATCCGACCATGGAGCAGGTAGCACGGGATTACATGGTACCTGTGGCGGGGGGGCCTCCCCCCGACCTGACCTAATGTTACCCAGTAAGATGGCCCTGAAGCAAGGCAAGTCTTCCCCAGCTGGTCCCGGAAGTAGATCTGCTATCCTCAATTACAATTGCTCCATTCTTTTAAATCTTTATTTATCTTTAATCAGACTTGACTGGATTTTATCTTGCACTAAACGTTATACCTTTTATTCTGAATCTTCACACTGTGGATGGCTCAGTTGTAATTATGTTGTCAATTGGCTGACTGGAGTAACTAACAAAAGCTTTTCACTAGTACCTCGATACACGTGACGATCATAAACTAAACTAATGATGGCTTTCCTCCAGTAAATGTTGGCAAAATAGAACATCAATCCAAAGCGATAACTGGTCCTATGGTGAACGCCTGGATTGTTTATAGACACAAAAATCTGGAGTAACTCAGCGGGTCAGGCAGCATCACTGCAGTGAAGGAATGGGTGACGTTTCAGGTTGACACCCTTCTTCAGACGTCTCGACCCCACCCATTCCTTCTCTCCAGAGATGCTGCCTGCCTGCTGAGTTACTCCAGCTTTTTGTGTCTGTAAACAATCCAAGTGTTCACCATAGGACCAGTTATCATTTTGGATTGATGATCTATGGAGGAAAACCATCATTAGTTTAGTTTAGTTTATTATCTTCGGTTTGAACCAGCATCTGCAGTTCCTTCCTACACTTGGATTATTTAGCTTAGTTTAAAGATACAGCGCGGAAACAAGTCCTTCGGCACACCAATGCCGTGCCGACCAGCGATCCTGGCACACTAACACTATCCTGCACACACCACGGACAATTTACAATTTTACCAAAGCCAATTGACCTACGGAATGCCCGGAGAAAACACACACAGAACATGGGGAGAACATACAAACTCCATACAGACAGCACTCGTGGTCAGGATTGAACCCGGGTCTCTGGTGCTGTAAGGCAGCACTCTACCACTGGGCCACCGTGCTGCCCCCTAAGCAGACACGCCTCTGATACTGGTCACCGAGAACTAGAGTGAATAGAGCATCGAGGCAGCTTGGCTCTTTTACAGCCACACTGAGCTTGGCCCAGGACTTTCAAGCTATTGTGGACTGTGAAATCAAAAGGCTCAATTTCTACATCCCTCACCACACAAAATACATTTGAAGAAAAATGTCAGAAGTAGGTACCAGGTTTCAGAAGAAAGTAAAACTTACTTTTTTCCCCTCCTTAATTGATATTCTGAGAACATAAAAAAGCCTTTGAAAGTTGGCAGTGCTTGGTCTTCACAGCAGGAACATTGAAATTACCTTAAATTGTGCTTTTTGTCCAACTTAAAAGCCAAAAGTACAAAGGAGAATGGTATCAAGGAATAGAAAGAACAGAAGCAAAGGTTCTGGCCCAAAGCTACATAGGAGTGACTTAATAGACGCTGCTTATTCTGAATTCAATGTAACAGTACAATCTGTAATACTTGGAACTGCCAATGGTCAGGGATCAATAAGATTACAAATGGGCATCACACTGCAGATATATTCATTCTGTTTGAAATCATGCAAAAGTAAGTGGCATATCTTGCAGTAAACGTTAGTCCCTTTCATGGGCGGAAATCCCGGGGGGGGGGGGGGGGGCACGTCCCTCCCATGCTTTGAGAGGTGGGGGACAATCCCACCCATGTTTCGTAATCCAGATTTTGAAATGCGGTGAAAAAAAACCTATTAAAATCTCCGCTTTCCGCGAAACAGTCACTGTTAAGCGCTTGTTAAATGTCTCTATTGACATCATATTATCACAATGACTCACCAATTGTGTTTTGACCTTCAAGTATTACTAAAGGTATTCACTGAGAATTTCTTAAAGCTGTCTGATGTGGGCACAATAACCATTTGAACTAATTGGATGTATTGGTGGATGGGAAAGATTTAAACGGGTATCGGATTTAAACGGGTCAGGTCATTAAGGGCTCCGGTCGAACAGGTTTCCTGGCTGGCTTGCAGGTAAGTCCCTCATTCACGGTATTTCGTTTTTTTCCCATCTCTCTCGCTCTCCCCCCTCCAAGGTTGATTCTTCTGTTTGCCTTTATTTGCTTCAGCTTTATTTGTTTACGTGTTATTTATCACATTGTAGCTTCTGAAAGATTCAAGCGGGTATCAGACGCTTTCTAAGGGCTGAATTGGCCCGTTTGCCGGTCCTTTCATCGCCCGGCGCGGCTTGAAATCAAACTGCTGCATCGAGGCGATCGAGGCTCCCGATGTTGAAGCCCCCGCCGGCCGATTTTAAGCCGTGCCGGGCGATGAAAGGCCCCGCAAATGGGCTGATACAAGCCCTACGATTCGGGGCGGACGTGTGTGTGTGTGTGTGTGTGTGTGTGTGTGTGTGTGTGTGTGTGTGTGTGTGTGTGTGTGTGTGTGTGTGTGTGTACGCGCGGCCGCCAAGAAATTGGGTCCGCCCCATGTTGTGATAGCGATTTCCGCCCCTGGTTTTATCCTGTATCTGTACACTGTGGACGGCTCGATTGTGTAATCGTGTATAGTCTTTCCGCTGACGGGGACAGTGGGGGTGTAAAGACAGGTGTGCTGGGTGGGGTTGGAAACTGGGTAGATGAGAAGCGAGGGGAGTACCTGAAATTGGAGAATTTATTGTTCTTACCATTGGGTATTAGGCTACTCAAGTGGAATATGAGGTGATTTTCTTCTATTTTATAACCTGATTTTATAATTAGTTTTTGTAAAAACACAAAGTGATGGAGTAAGTCAGTAGATCTGACAGATCTGTGGAGGGTAGAAACAAGGAACTGCAAATGCAGGTAAATACACAAAAGTACACAAAGTGCTGAAGTAACTCAGCAGGCCAGGCAGCATCTCTGGAGAACATGGATAGGTGAATTTTGTAGGTTCTCCAGAGATGCTGCCTGACCTGCTCAGTTACTCAAATACACCTGGAACATTTCCAACATTTCCCTACCATTTCTAGACCTCACTATCTCCACCGCAGGTAATAGACTACTGACTGACATCTACTATAAACCCACTGACTCCCATGGCTATCTGGACTACACTTCTTCCCACCCTGCTTTCTGTAAGGACTCCATCCCCTACTCCCAATTCCTCCGTCTACACCGCATCTGCACCCAGGATGAGGTGTTCCAAACCAGGAACCTCATTCTTCAGGGAACTGAGGTTCCCCTCTTCTACCATAGATGAGGCTCTCACCAGGGTCTCTTCTATACCCTGTGACTCTGCTCTCACTCCCCACCCCCCCAGGGCAGAGTCCCCCTTGTCCTCACCTTCCACCCTACCAGCCGTCATATACAACAAATAATCCTCCAACATTTTCGCCACCTCCAACGGGATCCCACCACCGGCCACATCTTCCCATCTCCTCCCGTCTGCTTTCCACAGAGACCGATCCCTCCATAACTCCCTGGTCAATTCGTCCCTTCCCACCCAAACCACACTCTCCCCTAGCACTTTCCCTTGCAACCGCAGGAAATGCTACACTTGTCGCTTTACCTCCCCACTTGACTCCATTCAAGGACCCAAGCAGACTTTCCAGGTCCGGCAGAGGTTCACCTGCACCTCCTCCAACCTCATCTATTGCATCCGCTGCTCTAGGTGTCAGCTGCTCTACATTGGTGAGACCAAGCGTACGCTTGGCGATCGCTTCGCCCACCAATAACCAACCTGATCTCCCGGTGGCTCAGCACCAACTCCACCTCCCATTCCGAATCTGACCTTTCTGTCCTGGGCCTCCTCCATGGCCAGAGTGAGGCCCACCGTAAATTGGAGGAGCAGCACCTCATATTTCGCTTGGGTAGCTTACACCCCAGTGGTATGAACATTGACCTCCAATTTCAGGTAGTCTCTGCTTTCTCCTCCCCTTCCCAGCTCTCCCTCAGCCCTCTGTCTCCACCTCTTCCTTTCTTCTCCTACCCCCCCACCTTCACATCAGTCTGAAGAAGGGTCTCAACCCGAAACGTTGCCTATTTCCTTCGCTCCATAGATGCTGCCTCACCCGCTGAGTTTCTCCAGCATTTTTGTCTACCTTCGATTTTCCAGCATCTGCAGCTCCTTCTTAAACTGCTCAGCTACTCCAGCACTTTTTGTTCTTTTGAAGATTTCCCCACAGTGAAGATGTGGATCACAGAAATGACGGAGACATGACATTTAGAAAAAAATAAGGTTTGTTTTGTCTGACAAATCAGATCAATTTTCCAAAATATGGTCTCCTTTCATTGAATTCCTTCAACAACATAATGGTTGAACACAAATTCAAAACCGACGCTCGGGTCGGGTGAGCGGGCGTAGGGAAGGGTAGTGGGATATATCTCCGCTTTTTTTTTCACTTCTTCGTTAGTTCAGGGGTTTTTCTTTTTCGTATCTTTTCCGAAATTCTTTTTCTTTTTCCTTTCTTCTTCCTTTCCCTTCTTTCCTTTTTTCTTTTTTCCAATTTACTTATTAGTTTACAAAGTGTTAAAACTGAAGCTGTACGAAAATTGTATAATTGTTATGTCGATTACTTTCTCTTTGTACAATTGCTTCTAATAAAATAAATATTAAAAAAAAGAAAGATTTCATCATCTCCGGTTCTTGAAGCTCCAAGTAATTTTATAAACTAGTTTGGTTTATTTCTCAACTTTGCTCTAAGTCTAAACTATGTTTTCTCATTCCAAATTGCTTGATTGAGACTTAAACACTGCTCTACTGACCCCCTGTGTTCGTGCATTGGAACTGCAAGCTGCCTCACCCTGGTGCTGTGGGGCTCTCGCTACAAATGCTCAGGACTGCCACCTAGAGCCAGAACGGGTACTGCAGCCAAATCTTCATGTGTTTTAAGTTAAGAAAACTGCCTGGACCAAGACAGCACCGAGATCTACTCCCCCTGGATTCTACCACTCACCTGCACATTAGGGGCTATATAGAGCGGCCAATGAACCTACAGACCTGCGCTTATTTGGGATATGTGTGAAGTGGGTAAAAACGGGAGCATCAGCACGGTCACATGGAGAACTCACCCACAGTCAGGATCGAACCCAGGTCTAAGAAGGCAGCAACTCTACCGCTGCGCAACCCCTAATTCATGACTCCTCACTCTTCCTAGATTCAGGAATGCTTGTGATTAGAAGCACAGCACTGTACATTTCCACCAGGTCTGGACCACCCCAGTCCCACATGTAGACCCTGTAGTGTATTTTGGGTACTTGGAACTGACTCAAAAGAACTCTCAGATACAGGAGTAAACTAGCAAGCTTCTTTATTGTAGGACGCAACCATGAGTCTCCTTCAGCGCATGCGTCCCCTCACACAAGACATAACATATGCTAATTACACTATATACATTACACTGCTCCCCCTTTAGCTTGGAGGCGAATAACACCATTTCTAGTACATTAAATATAATTGATTAACACACAGTTGCAAAATTATATTATTGCAGTCATCTTACATTACATCCTCAGAACTGTAAACTGTATCTAAACTTAGCACTTATAATGGTTCATTCCATTCATCTTTCTAATCACTCTAGCTCTACCTCTATCTCTGCCTCATCCCTTTTTAAATATCCTAATCTAATTTGCAGATTTCTTCCTGTTCTTGAAATTCTGCTAAAGTTAACATTTCCTCTGTTTCTGTTCCTTATTTGTAGGTGGGATCTGACACATGACTGCAGGTTTTCGTTTTTCAGTCGCTCTCTGTCGCTCAATTTCCTGGCGCTACGTATTTATCTGCTCTTGTTGTATAATGACATTCTGCAATGCATAAACATTTGTCCATTGCTCAGTGAAGGAAGCTCCATGTTGGACTATACTGAAGTGTCCTAATCGCAATCGGTCCTGCATACTTTTGTCTCGACCGGCAAGCCTCTCTTCATTAGACTTTTCTGTTAACAGCTTTTTGCTCATCGTCACACATTTATTTAACCGTTCTTTGCAACGTTTAAGCCTTTTCTGCTGTTCGTCTATGTGTCTTCTTAAATCACCTTTCTGGTTATTCATCAAGAAGTAGGATTTATACTGTCCTTGCAATACAGCAGTGGCTTTGATTTGCGCTCTGTATATTTCTCTTACTACATAAGCACGGTAGTGATACTGCACTACAACTGCTGTATAAATCACTGCCAAAATGCTGAAGTAACTCAGCAGGGCAGACAGCATCTCTGGAGAGAAAGAATGGGTGACATTTCGGGTCGAGACCCATCTTCAGACTAATGTCAGCAGAGAGGGAGATACATAGATAAGGAAGTGAAAGGTGTTAAAACAGGACAAAAGGAATTGAGATCAAGGAAAATATAGAATAGATCATTGTGAGCTGGGAGAAGGTAACAAAGCAAACACAGATAAAATGTAGTCGGTGACAGTAAGACTGATCGGAGAACTGGGAAGGGGGAGGGATGGAGAGAGAGGGAAAGCAAGGGTTACTTGAAGTTAGAGAAGTCCCACAGAGCCAGGTACAACTCAATGGGTAAGTTGTTGAGGGGTGTCACTTGCCTTGAAGGAAATCAACCTTGACAGCTTGTTGAGGGCTAACATGTGGCCCACCTGACCCATATTTCTCCATATGTTTTCTCTTTTGATCATTTATACATTGGGAAAGAATGGGAATCAAAACGCTCGAAGATCTGTATGAAGTGGGAAAATTACTATCATTTCAACAACTACAACTGAAATATAATTTGAAAAATAACCAATATTTTAAATATCTTCAAATTTGTGATTATTTGAAAAAATACACAAAAGACTATCATAATATGCCTTCCGACTTACTGGATGAAGCAATGAAGACAAAGGCGGAATCAGCTAACTTAATATCGTACTTATATAATATCATTTTAAACATAGAAATACCCACAACAGATGGAATTAGAAGAGACTGGGAACAAGAATTAGCTATAAAAATTTCAAAAGAGAGCTGGGATAAACATTTACTACAGGTGCATAAATGCTCGATCAATGTACGACATACGCTTATCCAATTCAAAACATTACATAGACTATACTATTCAAAAACTAAATTAAATAAAATCTTTCCTAATGTTTCACCAATCTGTGATAAATGTCTGTGTCAAGAAGCTACCATAGCGCACTCTTTTGTTTTTTGTACAAAAATCCAAAAATTCTGGCATGGAATATTTGATATTTTTTCAAAATTAATTAAAATAAAACTGGTACCAAAACCAGAATGGATCATTTTTGGGATATCGGAAGGTATCCCTGAATTAAACGTGTATCAGAAGAATTTACTCAATTACGGGCTAATAATGGGAAAAAAGCTCATACTTAAATTCTGGAAAAATGCGCCCACACCAACAATAAAAATGTGGATATCAAATATGTTTGAAACATTACATCTGGAAGAGATGAGATTCCTCTTAGCAGATAAAGCAAACCAATTCCAAAAGACGTGGTCTACGTTTATGGACCTATTACAAGCATGAGGTGCAATAGTAATTTAAAAAATAAATAAATAAATAAATGGTATCAGGACCTGGCATTGGGAGATAAAACAACAAAAACAGACTTGGTTGGTAGTCTTTCTGCGGAGTTTAATGTTATAATAGAGCGATTGTCCTTACTTTCTTTTTCTTTCTTTTCTAGGGTCTACTTTCTTACTTTACTTCCTTCTCTAACTTCTTTTCTAAGGGGCTTTCTTTTCCCAACACTCTCCTGCACTTCACAACTCTTGCGCACCTTCTTTACTTTCCTTACTTCTATCTTTTTCTTAAAGCTTTAAAAAAAAAAAAAAATGAAGCGGTACAAAAAATGTATTAAGATATATGTGTTGTGTGTTATTGTAATTTACCGTACTTCTAATAAAAAAAATAAATAAATTAAAAAAAAAAAAAAAAATGTTTTCTCTTTTGCGCGAGAGACTTATTCTGTAAGTGGATAAAGTGTTTCCATTATAAATGTATTTATTTAAACACAGAACCAAAAAGGAGAGCACAGTAAGCTGCTTATAACATCTACACGAGAGTGATCATGAATGGTTTTGCCGGTTATGGTCTACCACATGGAGCAAACAAAATGCATAAATCAAAGCTTCAGAGAACGCCAGCTCACAAGGTTAGGTTGAGGGTAGAGAGATTGATCAGTTGGACTCATCAAAAATGGCCTGCTACCATCTATTATATAAAGTAAATCATCCTCCCTATTAACCTTTCCTGACAGAAACAACAGGCAGGGAATGATAACTGTTAGTAGTATTTCATGAGCTCACATAATCTTCTATCGTAGGAGGTAGAGGTGTTCAACTCTTTACTGAAGTGTGTTCGCAGATAGCTGGGTATTCAGTACAAGTTCAGTTACCCAGAAATTAATGAAGGTGACAACTCCTGGCAAGAGAAGACCAACGTCCTTCTCGATTTACATGCATTAGTCTTGTATGACATAATTCACAATTCAGAAGTGTACAAAGACAGACAGGAATATGGTCAGGGATCGAGCATTCATCTTTCTGATCATTTCAAATCTTCCAGGTTTACCTCAAACTCTTTGGAAAAAAATGTAGATCTGAGACGGTAATGCTTCCTTTCAAACATCATAGTCCTGAACCGGACTAAACACTTTAATTCTCCTTCCCATTCCCACACAGACCTTTCTGTCCTGGGCCTCCTCCATTGTCAGAGTGAGGCTACACGCAAATTGGAGGAACAGCATCTCATATTTTGCTTGGTTACAGCCAGTGTTATGAATATTGAATTCTCTAACTTCAAGTAACCCCGGCATTCGCTCTCTCTCTATCCCTTTACCGAAGTCGCACCAGCTTCTCGTTCACCCAACAGCTAACAATCGTCCGTTTCCTTTATCATTATTACTTTTTTGCATATCTTTCGTTCATTGTGCTATATCTCTCTACATCATCGTCTATATCTCGTTTCCCTTATCCCTAACCAGTCTGAAGAAGGGTCTCGACCCGAAACATAACCCATTCCTTCTCTCCAGAGATGCTGCCTGTCCCGCTGAGTTACTCCAGCTTTTTGTGTCTATCTTCTGTTTAAACCAGTATCTGCAGTTCCTTCCTACACCAGTGATAGGTAGATACAGGTAAGAGGAGGGGGTTGATTAGCAGATGGGTTGACAAAGGCTTGAGATAAAAAGGAGACAAAAGGCTGGTATATAAGAGGTGTGAAATGAGAAGCAAAAGGGAGGGATAGGGTTGGAAGGAGTGATAATGGGAGAAATCGGTGCACATCAGGGCACAGGGAAGAGAGAGGGGAAGAAAGAGGAGGTATGTAACCAAAATTTGGAGAGTTCAATGCTCATACTGTTGGGTTTTTATGCTCTTCTTATAAAACTACTATTTAAATATTAATAGTGGATACTCTGCTTCATCTTAATCAATGCATTATTGAGAAATAGACAATGTTAGACATAGTCTGCTTCCAAATGCTTCCATAATTTGAGCGTATTAATCTCCGCCGCCCTATCTGCAAATGTCCATTCCAGGTATTGATCATATTTTGTAGTCAGAACCACCCAAATTAGTTATTTATATTTAAACCTTGTTTCGGTCATTCCCACTTGGCCTTCAGCCAAATTGCAGAAAATTTAATTTGCTGCATTTTATATTGGTTTTCTACTCAAAATGTTATGAGCAGCTTTAGCTCACTCTAAGTAGATCATAAATTGTGGCAGCAAATAATTTAATTAAAGCATCGCAGAAGGATTGACATAAATTAATTTCTCTCATGAGCCTTTGATCAAAAAATGGTTGGCACATTTAAACCTCACGCTGGACTTAATATAAGAACAGCATTAATTGCCACGGCAGCTGCACGAGGCGGTGGTGGAAGGAGCCAATGGCATCGCGCTGGGCCAGGCCGACACCTTCTTGATGGCCAGGATAGCAGCAGCCAGCCGAGAGTTCCGCCCGAGTCGACAGAATGCCCCTCTTCCAGGCCGACGTCCGTGTCAGTGTGACCCTGGGACATGCGATGTCCACAGGGACTCTGGAGGCCTTCCATGAACGCTGGTCACTGTGCGGGGGGTGGGGTGTGGATAAGAATGATAGTGTTGTAATTCGATGATTGATTGACTGAGGTTTGTAAACTGCCGGACTGATCTCTGTAACTATGATTAACTGACTAAAATGTCCTTGTTAAGGCAAAAAAAAACACCCTTTCTTGATTAATCCAGTGGCCCCAGGACATTAAAACGAGAGGGCTATAAGGATTGCATGTTTCCTTAGCCCTCGATCGGACGTTTCAGAGACTTGGTAGTTGCAAGATAGCACAACGTAGCAGCTCTCTCAGTATTGTTCTGTTGTGTTTAGTTTAGAGGTACAGCATTGAAACAGGACCTTCGGCCCACCGAGCCCACACCGACCATCGATCACCCTTTCACACTAGTTCTATGTTGATGAGAAAGTGGGGTAACATAGAACATACTCTGGAATTTAGAAGGATAAGAGGGTACCTTATTGAAACATATAAGATTATTAAGGGTTTAGACACGCTAGAGGCAGGAAACATGTTCCCGATTTCGTGGGAGTCCAGAACCAGGGGCCACAGTTTTAAGAATAAAGGGTAAGCCATTTAGAACGGAGATGAGGAAATACTTTTTCACACAGAGAGTTGTGAGTCTGTGGAATTCTCTGCCTCAGAGGGCAGTGGAGGCCGGTTCTCTGGATGCTTTAAAGAGAGTTAGATAGAGCTCTTAAAAATAACGGAGTCAAGGGTTTTGGGGAGAAGGGTGGAACGGGGTACTGATTGTGGATGATCAGCCACGATCACATTGAATGGCGGCGCTGGCTCTAAGGGCCAAATGGCCTACTCCTGCACCTATTATCTATCGTCTATTGTCGACAGAGGCCAATTAACTTACAAAACCACACTTCTTTGGGATGTGGGAGGAGACAATAGACAATAGGAGACCAGAGTACCCGGGGGGAAACCCATGCAGTCACAGGGAGAATGTGTCAACTTTGCACAGGTAGCACCCGAGTTCCGAATCGAACCCGGGTCTCTGGAGCTGCGCTGCCCGCAGTGTATGGTATGATTTAACGGAAGCATACAGAACAAGCATTTCACTATATCTCTTCATCATCTACATCCTCCCCCTTGGTCATATACTCCGTCACTTCAAACTGGACTTCCATTGCTATGCTGATGACACCCAGATCTATCTCAGCACCAAGTCCCCCGACCACCCCCCTCTCTCCCATATCAACTCCTGCCTGTCAGCCATCAAATCTTGGATGCAACTCAACTTCCTTAAATTAAACAGTAACAAAACAGAATTTCTCCTCATTGGCTCCAAATCAACACTTACCAAAATTAACAACCCCACTCTCACTATTGACGGCACCACTGTCTCCCCATCTCCTCAGGCCCGCAACCTTGGCGTGATCTTTGACTCAACCCTCTCCCTTGAGCCTCACATCCGCCATGTTGTCAAAACATCATTTTTTCACCTCCGCAACATTGCCAAAATCAGACCCTCTCTCACACCCCCCGCTGCTGAAAGACTCATCCATGCCTTCATGGATGGACTGGACTACTGTAACTCTCTTCTCTTTGGCATCAATTCCAGCAACATCAACAGACTCCAACTGGTCCAGAATGCAGCCGCCCGACTCATTACCCACACCAAATCCTGGCACCACATCACCCCAGTCCTCAAAGAACTTCACTGGCTTCCCATTTCCCACCGGATCATCTACAAAATCCTGGTCCTCACCTACAAAGCCCTCAACCACTTGGCCCCCCCTTATCTCACTGACCTCCTCTCCCCCTACCAACCCTCACGGTCCCTCAGATCCATTTCAGCCGGTCTCCTCTCCATTCTGAAATCCAACCTCTGCACTTTTGGAGACAGAGCCTTCTCCAGGGCAGCTCCCAGGCTCTGGAACTCCCTCCCATAATTGATCCGAACTTCTGAGTCCCTCACCATCTTCCAGTCCCGCCTCAAGACCCATCTCTTCACCTCTGCATACCCTTAGTCCCATGTCCCCCTCCCCTTTGCATCTCTGTCTTACTGCTCTATTTTGTTTTGTTCTTGACTCACCATGTAAAGCGACTTTGATTCCTTGAAAAGCGCTATACAAATAAAATGTATTATTATTATTATTATCTCTGTAAATGTGACAATAAAAAACCATTAAACTACTAAATTGTGGATAGAAAATGCTAATGCAGAATACATTAACCACATTCTCCTCAGTATTGTGTCAATTTTATAACTCCAAATTATATCTTTAGTTTACTAAGTTAATTCAAGCATTAAAGGGAATATAGGGAAGAAAAGTGGTTGGACTTTGGAATGCACTGCCTGAAAAAGTGATGGAGACAGGGACTCACTCAACATTTAAGAAATTACTAGACGGTACTTGAATCGGCAAGGCATAGAAACAAGTGTTGATTAATAGGTTTCAAAGGTCAAAGGCTTCAAAGGACTTTTATTGTCACGTGTACCAATTACGGTACAGTGATATGCGAATTACTATACAGCCATACCAAAAAAAAAGCAATAAGACACACAACTGCATAAAAGTTAACATAAACGTCCACCACAGTGGATTCCCCACATTCCTCACCGTGGAAGGTAAAAGTTTGGAAGGTAAAAAATTTCAACCTTCTTCCTCTTTATTCTCCTGCGATCGGGGCAGTCGAACCATCCATCGGTGCGATCAAAGCCCCCGCAGCCGGCGGTCGAAGCTCCCACGTCAGGGCGGTCGAAGCCCCCGCGTCAGGTCGATCAAAGTTCCCGCGTCGGGGCGGTCAAAGCTCCTGCGGCTTGGAGTCCCTGAAGTCGGTCCCTGACCAGAGACCGCGAGCTCCGTGATGTTAAGTCCGCAAGCTCACACGGTTGGAGCTCCAAGGTCGATCCCTGGCAAAGGGATTGCGGGCTCCGCGATGTTAAAGTCCCGTAGGCTCCCCGCGGTGGTGCTCTCAAAAGTCGGTCTCCAGCAAAGGCCGCCAACTCCTCGATGTTAAGCCGCAGTGCGGACGGAGATACAATACGCATCTCCGTCGAGGTAAGAGATTAGAAAAAATTCCTCCCCCGCCATAAAACAAGCTAAAGAACACTAAAAACATACATTTAACATATACTATTAAAACACAAAGAAGGGACAGACAGACTGTTGGAGAGGCAGCCATGGCGCATACATAGAATTTCTACACATTTGTTACTGTTTAATGTTTCAGTTGAAAAACATTTTATTTTGATTTTTGATGAATAACTCAAAATAGGATTAGGTGGTGGGGGCGCTGCAAGCTGGCAGCCCTGCCAGCAGCGTGTTAGTTTTTTCTACTTTTTACATTTTTTTTAGTGTGTCCTAATGTGTGTTTTTAATGTCTCTCTGTGTGTCTTGTGTGGGAGTGGTGTGCGGGGGTAAGGGGGAAACCGCTTCGGTCGCCTCCTCCATGGAGAGGCAACTTTTTCCATGTCGCCTCCCCCGTAGCCTAACATCGAGGATCGGTGCAACCTTTCCAGAGACGTGCCCGGGTCTTCAGCGGCAGGCGCAGCGCGGACTCTCGTCGTGGAGCGGGCGAGCCTTCGCCGGGGGTCGCCGGAGGGGAGCGCTCCGTTTGCTGGCCTGCGGCAGCCTGAAGCCGCGGTCTGTAGAGCTCCAGCCGGCGCGGCGTCCGCAGTCTGGGATCCCTTGTTGGGGACCAGGGAGGAGAAGAGCTCCGACCGCCAGCCCGCGGCCTACTTCTACTGCGGGAGCGGCGGCGACTTACCATCAGGAGCGGGGTCCCTCGCCGGAGATCCCTGGAGAAGAGCTCCGACTGCCGGCCCTGCGGTCTGCGGTGCTTCCGGCTGCAGCGTGGCGGGGTCTTTAGATCTTCGACCGCCGGTCTGCGGCCTACACCAACCTGAAGCCGCGGTCTCCGGTGGGGAAGCACCGATTCTGGGCTTTACCTTGTCTAATCATCTGGACGCCCGCAATCGCGGCTGCGGAGGGTTGAGGTCCCGACCATGGGGGAAAATGGAGGAGGACTGGCCAAATTTTGTGCCTTCCACCACGGTGATGAATGCTGTGGTGGATGTTTGTGTTAATTTTTTTATTGTGTGTTCTTTTTCATTGTATCGCTGCTGGCAAATTCATTTCATTTGCACCTTATGTGCAAGTGATGAATAAAACTGATATTGATAGATATTGATTAGTATAGATTGGTTGGCTGCAAGGCGTACGAAATGCACCAACTAGACAGGATTGTGAAGACCGCCAGCAGGATTATTGGTGCTCCACTCCCTTTCCTGCTGGACATATACAGGAAGAGATGTATCAGCAGAGCCATCTCCATCACCAAAGACCCCTACCACCCATCGCATCACATATTCTCCATCCTGCCATCTGGGAAGAGGTACAGGAGCATTAGCTGCAAAACCAGCAGGATGCTCCTCAGCTTCTTCCCGCAGGCTATAAGACTGATAAACGGACTTTGCCCCCTGCCAAAGTATCGCGCACCAACCTGGACACACTGCAGCAGAGCCACTGTCGTGCCGCTGCCGATCGGAACGCCTGTTGATGTTTAGTAGAGAGTTTAATTTGTTCATGATATATGTATTTTTATTTCTATTTATTTTTTACTGCACACTGAATGGACACTGGTTGAGCAACGTTTTTTTGTTTCCTCTGGGTATGTGAGTACTCAGGAAAATGACAATAAAGATATACTACTACTGCATGGGCGAGGTGGGCTGAAGGGCTTGTTTTGATTCTGGATTACCTTATTACACAAAGCTGCAGCTAAAAAGCTAAACTCCACGTAATCCTGTACAACTGGTTTACGCCGTCACCTTTGCAGGTTTCTCTTTTACAAGGTGTTTTCCAATTCTGCAATGAAATTCACCACCATTAGGAGAGGTATTTCTGAATGATGGCTGAATATGTAAAACATATCCCCCTCCCCTCCCCATAATGACATTCCCTTCCAGGAAACTATGCCTTTTATTGGCTGTGCTCCTCACAGAAGCAAGGGACTCCCCCCTCTCCCCCCCCCCCCCCCCCCTCCCCCCCCCTCCCCCTCCCCCCCCCCCCCCTCCCCTCCCCACCCCAAAGACTATAATTCTCCCCTATAATTATGGGGAGAGTTGCTGTGTTAGATTTTCCAGGTATTCATCTGATTACTAGGGCGGCACAGTGG
Organism: Amblyraja radiata; assembly: GCF_010909765.2. Taxonomy (NCBI): domain Eukaryota; kingdom Metazoa; phylum Chordata; class Chondrichthyes; order Rajiformes; family Rajidae; genus Amblyraja; species Amblyraja radiata. The sequence continues at coordinate 32,248,775 of NC_045970.1, read as the reverse complement.
TGCATGGGGCAGGGCAGTGATGCAGAGGTAGAGTTGCTGCCTTAGAGATGATCCAAGATGGCGGCGCGCACAGTCGCAGCGGCTCGAAGCTCTCCCTTTCGGTGCTTTTTTTGTGTGTTTTTGTTTGTATGTCTGTTTGACAATGTTACGTTTTGTCGTGCGAATCTCACCTTCAGCCGACAGGATCTTCTGATTATCGGATTACAGTGTAAACAGGCAGTTAAGAGTGTTTTTCTGCATTCACGCAACATACCGGAGGAGATAGCCAGGACACCGGGCTCTCCGTGGATTGTTGTCGGCCCCAGCAAACGCTGGAGATGGAGGAGGCACAGGAAGCAAAAGCGTGGTCGCCGGTCCGGACTACTCGCTAGGCTAAGGCAACAACCACATAAACCACCGCTACCCAGCATCATTCTCACCAACGCCAGATCTATCACCAACAAAATGGACGAACTAAGACTACAGGTCGCCGCAAACAAATTCATCGCGGACAGTTGCATTCTGCTAATAACAGAGACGTGGCTACACGCACTTGTACCGGACGGAGCCATTGAGCTAGCAGGCCGCACAGCATTTCGCTGGGATAGAAACAAAGACTCCGGTAAGAACAAAGGAGGGGGGTTATGCATCTACGTTCACAACAACTGGTGCACAAATACCACAATCATAGACAGACACTGTTCTGCTGATTTGGAGTACCTGATAGTTAGATGCAGGCCTTTCTACCTTCCACGTGAGTTTACCATGGTCATAGTTACAGCTGTGTATATCCCACCGGATGCTAATGCTAGCATAGCCCTAGGTTACCTCCATAGCGCTATCAGCAAACAAGAGAACACCTACCCCAAAGCAGCCCATATCATAGCTGGTGATTTCAATCACGCAGACTTAAAATCAGTTCTCCCCAAGTTTGAACAACACATCAAATGTGCAACCAGGGGAGAAAATACATTAGACAAGGCCTACTCAAACATCAAGAAGGGGTTTAGAGCCACACCACTACCACACTTAGGCCAGTCGGATCACTTATCCATTCACTTAGCACCAGCATACACCCCCCTCAGGAGAAAAGCTCAACCCACCACCAGGACTGTTAAAACTTGGCCTGAAGGAGCTTCCTCACAGCTACAGGACTGCTTTGAAAGGACAAACTGGGACATTTTTGGAAATCAGGACTTGGAGGAGTACACATCCACGGTACTCTTTTACATCCAGAACTGTGTTGACAACGTCACCGTCGACAAACTCATCCGGGTGTACCCCAACCAGAAGCCGTGGATGACAAAAGAGGTCAAACTCTCCTCAAGGACCGCAACACCGCCTTCAGGTCTGGCGACAGAGCCCTGTACAGCGCTGCTAGAGCCAACCTGAAGAAAGGCATCAGGGATGCCAAAGCGGCCCACAAGAGGAAGATAGAGGACCACTTTAACAACGATCCACGGCGGGTGTGGCAGGGCATCCAGCACATCACCAACTACAAGCCCAGCAACAGCACAATGGCCAACGGCGACGCCTCACTGGCAGAGGAGCTGAACTGCTTCTTTGCTCGCTTCGAGGCAGAACCAGAAGAGCTCGTCACCATTCTCCCACCAGCCCCTAACAACAACAACTACACCCTCACTGTGCAGGAGCATGAAGTGAGGCGGGTGCTCAGGGAGGTGAACCCGAGGAAGGCTGCCGGCCCGGATGGCGTGACAGGAAGGGTTCTGAAGGAATGTGCAGACCAGCTCTCCGAGGTCTTCACGAAAATCTTCAACCTGTCCCTGTCCAAATCCATCATCCCACCGTGCCTGAAGTCTGCCACAATCATCCCACTACCAAAAAAGCCTGTTATCAGCGGCCTTAACGACTACCGACCGGTCGCTCTCACACCAGTCATCATGAAGTATTTCGAGAGGCTGGTCCAGCAGCACATCAAAGCCAGCCTCCCGCCCAACTTCGATCCACACCAGTTTGCCTACAGAGCAAATAGGTCCACTGAGGATGCCATCGCCACTGCTCTTCACACTGCACTGACCCACCTCGAACACCAGGGGAGCTATGTGAGGATGCTTTTCATTGACTTTAGCTCCGCATTCAATACCATCATCCCCAGTTTGCAGACGACACGACTGTGGTTGGACGTATCTCAGGAGGAGATGAGGCAGCCTACAGGGAGGAAGTCCAAAGACTGGCAGCGTGGTGTTCAGACAACAACCTCATCCTAAACACCACAAAAACAAAGGAAATTATCATAGACTTCCGTAAGAACAGTGCAGCCCCCAAACCCCTATTCATCAATGGGGACTGTGTGGAAAGGGTCTCAGACTTCAGATTCCTGGGCACACAAATTACGGAGGATCTCTCCTGGACTACAAACACCACCACAGCAGTCAAGAAGGCCCAGCAGCGACTCTACTTTCTGAGGATCCTCAGGAAAAACCTGGAGGAGAAGCTGCTGGTGTCCTTCTACCGCTGCTCCATCGAGAGTGTGCTGGCGTACTGTATAACCACATGGTATGCCAGCTGCTCTGCAGCGGACAGGTGAGCCCTTCAAAGGGTCATCAACAGGCTGCCCACTGCCCTCCCTGAAGGACATCTTCAGCTCTCACTGCCTTGGCAGGGCAGCCAACATCCTGAAGGACCCTTCCCACCCTGGACACAACCTGTTCCACCTGCTGCCCTCTGGCAGACGGTACAGGTCTTTCAAAACTCGCACAAACAGACTGAGAGACAGCTTCTACCCCATAGCCACACGTGAACTTAACAATGCAAAATAAGTAATAACACTCACATTTAACTGAATGGTTCTACGTCAGCTGCTATTGTTATTTATCTGTAATTTTTTTTTATATGTATATATTTTTACCTTTTTTTATATATTTAAAATTGCTCTTGTGAATCGCACCGTGGGATTGACTTTTAAATTTCGCTGTACCATGTGCAATGACAATAAAGAGATTCATTCATTCATTCATTCATTATAGCGCCAGAGATCTGGGTTCAATCCTGACTGTGAGTGCTGTCTGTAAAAAGGTTTTCTCCGAGTGCTCTGGTTTCCTCCACATTCCAGAAACGTACAGGTTTGTAGGTTAATTGGCTTCCGTAAGCTTCCCCTAGTGTGTAGGATTCAAAACTGCCCACATACCTCAAAAGGTTTCCTATTCATGTACCTGTCCAAATGTATTTTAAATGTTGTTATTGTACCTACCTGAACTACCTCCTCTGGCAGCTTGCTCCATTTACCCACAGCCCTGTGCATGTTAAATCTTTCCCCTCTCAATTTAAACCCATGTCTGTTGGTTCTTGACTTTCCTGCTCTGGGTAAAAGACTGTACATTCACCCTATCTATTCCCCTCATGATTTTATACACTGCTATAAACTCACCCCTCAGCCTCCTGCCCGCTAAGGAATAACGTCCTAGCCTGCTCCACCCTTTCCTATAGGCCTCAAGTCCTAGCAACATATCTGTAAATGATCCAGAGTGTTTTGAATTAAAGTTGTACTTGCCCCATATGTAAACAGTAATGCTCCAGCAAATTATTTAATGGAGTGCAACAAACAACTTTATTTGCAGAACTGAAAAGAGTATTTCTCATCTTTTCCTGAAGTACACTTACTCTAATAGTCCATAGGGCAAATGACGCCAAGGTGCATCATCAAGGTGGAACATGCGCCAAGGGTTGGTTGTGGAGGCAGATACGATAGTGGCATTGAAGAGACTTTTAGATAGACACATGAATATGCAGGTGAATGGACGAATATGGATTAAGTGCAGGCACGTAAGAGTTGGTCTTGGCATCATGTTCAGCATAGACATTGTGAGCTGAAGGGCCTGTTCCTGTGAGGCGCTGTTCTATTAAATCTTCCCCCCTCCCACTTTAAACCCGTGTCCTGTGGTTCTTGATTTTCCAACCTTGGGTAAAAGACTCTGGGCATTCACTAACTATTTCCCTTGTGATTTAGACACTGCTATAAACTCACACCTCAGCCTTGTGTGCTCCAAGGAATAAATACCCCCCCCCCTCCCTCATGATAGTACCTGCCCCAACTGCCTCCTCTGGCAGCTCGTTCCATACAACCACCACCCTTTGTATGAAAAAGTTACCCCTCAGGTTCCCATTAAATCTTTCCTCCATCACTTATGTCCTCTGGTTCTCAATTTAGCCGATTCTGCACAATAGACTGAGCGTCTAAATGATCTATTCCTCTCATGCTTTTGTACACCTCTATAAGATCACCTCTCATCCTCCTGCGCTCCAAGAAATAGAGTCCTAGTGTTAGAATTGTGCGGTGCATTCAAATATGATGCATTTTAATAATTCACTATTCAGCCAAAACATTCATAAAACAGACTGATGCAATTTTTTTCAATGTTTATTTTATAAAAGTGACAAAACAGTTCTCCTCAAACCAGATATAGGATCTTTGAGATCAGTCTCCTGCAATTTGCATTTCAAACATTACAACACAATAGTAATTGGAAAAAAAAATACTTGCGTGCTTGCGCATTTACTAATTTTCCTCTTCCCATTCCCACAAAAACACTACATACAGATAGGCAACAGCTGAGAATTATACAGAGAAAGTGACAGTTCCCTCTTTTGGCTCTGTGGGAATGACTATATCTTGAGCAGTACATGGTTTGTACCACACTGCCAACCATTCTCAAGACAACTGTCATGAGCAAAAAAAGCTTTTGCTTTGTACATTTGGCTTTAGTAGTTAATAATCTTCAAACTGCATTACATTAGTTTAATAATTTAAATAGGTAACTATTTTAGCACAAATAATTAATTATGCTTGTAGAATAATATCAGTAAAAGGTGTAGATCTGAATAAACAATATATACTTTAGTGCCAAATAGCCTCAAACCTTCTGCAGACATTTATTGTGTGCCACTGTCTCGCCAACACAGCAGTATTGGCAGCAAAATGGGCCTCGCATTCAAAAGCACTGAAACTATGTCTTGACATCTGATCTTGACATTTCATTTTCTATCTGCCACCAGTCTATCTAGTTTTGCAGCATCCCAGGACTAAATTAAATACTGCATCAGTCTATCACCAGTTTGCATCAGAAGGAAAACAGTAAATTCCTTAATTAAACTTTTCTATAACCAAAACAGAACTTATTAAGCATTTCGCTAAAGCAATATGAAGGAGATTGACCTGTTAGGGTAATATGCAAGAATGTTTTGCCCTTGAAATTCACAACTACCCCAAAGACATTCACCAGAATATGGACAAGATTGTTTATACATAATAACTCAAAGATTGTTATACCTGCTATTCTTTTCCTGTTTTGTACTTTTACCTACATTTATTTTCTTCATGTGGTACTAAGTATATCCAAAGTTGCTGTTATGCAGTTAGTATATGTTAGAATCTATAAAAACCTAAAAGGTACATGACAACCCAGTCAAATGTATTCAAATTATTCCCCATTAGCACAGAAAGTAAAGTGTGGTCTAGTATCAAATGATCCAGAATGCATCGGTCACAGTTTTAAATTCCTGAAGGATGTTAGATTGGCTGAAAACCTCAGTACCCGTGGATTTGGGATGGGGTAACGGGATTTATGAACCTGAATTCCACAACACTTTCTGGCTCTCACTTCAGAGTGTGCACATGGGTGCTTGTGCGTGTTTGCAGTTGGTATTATCAAGCAAAGCCAGGACAGAATTTAGCTGGGACAGTCAGCGTGGATGAAACATAGTCGACCGATACCCATTGACCAGAGTCATTCACTTTTGGGAAAGGACTGGATCCTGGCAGGTTACAGACTTCAAGAGAGAAAGAAAGGAAGTTGGTGGTAAGAAGGGAGTGTTTTTTCAGAACTTTTACTCATTACCACATCATCAAACAGCCCCAAAAATTAATTAGTTGGTGGAAAGCTGATACCTATTTAAACAAGGTAAGATAATTTACAATAGACCACTCATTGTCATAGTATGTTAAACATTTTGAAATAGATTCAGATATTACCAAGGAAACAGAAATCAGACAAGTAACAGTTAAAAAGACAGCAAACTGTTGTTAACTTCTTGTGTGTTTCATCCATGAGATTTATTCCCTGATTGGCTCTAATAATGGGTTAAGCTCTCTTTCTCTTTTGGAAGCACCATATAATTAAGGCTTCTTGGGATCTAGGTTATTTCACAGTCCTGAGCTTAACAGATCAGTGCAATTGCAGATCAAATGCTTTTCAGCTCATTAAAACCTCTCTATATTCATTTCTTTACATAAAACGTTCGTTTGTACCACAGTTAGGGGAAGATTTCACTGCACACACAAGCAAAACATGTATGACCCAATACCTCTAAACTACCTGTATAATTAAATATCACAACCCTGGAAAGAAAGCTTTCCTGTATTTTTATGCACCACAGTACTGCATGTCAAAAACAGAGTTTAAAATCCTGAAACAAGTCAAAAGAAAACATAAATATAGAATAAAACAATTGACATGGCTGAGCAAGATTACAAGAGAAATGACAAGATAAAGTTTCTGTTTTTATTCTGCAATGTATGTTTTTTTTCTCTTTCAACCCTTTTTCCTCATCAAAATTACTCTCCACATGACCATCCCTTCCACGTCATGATCCGACCTTATGAGGCAGAAGGGTCATTAACAAGTTCAGCAGTCATAGAACCAAAATATCAAATAATGCAGCATGTGACATTGTCGTTTTACATATATTAGTGTACGTTAGAAGCGAGACATTCAGGTTTAGAATTAAAAAAAGAACAAATGCACATTAAAATACAGTCGCTTTAACATGGGAGGACTCTTTGGTGTAACACATAGATGATGACCACTGTGATCTGATTAGCCATTACGTAATACACCATTGAGATTTAATGTCCGTTTGCTGTAAATATTCAGGGTGAAGTTGCAGCTTAGATAAGTGACCTTCTCTTACTGAGAGCTGTTGGCATTCTGGGCGCAAAATCTATAAAGAGGTAGGTCTCCCATTTTGGAGGCTAAATGTTGTGTTTATGAATTTTTAATCCAGATAGAGGGATTAATGTGTGAAATCAGTGAAATGAGGAGCTGACCTTGACCATGTCCTTGCACTGTGAGATAAAACAAAATTAAAAGCCAGTGCAAGCATTTCCAGTATTTTGTACACAGACGGTGGTAATACTACCGCACGCTTCACAGGTATGAAGTTGATCTGTGATGCCCATCTACACACTAGGGATGGTTTACCCACTATATATTTCTTCCAATGCAACAACATTATTTTGTTATTGTACGGTGGCTAATTTGAAAGCCGTTTGGGAGAAGTGTCAGGTTAGCTTCAATACCTGTCAAGGCTGGATTCGAATTTGAGTGTTTAAGTTGGAAGGCATACACAAGTGTTCTCACAGCACACCACTTGCCACAAGATGCATATAATTTTTGAAAGGGTTACCTTATTGCTAAGGTGAAATCAATGTGTATTGAAACCATAAGACCTTCTGGAAAATATATGGAATAAATAAATTCTTTCGTTGCTAAATATGTCAGTAAATTTATTTTTCAGTAAACCTATGGTAATCTTTAAGACCCAGAAAGAGACAGATTGAATAAATGGCAACGTAATTAGTCATCAATGCAAGAGTGTGGGTCAGCTATTCTGATTTACAAAGCAGTTCAGTAGAGGAGAGAGGCTGAAAGAGAGAGAGCAGAGGGAGAGATCGCAGACTGAAGGGATGTATAGAAAGAGCTTGTATTACTCCTATATAACTCCTTGCTGGGGAGGCAAACGAACTCACAGCTTCCAGGCACAGTTGTTTAGTTGTTTCATACAGTACTGGCAATAACCAGAGGCCCGATCGCACGCTCTCCAACACCAACAAATCATCATAGGGTAGGTGTCTGCAACATGGCGGGTAAAAAAAACCTTTATAAAGATTATCTTTCCGGAGTTTGAATGACTGCAACTAATGTGGTGCGGTAGGGCGGGATGGGATAGAGGGAGGAGAATGAGAGCCATGTATTCCTGAAGGTGACAAATCTTTTCAAAGAGGCAACAATCCTCCAAATACTTATGGCTGCTGCTCAGCCATTGACTGATCTTTAGATTGTGCATGGTGTTAAACATTGGTCTAGGCAAAGCCTGCTTATAAAGCCCGCAGCCAAGCGTATAGATACCCTCCTGATTACAAATCAATTATTCCATTTAAGGTACAATAATTAAATCAGGAAGATGGCCCATAACCAAAATAATAGTTTTGTGGGGGTGAAAATCCACACCCGAACGACACAGATCTCACAATGTCTGATTAGTTACGTTTAGTCTATCAAAATCTCTTTTAGTGTACCACTTTCCTGCATTGAAACAAGTCTCTCCAGTGCACCAAGAACCCAAGATAACTTGATACACCTGTCATTATCACTGGATTTGACACTCCAGTTCATGGCGTATGTTCACAACCAGTCGGGAACCGAGTAGCCACTTCAAGTTAAACGAACACAAAACACATAAGCACTACAGGTGAGACAAGCGTCTGTAGTTTTCACATCTTATCATCAAATGTCAGTGTCATCAATAAGCCAGCACTAATGATGGCAATCAGCTTTTGGTGGCTTACCCTTCCACAAGTCTGCATCAAAACACACAGAAGATGACAATGTGTGGAATGATACACCAGTTAAATTACTTTGAGGGAAAGCAGCCAAACCAAGTCAGCCATATATATCTTTCACTAAAACAGTGAAACAAATCAAATTAGAGAATGCAGCATGTAAAATATTCATTTCATTTCTTAAATGTCAAATAATTAATTCAAACGGGTTCATTAATCCATGTCAATAAATTATCATACCCTGTCCAGTATTTTCTACAACACAGTAAAATTATGAATGTACTCCAGCAGCTTCTGTCGATTGATGAGAGGTAGAAAGATGTTGCTCAGTTCCAAAACCGTGCTCCCACTCTTCTGTGCTTTAAAAACCTGCAGAAGTAGAATCGCCACAATGTAAAATGATCGCCATCTTCATGTCAACTTACAACTTGCAGTAGCTACAATTATAGTTCTCTTCCGCAATTACACGTGAACAAATATTTCCGCCTTCTGGTAAGAAAATAAACACTTGGAGCTCAGGAAGCCCGATAGCCCTTTGAGCCTGACTTGGGGAATCATTGAGAATTCAATTAACTAACGCTGGTCGATCATTTCACAAGAGAATCAATAGGAAATTCCAAGTCAGCAGCTATTTTAAAGATTATTTTTTGTAGAACCACAATTTGACAAAATAGCCACGAGAATGTACTGTGCAGACAGAGGCATTTAAACAATTACTCTAGCCCATAAGTAATGATAGTTTATAATATGTCTGCCATGAAGTATGAAAAACGGCCTATTTCGACGAGTATTCTGTTGCTATCAGAGCTTTCAGGTAACTAACATCACCTTTCTGATGGACCCAACAATTTCTGAAAGTTCCAAAGTGCTGTGCATATCAGATCACCTATGCGAAGAAGGGTCCTGACCCGAAATGTCACCTATACACGTTTTCCAGAGTGCTGCCTAACCCAGAATTACACCAGCAATGTGTCTTTTATTGTAAATCAGCATCTTGCAGTTCCTTATCTCTGTTATTTCTGAAAGTTCATTGGAGATATTATTAACCCTGTTAACAAAGTAATCAGATATAACTTTGATGCCCATGTCCATTTTTCACACTTTGCTTAATACTACAAATTAACAGCCTTATTAAGTCATGGTAGCTCAAATGGAAGATAGTCATCACAGTGGCATAGCAGTGGAGTTGCTGCCTTACAGCTCCAGAGATCCAGGTTCAATCCTGAAGACGGGTGCTGTCTTTGCAGTCTGTACATTCTCCCTGTGACTGCGTGGGTTTTCTTCAGGTGGACGTACAGGTTTGTAGGTTAATTGGCTTCTGTAAATCGTTCCTAGTGTGCAGGATAGTGTTAGTGTACGGGGTGATTGATGGTCGGCGCGTACTCGGTGGGCTGAAGTGCCAGTTTCTGCGCTGCATCTCTGAAGTCTAAAGTAAATATCACAGGAAATATAAAACTTACCCCAAGGTCCTTAAGAGTTTTCACCGCACTTTTTGCAAGACAGAAGGTTGCACTCTCCCCTAAAGAACAAAATGAAACAGACTAAACAAGATCTGTTGTGGTATTGTCAAAAATACATTTAAAGATACAATAATTTATAGCCACAAGAATGAGGCACAAGTTATTTTATTGTTAAGACCACAGATTTAAATGCTGCATAAAACAATTCTGAGGTCAATCTGGGTTTAATTATTAATTGCGGAGTGAAGTTTGCAATAAGAATATTCTTTTATATTTCCAGCCTTAGATCGAGTGGGCTGCCAGAGGTTATAAAATAGCCACTTTTTAAAATAAGAAATACGGATACTTCTAATATCTCATGTGGACAAAAGGCTTTTAAACTATTTAACATTTCCAAGCAGATGCCCCATGATAAAGGCATATTGTGCCATGGAATGCCAAATGTGTTACCCCACTGTCACACTGGAGATTTGATGGCTTAGAGTCATAGTGCATACAGTGTGGAGATGGGGCCTTTGGCCCAACTTGCCAATGCTGACCAACTAGTCCAACCTGCCTTTGTTTGGCTCAAACCCCCCCAAAGCTACCCATCCATGTACTGGTCCAAATGCTTCGTAAACATTGTGATAATACTTGTCCCAACTACCTCCTCTAGCAGCCCCTTCCATACACGCACGCCTCTTTGCGTAAAAAAGTTACCCCCCAAATTCCTATTAACTTTCCTTCCTCACCTCAAACCCTTTTATCTGTTTCGCCATTCCCCTACTCTGGGCAAGAGCGTGTGTTTACCCTATTTATTTGTCTCATGATTTTGTACACCTCTACAAGATCACCCCTCATCCTCCTGCGCTCCAAGGGAATAGAGTGCTATCCCGCTCAACCTCTCCCAATATGTCTGGCCCCCGAATCCTGGCAATACCCTCGTAAATCCTCTCTGTACCCTTTCCAGCTTCTTCCAGTTAGAATTCTAAAGTCTATTTGTGGTTTAGGGTAAATTAGCAGTCAAATTACTGAGAATTTTGAAAATTAGGAAAGCTTTTAAATGTCTGGCTCTGAGGTTTTGTTCTTTTTTTCCCCTACATCCTTCCTCCATGTGGTGAACCAGGCACAACTTCCAAATCAGAAAGCTGGGTTCAAGACTTCAGTCCAGCACAAGGCTCAACATCTGGGTTAATGTTTTGGTGCAGCTGTGAGAGGTTGCTGAATGGTCAAAAGTACTATCCCTGCCTTAACATCCTCTGAATTAGATGTTTATCCAAAAGGCCTGAAATATTATTACTGGTTCCATTTAAAATCTTTGGCAGGGTTTTTATTTTGGCGTTCAAACATAAATCATAACAATAAAGGGGTCTGAAATATTTGGAGCTATGAATAATGTTTGTTTATCTTGCAAGTTCATATAAGCAGTTTATGAATTTAGCGCAAAGGAAATTAGATTTCAAATGATCATACTGTATCTCATTTGTTCATGACTCACCAAATACTGCTATTTTCATTTCGGTTCGGGATAAAAGATATTTGTGAAACTTGCTGATGTATTCAGTTTCTGAAAAACAACATATTTCTGAAAGTTGCTTATGAATGAGGATTGATTAAATAGAACATTATACAGTGCTTTTTCTTTCTCCATTTTGAGTGGAGTTTAACTACTATAGCAACTTCACCCTGGGCAATCGATTTTATTGATGCTGAAGTTACCTTGCATATAACGCAGCACAAATTCAACAAAGCCAGGACTGACCATGTACGGTGAGCAGCTGTATTTGGATGTTATCTATTATTGTTGATATTTCAAAATGGCTTGCCACAAATCAGAACCAGATTCTAAAAGCCGCGGCCATACCGACAGCAGGCGTGGCTCACCTGCCGTGGAATCGAGCGAGGGAAGTCACCGAGCCCGGCCACTGCTCGCCCCCGAAGATTGGGGACCAGAGATGAGGTAGAGGGAGTCGGTGGCGGACACGGTATAAAGGGACAGTAAAAAGAACTGGGGGTCTTATCTTCCGTGCCCTCAAGGTCGGCTACAGGAGGCGCCTCCGGGGTACAAAGGTTGAAGATGTTCAAGCATGGAGAGGGGCGACGGTTCGCAGGACGACCGGATAGACCTGCAGCTGCAACGGGGCTTATTGGCCAGCTGTAGTTGGGACTGTGAAATGGCGCCAAAAGCTGGCAACTATTGCACATAGACTCAGTGAGCTGTTTCTATGCATTATGTACTTATTGTATTTATGTATGGTAATAATATTCTGACCAGACTGCAAAAAATGAATATCACTGTACCTTGGTATATGTGATAATAAAGGTATCATAGAACCATTGATTAAATTTACAGCAGTAGATTTGGCTTCAGTTCGTTTGGGCAATTCACATATTTATCTGCAAAGGCAATTACACTGCGGAGTACAAGGATTTCTCTTTCTTAAACAAAACTTGACAAAAATTAAAAAATAGCAGATTCTGCAAATAGTCATACAGTACGGAAACAGGCCTTTCGGCCCAACTGGCTCTGCCAACCAAGATGTTCCATCTACACTAGTCCCACCTGCCCATACTTTGGCCCATATCCTTCAAAAGCTTTCCAATCTGAAGCAAAAACAGAAAATGGTGGAAATACTCAGCAGGTCGGATAGTATATCTGGGAAGAGGAAAAGAGTCAATCTTTCAGGTTGAAGACCCTTCTCCAGGACTGGAAAAGGGAATAAAAGTGAGTTTTACGCTGCAGGGAAGTTGGAGGGAGGAAAGGTTAAGACAAACTGAACATCTATGATAGGTCGAGCTTAAGTTGCTTTGGGAATACATTGTTAATAGAGCAGGTGTAAGTTTTGAGTGCCCGCCATAATGTTTGGGGCAAAAACCCATAATTTATTAATTTGCCTCTGTACTCCACAATTTGAGATTTGTAATAGAAAAAATCACTTGGTTAAAGTGCACATTGTCAGATTTTAATAAAGCCCATTTTTATACATTTTGGTTTAGAAAATAGGTGCAGGAGTAGGCCATTTCACCATGTAGAAATTACAGCAGTGTTTATACACAGTGTACGAGTGATCGGTGGTCGATGTGGACTCGGTGGGCCTAAGGGCCTGCCATACCATAGTTACGCAACCAGACACAATTAAATTTAAGGTAGCTCTTTTTTCCCCAAGAACCCTTTTTTGCTTAAGTCCAAGTCAAGAGTCAAGAGAGTTTTATTGTCATGTGTCCCAGATGGGACAATGACATTCTTGCTTACTGCAGCACAACAGAATATGTAAACATAATACAGAACAGGAGATAAAAGTTCAGTGTGTCTATATACCCTAGCCCAAATATATATACCCAATAAATAAACAGATAAAGTGCAATAGGCTGTTATTGTTCAGAGTTTGGAGTTTGGTGATGGACCATCCACCACCTCCAGTTTAAATTCCATTTTGAATATTTTTGGAGGACCAGGAAACCAAGAAGCAAGAGTTACTCCAGGGAGTTACTCCAGCTCCAGGGAGTGATTCTGCGTTGGTTTTCAGCGGTCGCGGCGAGGTGGCGACCGGACAGCAATGGCAGCCAGATCTCCCACAATGCAAAGGGAGGGAGAAAGTGCCGGCGCCGACCAGTTGCCGTGGCAGTGCGCATGTGCAGGGCGGCCAGCCAGCGGATGAGGAGCGTCCGGAGAGCGGAGAGCGGAGACCTGGACACGGATGGCGGGCGGAGACGGAGAGTGACAGAGAGAGATATAGAGAGAGGGGCCCGCTCAGAGTTTAACGGCAGGTGTCCCGGATGCTTGCCAAGCCGGGCAAAATGGCACGGCTTTTAGGTTGCCCAGTGGGACTTTAGGTGGCCATTGGCACCCCGGGCAACCGTTAATTGCGAGCCCTGTTGCTGTGTCCCAAACATTATGGTGCCCTGAAATGGGGGGACTGTGTATAAACACTGCTGTAATTTCTACATGGTGAAACCAAAATGTATAAAAAAGACCTTTATTAAAATCTGACACTATGCACTTTAACCACATGTGATTTTTTTCTATTACAAATCTCAAATTGTGGAGTACAGAGGCAAATAAATAAATGATGGGCCTTTGTTCCAAACATTATGAAGGGCACTGTATAATATGTTGCAAATAACAGGTCACGGTGTACTAATGGAGAAGGGAAAATTATTTTAAAAAAGAGCCAATGCCACACTTGGAGGACTTACAGAAAAATATGTCTGGTTTGGATAGAGGTAGAGAAAGAGTGTTATAGGAAGTTGGAGAATTCATTATCGAGTCCAGTAAGCATTCGGAAATGGTCAATCGAGAATGTTAATTTTGCTTGCTCTTGACTTGTGGGGATTCCAAACAATTTGTTTTAATTTTAACTTTTGATTTCCTGCATTTTCAGTTTTTGGTTATTGTACGATTGCTCATTCGGTGATTAATATATAGTGATCAACGGAAGCTAGAAGACTCTTGCTCATTGTCAGTCAAGGCTGGCTAAAGAATTAACTGGACCTGCATTGTAAGTGCTGTGCCAACAAGAGCAGTTCAGAAGCTGATGTGACTAGTTTGTCTTTTTAACTTCTTCTTGTCTTTCTACTATCTACAACATAAATCAAGAGAATGGATGAATACTCTCTACTTGCCAGAAGGTAACTTAAATATTTAAGGAGCTCTCCACATGACCCAAGACACAGCAGTGCATTTCATAACTCATCTTGAAAATTGCCCCACTTGCCTAAACATTCTACAGTGTTCACCATCCACTGTGACAACTCGCTAAATTTTCTTTGAATTAATTTCCTGCCTTTATCAATTAGATGAACCAAATGCAAGGCAAAATCACTGCCACTACACCTCTAAATTCCCATTCAAGCCATGCACTATCCCTACCTGGAATTATATTGATTTTCCTTCATTGTCACCGTGTCAAACGCCTGGACCTTTCTATTCAATAGTCGATCGATGGTCAGCGCAGACTCGGTGGGACTTAGGGCCTGTTTCCACGCTGTATCTCTAAAACTAAAACTACAAATGAAGAAAGCACAAGTAATGATCTCAGTGAGAACCTACCTTCAACTGGAAGTCTGAAGCTTTGAATATAAACAGCGGCTGAAAAGTAAGCTTCCAATAAAGGGCCCAACAATCTTTGCAAGAAAGTGATGAACGCCTGGTGATCTGGCGACTGGCTCACCTAGAAAAGTTACAATTGAAAATGATTTGCCGTTTCACAAATGATATTTTACGTATTAACACATTTTGTGTGGGGTTACTCACATTGCAGTTATTTGAATGCTATAAAATACAGTTAGAAATACAGCTTCCAGTCTTCTTTCAGCAAATGGCAGAAGCCACATAATAGAAAATCAATCGGATGGTAGCACGTTTCATTTTATTTATGACATAAATGGTTGTCATTCAGCTCATTAAGTCCGTGCCACTCTCAGAGTAATCCCATCAATCACACTCCCTCATTAATGCCTCTGTATTTTATTTTCTCATACATGCCCATTAGCTTCATTCTAATCCCAGACCATCATTTACACGAGGAGTAATTTACAGAGCCAATTAACTTCCCAACCGAGGACAACTCAGATGGGAATTTAATTCAATCAATCTATTGCACTTACTCTGATTGCCCAAAAGTATATTGAAGAAGCCAAAATTTAATCTATAAAATGTTCCATTGAATGGCCCAGGAACTATGAGCATTTAAACCACATTGTCTAATTAAATTTCTGAGATACAGCGCAGAAACAGGACCTTCGGCCGTCCGGATCTGTACTGACCAGTGATCCCCGTACATTAGCACCATCCTACGCACTAGGGACAATTTACAATCTTTACCAATGCCAATGAACCTACAAACCTGTACATCTTTGGAATGTAGGAGGAAACCAGAGCAACCAGGGAAAACCAACGCGGTCAGAGGGAGAACGTACAAACTCTGTACAGTCAGCATCCGCAGTCAGGATTGAACCCGGGTCTCTGGTGCTCTACTACTTGTCACTGTGCCGCCCCTTTGAGTATTTTTATAATCTGACAATTTAATCCAGGATTAATTTTTTTTATTGTCACCTGTACTGAGGTACGGTGAAAACCTTTGCTTTGCATGCCATCTAATCAAATCAGATAATACTAAACATAAATACAACCAAGCCAAACTCAAGTACAATAGTTAAAGCAAAGGGAAAGATACAGAGTGTTGAATATTGCTCTCAGCGCTATAGCTCAACAGTTCTAGAGACCAAGTCCAACATCCGCAATGAGGTAGAGAAGATTTGGACTGTACTCTAGTACCAAGGACCGTTCAGAAATCTGCCAGAAGTGTTTTACATTTCATACCTTTAGGTAACGATCGCGCTGCTCTTCCCCATAGTCACTGTCATCTTCTTCATCACTTCTCCACGACAGACCATCTGGGTACTTATTCGCCCACGTCTCCTCTGTGGGACTGGGGCTCAGGTCCTCCTGTCCATTCATTAAGCAAAAACATGTTACTATTTGGGAAATACCTATGTCATTTATCACCCAAGTCTCTATTGCAGTGCACTACATTCATTCCTTTTAAGTTTGGCTTTTTTTTTTTTAAAGTCTCACACTGAGCCACCATTGAAGGGATGGACAGAAACTATGGGTAATGATGGCGATGAGTGAAGTTTTTTGCTGATTTGCAGCCAATGTACTCTTACAGACTGTCGCTCTTGCAGTTCAGACAGATACAGTGTTTAGACACAGCAAATTTAAATCAAATGTGACACGTTCTCAAATCAATATAGTTCACATGTTATAGGAGTAGAATTGAGCCATTCGGCCCATCGAGTCTACTGCGCCATTCAATCATGGCCAATCTCTGCCTCCTAATCCCATTTTCCTGTCTTCTCCCCACAACCCTTGACATTCATTCTAATCAGGAATTTGTCTATTTCAGCCTTAAAAATAGCCACTGACTTGGCCTCTACAGCCCTCTGTGGCAATGAGTTCCACAGATTAACTCTGACTAAAGATGTTCCTCCTCACCTCCTTTCTAAAAGTGCGCCCTTTAATTCTGAGGCTATGACTTCTGGTCCTGGACTCTCTCACCAGTGGAAACATCCTTTTCACATCCACTTATCTATGCCTTTCATTATTCCGTAAATTTCAATGAGGTCAACCCTTCAACCCCCTCAACCTTCTAAACTCCAGCGAGTAGAGGCCCAGTGCTGTCAAATGTTAAAATATAGTGCACAGTGTCGAAGAGACCAGGTCCCTGTGCATTGCTTTCATCCCAGAGTGCAAATTCTGGTTTAATCATCATGTCCCAGTTCAAGAGAAAAACATTGGATTTAAGTTGATGTAGCTACCAAGTTTCAGAACAATATATCAGGGATTTCCTAGCTGCCACTTGGAATGCTGTAATTTTCTGCATTCTAAAATAAGGTACAAGTTTGTTCATTCATCACAGCTTTACATCTCATAGATTACATATAGATTATTTATGTGGCAGTATTTAACTTGCTATATTAATTTGATAATGTATCACACTTTTAAAATAATTGCTACCTCGACATGCTTGAACTACTGGAACAACAGCACTGTAGGAGTACTGTAGGAGACTGCAAAGCAGCAAAAAGGCTCAGTCACCACCGCATCTATTAAAAAATGATTACAGAATGGCACTTTATTTTAAATAGTAGTAAAAATTAAAACTGAAAAATACAGGTATATAAAATATTGAAAATTTTTATTTCAAATACGCAGTATTATGCTTTTATATTTTGAATTTGTGTTTATTCGATCAATTTGAGATACTGAGCTTTTAAAGGACATGACAAGTCTCTTAACAAATTCTAGACAATAAAAGAAACAATATATGCATTCTACGTGAAACCACAGCTGGGAGTGGAGTTTAGATATACAGCGCGGAAACAGGCCCATTGGCCCCCCGTGTCCGCACCGACCAGCAATCCCCACACATTAACACTAACCTATATTAAGAACAAATTTTACCAAGCCAATTGACCTACAAAGTTGTATGTCTTTGGAGTATGGGAGGAAATTGAAGGTCTTGGAGAAAACACATGTCTGTCAAGGGGAGAACATACAAACTCCGTACAGACAAGCACCCTTAGCCAGGATCAAACCCAGGTCTCTAGCGCAGTAAGCGCTGTAAGGCAGCAACTCTACAACAGCGCCACCGTGCCGTCCAAAGAAAAGAGAGAAAAGGACTAACTTCTAAACATTAATGGAGAACAAAGAACATGATATATTGTAGGTTTTCTTTTGTGCTTCAATCAGGCTTCCTTTAAATGTAACCAACTATTTCCTACTGAATTACTGCTGGTGGAGAAAACTGGATTGTTTTGGATTGGTTTAGTAACAAGAAGTTCTGATTTTATCCCACTCCAATGGGTGAACCATCAATGGTGCAGCACTTAAAGTTCAACAAGTTGTTTGCTCACCTCTGCCACCAACAGGATGCCGTACTGAATGAACTTGCTCACAGCGTCATTGAAAACTTGGTATACTGCCTGGCAGGGCTACAAATGGAAATTACTTATAATTAGATAATTTAATGTAGGATCAACAATAATCTCATTGCTGCTACATTTGGTGAAAATGCCGTGGGAGTGTCCCACATGCCATTCTTCATTTAGCAGTTAAATCAATAATATTTATTAATCAGAACTCATCATACAATATATTGCACTTAGTTTAGACTCACCAATCCTACAATCACCTCATTGGAAAGGAGGTGACACAGATCAGCTGCTGTACGAACAAGCCTTTCCTGGCTGACTGTTGGGTCCATTTTGCCAGGTCCTGAAATATTCTCCCTTAGTACAGCACAGAGGGAAGAGGCTGCAATACAATGAAATAGGTTCAACAATGGAAATTGTGAGAAATGAAATAGTGAGATAATCATATTACAGTGAACGGACCATGGAAGCAGGAGTGGGTCACACAGTCACAGAATCATTCAGTGTGGAAACAGTCCCTTCAGCCCAACTAGCCCGTGCCAACAAACAGGTCCCACCTGCCTGCGTTTGGCCCATATCCTTCTAAACCTGTCCTATCCATGTACCTACCTGAAAGCTTCTTAAACGTAGGCATGATGTGACTGAATAGCACGCAAAGTTTTTCACTGTGTCTTGATACATGTGACAATCATACACCAATATCAATACAGTCAACACTTGTTATTACATACCTCTTTGTAACAGATTTCAGTTTAATAGGACTGTCTCTTTAGGAACACAGGATGCTATTTACACTGCAGAGGCAATTGAAATTGACAGGACATTGAAATTGACAGGCCATTGCTTCGATCTACACTTAAAGGGCCTGTCCCACTATACGAGTTTACCCAAGAGCTTTCCCGAGTTTAAAAAAAAAATCAAACTTGTGGTAAATACGTAGAATGTACGTAGCGGGTACGTCGGAGCTCGGGACGTCTCTTAGCGGCTCGTAACGCTAACGGCAGGTACTCGGGAAACGAGGTAAGCTCGTGAAGTTATTTCAACACGTTGAAAAATGTCCACGAGAGCTCCGAGTACCTACGAGCAGCTATTACCGTAATTCTTCGAGTTCGAGGGGAAACTCGGGAGAACTCTTGAATTACCTCGTACTGTGGGACAGGCCCTTAACTCTATTTAACAATGTAACAAACAGCCTTTATTTTTAGTCTTAAAATATATTTTTAGCTGTTAAAAAGAACTTTATGCACTCAGCAGGTTAGTGTCTTTGGAAGGAGAAAGAGAGTTAATGTTTAAAGTCAATGTCCTTTCACCCTGAACTCCGGGCAGTCATTGTGTCATGGGAGTCTCACTTAGACAAGGTTTCCACACCCCAATGCCCCAGACCTCCCACAATCTCTGAATGCGGGTATCAGCAGCAGGGGCAGCAGTTATTGCCGTTCCCCAGCTGTGCTCGACAAGGTGGTGCTGGGCGGCCATCTTGGGCCACAACGCTCCTTGTGGTGAGGGAGGTCCCACTGGGCTGTCAGAGACGGGGCTCCCGGATTCTGGCCCAGTAGCCCAGGCTGAGATGTCAATGGGGGGGGGGGGGAACCTTTGCTCTGTTATTGCGGACAATTGGCAAAAACAGACACACCCCACCCCCCCCCCCCTCCACGATCTGTTCAATCAGTAGTCTACCGACATGGTTCTTTCCCCAGACCACTTGGGTTCTCCTGTATATGAAGCTTAAATATCCTGCTTCATCCAGTGGCTTAATTAGAATTTTAGCTGAAACAATCAAATCATAAACGTAAATGCCAAAGTATGTTCCAATCACTGTCAAGACTGAGATGTTAAGCACTTACCCAGTATTGCTTCGGTGAGAAAAACCTGGAAAATGCCGTTGCTGTAGAAATTCAGCTCAAACAGGGCTGGAATCGTCGTGGTTGGTGCAATAAAGAACTCACTGTTTCTCCGGGAGCTTCTGACATTAACACAGTCTCCCAGTAAATGAAGGGCATGCATTACGACGTCTTCGGAATTTCCAGAAAATCCCAGATCAAAATCCCGAGCCAGGACTACCTCTTTCATACAGAAAAAATCTTCCACTAATTTTGATAAGTGGACACCCTGAAAGAAAAAAGACATGAAAATAATGTAATCTATGTTAGATATAATCACATCCACTTTTTACAACATCAATTACAAATGAAAATTTGTGAAGAGATAATTGCACATACTGTGGTGTTAGTCGAGCAGAATATTGATTGGAAATATTAAAATCTCTATCATTGTCTATAGGCCTTGATTCTTCCATCAAGTCAGAAGTACACACAATGTAATCAGAGTAAGGGCACTAAACCACCTGATCTTGATTATTTTTCACTTGGTGTACTGTGACAGGGAAGACACTCTACACATCAAATGCTGCATTGCAGTTCAGAGTAAGTCAAATGCAAGCCAATTATGTTCTCAACCTTTGTAATATTGAAGGATTTTGTTTGAGTGTATTTATAGAAAATGTATATTCCATGTGCCCTCAACTTTTTATTATAATTTTGGGATTTGCGTCATGTAGTAAACTGCATTTTAGATTTCTTGAAAGAAGCAGCTGTGATGTGATGCAGGTAACTATTTTCAAATTACTGGCAGCTCCTCATTACATTGAATGACTTTAAATTGGTCACATCCAAAAGCGCAATTTTAATCTCCACTGTACAAAAGTGTTATAAAGAAACAAAGAGTGAATATACTCTGCATCTCTCACCACGTTAGCACATGCCAGTTTTAACGATAGCTTACAAATGCAAATCCCTCACCTCTCGGTGCCGGTAGAGAAGCAAACACGCAACAATGTGAGTGGACATCACAGCAGAACATCTACTGGCAGCTGGAATAGACAAATAAAATGACTGTTTTAGATGGGGCATCTTGATCGCCATAGATGAGTTGGATGAAGGGCCTGTTTCCATGCTGTATGATTCTATGACTAAGACTCTATCGACAATAAATAAATGGAATGTGACAAACCAACTTGTCGAAGACTCAGACAGTAAAATCTTCAAACACTTGAGCAATTACATTAGAGCTTTCGATATGGTTTACTACATTTTCCCTTCGGAAATGAACCAGAATTTTGTAACTAATTAAAAGATTTGCTGACAAAATATTTTTATTTAATTTAATTTAATTAAATTTAATTTCATTCCCATTAAGGCAGCAACTCATGCTAAAATATAGCGGGCGTTAGCAGCCCTCTGATAACTTGCTCAAATCTCCATTTCCAGTATGAACATCAGTGACAAGTTACAAAGCGCTGGAGAAACTCAGGGGTCAGGCAGCATCTGTGGAGGGAATAGACAGATGACATTGCGAGTCGGGACCCTTCTCTTTTTTCTCGAGTCCGAAGAAGGGTTCCAACCCTAAACATTGTCTATCCATTCCCTCCACAGATGTTGCCTGAGCCACTAGGTTCGTCCAACACTTCATGTTTTCCTCAATATTCCAGTAATGCAGTTCCTTGTGACTCCAGTACATTAATAGGCATATTAACTATGGAAATGCAAGGGAGATGCAGCATGCAAACTGCATGGGTGGTGGGTGGAAAATGCGTGACCAGCTGAGCCTATTTCTGTCCACACAATTTCTAGCATGGCACTGATTACAACAGGAACAGACATCAGAATTATTTTTCCTACTCTCGTGACCAAGAGAATCGATTACACAAAACTCGCTGGTATTTTATAGAAGTTTGGAGAATGCAAACTACATAAAATTTGTAACACAGAAACAACCCATTTAACCCAATTAGAAGAAGGGTGAAGAAGGGTTTCGGCCCGAAACGTCGCCTATTTCCTTCGCTCCATAGATGCTGCTGCACCCGCTGAGTTTCCCCCGCAATTTTGTGTAACCCAATTAGTCTATGGCAGTACTTATGTCCGACAAGAAACATCTCCTGTCCCATCATCTAAATGCATCAGCATAATCTATATCTGGAATGGGCATTGCTCATAATACCTAGAGAATGGACTGGACTCTAAAAATGACGCTAAAACATGGCGCCTCTTGCACGAGGGATCAGTAGTTTATTTCTGTTCAATTTGATAATCGGGGATGTGCTTAGGTGGACTGTTGTAAGAATTTTTCATTGTGCATTTGCACTTTTCCCAGTAGCTGTAAAAGTATGTTCTGCACTGTTTATTTTCTTGTTCACTACCTTTAATAAATGTTTAAAAAACATTTAGACAGGTACATGGATAAGATAGCATTACAGAAATTTGGCAATGCAGGCAGGTGGGACTAGTGTAGGCAGGTAGGACCAGTGTAAATGGGGCACGTTGCTCGGCATGGGCAAGTTGAATCGAAAGGCCTGTTTCCTTGCTGTATAACTCTATGACTTCATGTGACAATAAATGCTTCATTGACCTTTGAGTACACATGTAGCTTTCACTTGGAATCATCTGGATTATTTGTTTCAATTACTTCAAGTTCCCCAATTCAATTTGAACTTGGAACCATCAATTTTAAACATTGTCTGTAACTTCAACCCTTGCCTTAATTAAATGTTTTATTTGCATTGTCGATTCATAAAAATAGCATGTTGTTTCACAAAAAACTGAATGTTTAATTTGCATTCGGCAAAGAAAATCAAACTTAAAAAATGATTCCTGCCACACTTACTGAATAGAGCATGTTTGGCTACATTGGAGATCAGCTGCCGCCGGTATTGTTCATCAAATAAATCTCTGGAGATTACAACAGGTGTAAGATCTTGCTCAATATGGTTAAGGCCTGGTCTATTGGGATAAAGCAACGCATAGTGAAGCATTGAAGGATTTTTTTTTGTAAACCATATGAAAATGCAGTGACTAGGCTGCAACTAAAATGCATACATTTAACAAGCATAAAAGGAATTCTAAACTTTAATTTTGACATTATTCTGTTTTTTTTTTAATCCTTTGACATTATTTTGTACTAGTGAAACATCTCTCCCAAAAATACAATAATGCTGCATCTTTATTTCCTGAGAAACTGAATAAAACATTTTAAGAAATGCTTCTTCATAGATTGTTAACCAATGCCGCACAAGTTGTAACGGTGCGTGAGTTTCCATCGGGTACCTATTTGTTTTATGTTGCTGGAGGTGCGGCTTTGAAGCCCGTGATGCAAAATACTTCTTATAACTGTAACATCTGTAACCAACTTCAGATGCACAAACTGAATCTTCCGTGTAAATCATTTAGAAACACAAAGAAGCTGTGCAAACTACCTGCAGGGTTTTTTGAACATACTGTTTTAAAGCAGGTAACCACAAATTCTTCACGTGTTCACGATTATCGATGCCACTGCAGAAAAACTGCTCAGCACGCTGATTACAGGATGCCAGAAAACCCTTGTTACAACAGATATGGAGGGGGGGAAGAGGCGGTGTCCATTATTGTCGATTGTCCATTATAACTAAGTGGGTAAATTTGTACAGCATTGGAAAACAGCCTGTAAATATACACTAAATAAGACACGTGATGAGCAGGAAAGGTAAACACAGACTGAGACTGAACGCTCTGACGTTCTTTTGGTGCTGTTTATGACACTGCTGTGACATGGTTACCATCAGTGACGGCACGCAAGGTACCTCCAAAATGTTATAAACTAGATTTTCACATTTTTAATATTACAAAAAGATTACTAGAATTTAAAAAAAATAACATTATTAATTATCTTAGGCGGTCAGGCCCTTAAACAGCTAAAACTGCTTATAGTTGAACGATCCGCCATAGACACCAATAGGAACAATATGCCTGCCGGCAACTTTTGTCCAAGAGAAACACCCTGGTTACCGTATCGAATGATCTTTGCATATTTTTTTCTTGTGAATGTCTGTAAAAACAGAACCGGTTCGTTACATGGGATGCCTGTGTGCGCTTCACCTACAAAGGGTGGAGAATTTATCAGATGATATTCAGCAAATGTTTCTGTCACTCAGCTGCATCCAGTTAAAGTGGCTGCTTCCTGTTGCCTTTCCAATGAGACGCATATAAATTGAGGCAGCTGATCTCTGACCCAGTGCTCAGTCTTTGTTCCTGATACGAATGGACACCTCGGTTACAACAGATTCCGTCCGCTATAACCAAAATCTATTATAAAGAGGTCCGTAATAACGAGGGTTGACAGTAATGAGATTAATTGCTGCAACAAGTAAGAATTTAATTGTTCCGTTTCTGGACATATGACAACAAAATCCTCTTAACTCTTGATATGCTTCCCTTCACAAGCCCAGTGCTTACCTTTCAGTGATAATGGTCGGAAGAAGATTTTCTTCCAGGGATAGGGTTGCAGGCAATGGACGATTCCTCTGAGTATCAATGTATTCCTAAAGAAACAAAGATTACGTTTTTACATTACTATCTTCACCCACATTTTAAATCACTTTGAACAGTCAAATTAGAACTTAGAGAAGGATATATTTGCTTTGTAAGAGCAAATTGTTACTATGTCAAAATAATTGCAGAAATGTTTTGCCCGATAATAAGGCGACCCCAAAGCTAACGTGTCAAATTTCCTCAAAGGAAAACAAAGCTGGTTGATGATGACATGGGGAATAATATCCAGGTGGAAAAAGAGCTGATGTTCCCTCGGGATAGCTTACAAGATGCCAAACAATTACGGGACATCAATGATCCATGTCGTGAAAGTAAAACAATGCCTTCTTACTGCGAAAACTAAAGTCAATTATTTGTATCTTACAAATCAAAACATATGTTTAAAATATATTAATATTAAGTAAGCTGTAATATTAATGTTTAGTTAACTGTAAGGCACAAGTCAGTTATTTCAATGCTTGATTTAATAATATTAAAAAGGACACAAAGTGCTGGAGTAATTCAGAAGTCAGGCAGCATCTCTGGAGCACATGTATAGGTGTTTTGGGGTTAAGACCTTTCTTCCACCACTTTCAACCCGAAGTATCACCTTTCCATGTTCTCCAGTGATGCTGCCTGACCTGCTGAATTACTCCAGCAATTTGTGTTGGTTTGTGTGTTAACCAACATCTGCACTTCCTTGTTTCTACATTTAATAGTGGGTTTCGACTCTTAAATGCTAAATTCAGGCGATTTCCATTTTTATCACTCACCCTAACAGAAAATGGTTGCCCAAAGTCTACTCGGACACAGCCAAAGTTCTTGCGAAGCATTCTGAAGACTCCTTGTGCAACACCCCAAAGGCTCTCTTTTTTTTTGGGCTTCCCCTAGAAAAGAGCATTTATCAGCATTACTTCATTAAACTTAGAACTGAACCAGTGACTAAATCTTTCATGTTAAACATCAGTGTAGCATATTTGTCACAAAAATAAGTTATTGGGTGTTGTTAATCATCTGTCAATGTGGTAGGCCTCAAACAAATTGTTGGTGATATTTACACCGAAGAACCTGTAGCTCTCGACCATCTCCATCTCCAGAATCACCACTGATTCTGAATGGGGTGTGCATGGAATACATTGGCATACACCAGTGAGCTAAAATACAAAGTAATGCCTCCAGAAGATTATAGATATTAATTATGGAAATCACCTGTCAGGTTAGCCTTAATTGTAGCCCTGACCAGGTGGTCTTGAGTTGCTGCTTTGAGTCATTGAAGTTCGTGTTGTTCATAAGTTCATAATACTTCATAAGGGCGGCACGGTGGCTCAGCAATACAGTTGCTGCCTTACAGCGCCTGAGGCCCAGGTTCGATCCTGACTACGGGTACTGTCTGCACGGAATTTGTACGTTCCCTACCTGACCACGCCATTCAATCATGGCTGATCTATCTTTCCCTCTCAACCCATTCTCCTGCCTTCTCCCCATAATTTTTGACACCCTTACTAGTCAAGAATCTCCGCTTTAAAAATACCCACTGGCCTGGCCTCCACAACCGTCTGCGGCAATGAATTCCACAGATTCACCACCCTCTGACTAAAGAAATTCCTCCTCATCTTTCTAAAGGTACATCCTTTTATTCTGCAGATACTTTGCTACAGGATTACAACTCAGCGTAAGGATTTGAAACGGGATGGTCTGTGACTTGATGCAGTGCTTGGAGGTGATGTACTTCCAATGACCTGCTGTCTTGGTTATCTTGGGATTGCAGGGTTAGCAGATTGAATGGTTTAGGTCTATGCCAATGTATCCCATGAATGAGTAATAAGAAAACTGAATAACTGATACCTGTATTTCCAGACTTTGTACAGGATAGCAAAACATTCACAACTCAGAGAAAGCAACAGAGCAAGTGCCCAGGATAAAAACAGCATCAATGTTAAAAATGGTACCCACCAGCTGTTCACTGTTGTAATTGCCTTCAATGATCCGGTCATAGGAGATTCCCACTGGAATAATCATGACATCAGTAACGATATTCTCACAGAGGCTATCGACCACAATAGAGAGAAGTCCGGTCATGGCCATATATGGTTTACCACTACGAGACCGCGTGCCTTCCACAAATATCTCCATAAACTGCCGCTGCCGCAGAAGTTCCTCAATGTACTGTTAAATTAAATAGGTATCACTCATATATATAAAAATAAATCAGTCATCCCATTACTTACTGGAATCTTATTAGCTGGCTCTCCAACCAACTTCTTGCACTAACCTTCGAACATCTAATTTAATTCTGATGTATATTTAGGACTGCCACAATCGGCACTCATCTAATGATGCATTGGTCAGTGGAATGTAGTACAAACTCATGAAAACCCAGGATTAAATAGAAATAAGCAGCAAACTTATGCTGGAGATCTAAGTTATTGCGATTCAGTGACCTGTCAGGTGTCATTTTGGACATAGTTTCTCATTAAGCCCTTCCAGTGAGCCAATATGCAAATTATTGTCTCCAGAAGGCTATATATTGACACAGATTGAAACTACAAATCCACCACTGATTTTCCGGCATCCTTGGTTCTAGAGCCTTTCTGGATTATCTGTTTTGCTGGACCAACAGAGGTCACGGCATCAGAGAGAAGTTCAATAGTACCAGAACGGTCCGTCCGCCTAGACAGCTGAGGAGCCGAGATATCGACCCCTTAATGTCAGCTTGGAAGTTGGCTATGGGAACAGATCTGTCGGCTCCGACCGGACCAGAGTTCCTGAACCTCGGCCGCAGGGAGCAAATTCGACCCGCTGATCGGCCGCGGAAGTCGTCTATGGGAACGGGCCTGCCGGCTCTGGCCTAGCCAGAGTTCTAGAACCCAAGCCACAGGGGGCAAATTCGAACTGCTGATCTGTGCAAAAGTCCTGATGAGGTCGAGATCGCCCGCCTCACCTGGCCCAGGTGCCATACTTTCAGGGGGGGCAGGGGATGACGACTTCCAGGCAGGATATCAAGTGCGCTCTCGTAATTTTGTCTCGTAATTTAATGGAGGTGCCAGACCACGTTGTCAGAAAATCGATGCTGGGCCTATGCACGACAAAGGATGAGTACTATACAAGGGTAAAACTGTTCCAACTGAGAATGAAACAAATGAACCTAGGCTACCAAAATAAAACTGGCAGACATGTACGCCTGATGAAAGTATGTACGGACAATTATTTTAATGATTTGCTTCCAGTCTCCCAACTATTCCCAGCATAACCTACCACACGCAGCACAGATCTATACAGGATATCCTTCCGTCCATCTGCACCAATATCCAACTTCCTTCGAATGAAGAAGCCACCAAGTTTTCTTATGAGTGTGCTGCAAAAATCAACATTTTATTGCCTAAAATGACATGATTGGAATAGGTCCAGCACATGAATTCCATAATTTCATTGACAAAAAGAGCACAGATCTACTATTTGGTTCATGTTTCAGATAAACGAATGCTACTACTGAACGCTGGAAAATGTTTCCGTTCAAACTAAGGCCATATCTGTTCCATTGTACAATGTCCAAGGGGTCATTTTCATAACTTTCAGTGACAATGACACTAAAATGCATTTGCCTGTCACCATATTTTTCTTTTGTCTTCCATCTTAAAACTGAAGAGTTACCCAAAACAATTCATAACCTAAAAGTTCATAACTCCTTCCATTCAATCAGAATCATGTAACGGATTCTGTATTTGTTTTTATTTTAGATATACGGCGTGGAAACAGTCCCTTCGCCAACCAAATCCTCACCGACCAACGATCCCCATACACTAACATTACCCGACACACACTAGGGACAATTTACAATTATATCATGCCAATTCATTTACAAACCTGTAAATCTTTGGAGTGCGGGAGGAAACTGGAGCTTCCTGGAGAAAGTCCACACTTTATTGCTAGGAAATCAAATAAAAACAAAAACTTTGGAAACACTCATCCCTTTGAGCTAGTTTGTGTTAATGGGGCAGATAGACACAATATGCTGGAGTAACCCCGCAACTCAGGCAGCATCTCTGGAGAAAAAAAAAAAAATAGGTGACGATTCGGGTCGGAATCCTTCCTTAGACTTTTGTTAATGGGGAACATTTGCCTTTTTAATTCTGATTTCACATTCATTTCTCATATTGTTTAATGTCTTACTTTCCAATTAGGTATTTACCTCCCTTTTAGCTACCAATTGATTTTGAAGCCATGGTCATCTAAATCGAGATTTCACAATCTCCTTCTTTTATATGAAGATTATTTGGAGATAGCAAAAAAAATGTTTTAGAGGTGAATCTTATGGAAAAGAAAATCTCACTAGGTTTGTGGAAAATATAGTTCAACTACAGAAAGGCACACAACATGAATATGGGAGCTGATATATTTGCATTTAAGAGAGACTTGGATAAAGAAAAGTGCCTTGACTTCATTCCACTCACCTGAAAATGGGAATATTTAAATTATTTCCAGCGGCAATATGCGGTGCTTTGATGTTGTGACAGAAGAGAATGAAAGTAAGCAGCAAGTAGTCAATGTGAGATTTGTGAACCGGTAGAAAGATCAGAGGAACATTCTGCTGGAGGGCAAGAAAAAAAAGATAAATGAAAACATAAACTACCACTTGAAGAAAGCAATAGGTCCTTTCAATATCTGGCTAAAACCTTTCCAAATTTAATAACAACCGAGTTAATAACAGAGCAATCCCTTTCTTATCGTTCCTTCTTAGCAATATGCATTCTAATATTAATTTCAGTGTTGTATCTTATTTATTTTAACTTTGCATAAGCTTGCAGTACCCAGATTGTTCAATGGCCTAATGTATATCGGTAACATGCAGTCATAAATGGATAAATTGTATTTGCAATGCAAACCATATGGGGAATGATTTTATTTTATTATCTCATGTACGTGTTCACATGAATCATACCATTCCCCGAATCCTTCCACATGCTCATCAACAATTCATCAACAATTATTCTCCTATTAACATTTTGGAAAAAAATTATAATCAACCATTGTACAGTATCACCTCCAAATAATCTTCATAATCTCATGAACCAATAAAAAAAAAAAAACACCTGATATTTAATACTGGGATCAATGATGTTTAAATGGTGTGTGTAAAGATCCCTTTGGTCAGTAGCAACAATATCAGCTTGAGAGAACAAAAGATGATTGAAATGTAGGTGATTTTAATTGGTGATGGAGTTCAAGGATAATTTCATCTTTTGAATTCAGATGATTAGATAGGAATGCAAAATTACAACCAGTATCCAATGTTCTAAAATCAGCTCACATCAACAAAAAACATTAACCATCTTCCTAATTACTGGACCATAATTAATGCATAATCTATTTATACAAGAGTGCAGCATCGGAACAGGCCCTTCGACCCACAATGTCTATGTCGAACTTGATTCAAAGTTAAACTACGCCCTTCTGCCTGCATGTGACCCATATCTCTCCATTCCCTGCATATTTAACAGGAGAACCAGATACAGCAAGTAAAATCAGTGGGTACCAGGTAGATAGCAGTAGGTGGCATCATACCATGGCAGGTACGCCAGTGACCAACTGGCATATGATTTAACCTGTTCAATTTTTTTGTGATTTAACTAAAACTGTCACAAGTTAAATATAACCAGTTACATTTGCATTTTGTTCAAATTTGTTTTCATTAAGAGCGACTCAGTGTACGTGGTTCAATGCCAAGGCCTTACAAACGTGGCCTATTGGGCAATAGAAATTTGCTGTCATGGATTTTACAAATCACTACCCAAAAATTTGAGATACAGAATAAAAATCACTCTCCCTGATATTATGCAAAAAAAATAAATAAATGAACACATCTGTGCACATGCCCTGACATGTGCAGATGATACCGGTTTGCATAATGGAAAATCAGAATACCTTTTGCTTGGACTGCACCACCCCCCTCCAATTTCAGGTGGTCCTTGCTTTCTCCCTCCTTCCCCTCCCCTTCCCAGCTCTCCCACAGCCCACTGTCTCCGCCTCTTCCTTTCTTCTTCCCGGCCCCCCCCCCCCCCCACCCCCCCCCCACCCCACCCCACGTCATCTATTCCTTCGCTCCATCGATGCTGCCTCACCCGCTGAGTTTCTCCAGCATTTTTGTCTACATTCGATTTTTACAGCATCTGCAGTTCTTTCTTAAACAATTCTGATGAGTATGTTGGCTAGTTAACTAGAATAAGGATCCCCATAATCTAGTTCTATGTTATCCCACTTTTGCATCCTACATACACTTGGGGCAATTTGCAGAAACCAATTAAGCTACAAAGCTGCTTGTCTTTGGAGCGTGGAAGGAAACCGGGGCACCTGGAGAAAACCCATGCGGTCACAGGGAGAAGGAATAAACTCCGCAGCAAGCACCCATAGTCAGCGGTCAAACCCAGGTCCTTGGCGCTGAGCCAGCAGCTCTACTGCTGTAGCACTGTGCCGCTCCTTTCATAACACTGGCTTCCATCCAGGTTAACAGCGAATAAAAAGTATTTAGGTCATATGCAGGCACAGTCAGCTCTATTCCACATCTTTAATGTTCTTCCTCTTAGCAATTCAAATAATATTTACAAAGTTTCCCATCATCACCAAAGTTAAACAATCATTTGCATGGCACTGTTCAACTTTATACGCAGGAAAACTGAACTTTGGCCACTGGTTAAGATATATGGGAGTGATTTTAATTTGTACACACTCAGTGGTTGTTAAGTGTTCTAGCACTATCAGAGTCATCTGAACAACAACATGCTAAAAGTTAATTCCCCACAGAACATTGAGCAATGGCAAATAATTCATCAGGAGTTACTGTTCAGGATCCAGGTGTTTCCCAACAAAACAAATTAGTCTAATCACACTTGCTCTTCTCTTAGCAACTTATTTTAAAGCAAGGGAAGTGTATACAATGGCCATTCTCAAGCACATTGCACTTCATTAAAGCTGGTGCTTATTTTTAATTGCTTACCTCTGCAGCAGCTTTCTTAACCATCTCAAGCTGTCCTTTGTGAATCTGTATGCTCCAAAAGAAGCCATTGAACAGTTTCAGCAGCACCCAACCTGTTAGTCTAAAAAAACAGGTAGTAGTTTAGTTAAACACATTTTTCATGTATGAAACTTAACCTTCATTTTCTATTTGTTTTCTGCAGCAAACTCAAACCAAAGATTATAGGTATGACAAATGCAATTTACTTTGGTGATTGAGAACCAATGATGTTATAAAAACTGACATAAAAGAGCATTTTGCATTGAAAATGGCAACAGAACCAAAAAAAAGAGAATCAAGTATTCAGAGTTTAATTTTTTAAGTCATTCTTTGTCAAATTCTTCACTGGCACAGCCAGCATTTATTCCCTCATTTAAAATCATGTAATCATCGTGTTGAACAGCACGAATAAAGGCCCTGTGCCCCACCTTGTGCATGCTGACAAGTTGGCATATTGTGCTAGTCCTATTCGTGTGCATTTGGTCCATAGCCCATTACACTCTTACGATTTATATATATGTCCAAATCTCTTTTAAAAGTCACTAGACCAAGTGCAGACCCGTTGGGTCTGTTTCCCTAACGGCGTTTGCGGGGGGGGGGGGGGGCAGCGGCATCACACTCACATTAACCACCCCCCAAACACACAGGTGGGGGGAGGGGAGGTGAGAAGAGGGGAGGGAGGGGAGAGGAGGAGGAGGAAATGGGACAGATTTGGGAGGGAAAGGAGTGCGGGGTAGGACGTGAGAGAGGGGGATGGGGAGAGAGACGTGGGGGAGGGGGGGATGGGGAGGGAGGGGAGGATGGAGGGAGGGGGAGAGGGGTGGGGGGAGAGAGGGGAAGGAGTGGGGAGAGAGGAGGGGGAAGGGGGGAGAGAAGAGGAAGAGTGGGGAGGGAGGAGGAGAGGGGTAGGGGGAGTGATGGAAGAGGGACAGAGGGGTGGGGGAAGGGGGCAGGGGGAGAGAGGGAAGGGGGTGGGGTAGAGAGGGAAGGGGGGTGGGGGAGAGAGGGAAGGGGGTGGGGGAGGGATGAGGAGGGAGAGGGGGAGAGGAGTGGGGAGGGAGGGGTAAAGGGGTAGCGGGAGTGGTGGAAGAGGGACGGGGGAGTGGTGGAAGAGGACAGAGGGGTAGGGGAAGGGGTGGGGGAGAGAGGGGAAGGGAAGGGAAGAGAGAGGGGTGGAGGAGGAAGAGGGGTGGGGTAAGGGGAGAGAAGTGGAAGAGTGGGGAGGGAGGGGTAGGGGGAGTGGTTGAAGAGGGACAGAGCGGTATGGGGAAGGGGGCGGGGGGAGAGAGGGAAGGGGGTGGGGTAGAGAGGGAAGGGGGGTGGGGGAGAGAGGGATGGGTGGGAGAGGGAGAGGGGCGAGTAGAGGGAGACATAGAAATTAAGTGCAGGAGTAGGCCATTCGGCCCTACGAGCCTGCACCACCATTCAATATGATCATGGCTCATCATCCAACTCAGTATCCTGTACCTGCCTTCTCTCCATACCCCCTGATCCCTTTAGCCACAAGGGCCAGATCTAACTCCCTCTTAAATATAGCCAATGAACTGGCCTCAACTACCTTCTGTGCCAGTGAATTCCAGAGATTCACCACTCTCTGTGTGAAAAATGTTTTTCTCATCTCGGTCCTAAAAGATTTACCCCTTATCCTTAAACTGTGACCCCTTGTTCTGGACTTCCCCAACATCTGGAACAATCTTCTTGCATCTAGCCTGTCCAACCCCTTCAGAATTTTGTAAGTCTATAAGATACCCCCTCAATCTTCTAAAATCTAGCGAGTACAAGCTGAGTCTATCCAGTCTTTATTCATATGAAAGTCCTGACATCCCAGGAATCAGTCTGGTGAGCCTTCTCTGTACTCCCAC
Source organism: Amblyraja radiata (assembly GCF_010909765.2). Lineage (NCBI taxonomy): Eukaryota > Metazoa > Chordata > Chondrichthyes > Rajiformes > Rajidae > Amblyraja > Amblyraja radiata. The sequence continues at coordinate 32,215,134 of NC_045970.1, read as the reverse complement.
TATGGCAAGAATGTCTTTGAGCATTGGGCATTGTGACATCACACGATGGAACGTTCACCAGGGGCTGGGGCTGCTTCTATGGGTGAGAAGCCAGTATTTTTTTTAATATTGGGGGGGGGGGGGGGGGGGGGCTGCGGCATCACACTCACATTAACCACCCCCGAAACACACAGGTGGGGGGAGGGGGGGGTGAGAAGAGGGGTGGGAGGGGAGAGGAGGAGGAGGAAACGGGACAGATTTGGGAGAGAAAGGAGAGCGGGGTAGGGGGTGAGAGAGGGGGATGGGGAGAGAGATGTGGGGGAGGGGGGGGGATGGGGAGCTAGGGGAGGAGGGAGCGAGGGGGAGAGGGGTGGGGGGAGAGAGGGGAAAGAGTGGGGAAGGGGGGAGAGAAGTGGGAGAGTGGGGAGGGAGGAGGAGAGGGGTAGGGTCTGTGTGAAAAATGTTTTTCTCATCTCGGTCCTAAAAGATTTACCCCTTATCCTTAAACTGTGACCCCTTGTTCTGGACTTCCCCAACATCTGGAACAATCTTCCTGCATCTAGCCTGTCCAACCCCTTAAGAATTTTGTACGTTTCTATAAGATACCCCCTCAATCTTCTAAAATCTAGCGAGTACAAGCCAAGTCTATCCAGTCTTTCTTCATATGAAAGTCCTGACATCCCAGGAATCAGTCTGGTGAACCTTCTCTGTACTGTCACTATGGCAACAATGTCTTTGAGCATTGGGTATTGTGACATCACACAATGGAACGTTCACCAGGGGCTGGGGCTGATTCTATGGGTGAGAAGCCAGTATTTTTTGAAATATTGGGGGGGGGGGCTGCGGCATCAAACTCACATTAACCACCCCCCAAACACACTGGTGGGGGGAGGGGGGTGAGAAGAGGGGAGGGAGGGGAGAGGAGGAGGAAACGGGACAGATTTGGGAGAGAAAGGAGAGCGGGGTAGGGGGTGAGAGAGGGGGATGGGGAGAGAGATGTGGGGGAGGGGGGGATGGGGAGGGAGGGGAAGAGGGAGGGAGGGGAAGAGGGAGGGAGGGGGAGAGGGGTGGGGGGGAGAGAGGAGAAAGAGTGGGGAGGGAGAGTGGAGGGGGTGGGGGGAGAGAAGTGGAAGAGTGGGGAGGGAGGAGGAGAGGGGTAGGGGGAGTGATGGAAGACGGACAGAGGGATAGGGGGAAGGGGGCGGGGGGAGAGAGGGAAGGGGGTGGGGGAGAGAGGGAGAGGGGTGAGGAGAGGGAGGGGGAGGAGAGAAGGGGGAGAGAAGTGGAAGAGTGGGGGGGGGAGGGAGGGAGGGAGGGGTAGAGGGAGTGGTGGAAGAGGGACGGGGGAGTGGTGGAAGAGGAACAGAGGGGTAAGAGGAAGGGGTGGGGGAGAGAGGGAAAGGGAGGGGAAGAGAGAGGGGTGGGGTAAGGGTAGAGAAGTGGAAGAGTGGGGAGGGAGGGGTAGGGGGAGTGGTGGAAGATGGACAGAGGGGATGGGGAAGGGGGCGGGGGGAGAGAGGGAAGGGGGTGGGGTAGAGAGGGAAGGGGGGTGGGGGAGAGAGGGATGGGTGGGAGAGGGAGAGGGGTGAGGAGAGGGAAACATAGAAACATAGAAATTAAGTGCAGGAGTAGGCCATTCGGCCCTTCGAGCCTGCAACGCCATTCAATATGATCATGGCTGATCATCCAACTCAGTATCCTGTACCTGCCTTCTCTCCATACCCCCTGATCCCTTTAGCCACAAGGGCCACATCTAACTCCCTCTTAAGTTCCGATTGGGCATATGTGAACATTGGGCATTGTGACATCACACAATGGAACGTTCACCAGGGGCTGGGGCTCCTGCAAAGGCATATGTAAATGAATCCATTCCGATTGGACATCTGTGAGCATTGGGCATTGTGACATCACACGATGGAACGTTCACCAGGGGCTGGTGCTGCTTCTATGGGTGAGAAGCCAGTTTATTTTTGAAATATTGGGGGGGGGGAGGATTTGATTAAAAACGTGTACTTAAACACAACGAAATGTAATGAGGAGCGGATACTTAGAAAGAAAAATGAAATCTCTACCGAAATGGAAAAGATGTCGGCGATTCTGCGTCTGGTTTCGGAGTTGCAGTGAATCAAAGGAAGAAATGCAGCCGGCAGCCGTCCATGTAAATGGATCCATTCCGATTGGACATCTGCGAGCATTGGGCATTGTGATTGGACATCTGCGAGCATTGGGCATTGTGACATCACACGATGGAAACGAATCAAAAGGAAGAAAGGCAGCCGGACGGACGGCAGGCGACAGGCACACAGTTTTATATATTAGATAGATAATTGCATCTGCTTCTATACCGTCAATGATGGTGTCCATTATTGCTGACTGTCTGCAATAACCGAGTGAGGGGGGTGAAGTTTAACCCAAGGCCTGGAGTGGAGATACGCGAGGTTAAACCAGCAGGAATTCACAGGAGCTGCAGAGCTGCCGTCATGCGGTGCACCAGGGAGGGACCCGCGCTACTCACACAACCGATAGTACGTCTCATTAGGTAACTGGCAGAAGTGGGGGGGCGGTGAAATGGGAGCCTCGCTCTGCTAAAACCAAAATCCGCTATATTATTGTGAGAGTTTACTCTGTTAAAATTGATGGACATAATTACCTGATCACAGCTGGCGAGATGTTTGCCACCATTTGCTGAAGGATCCCTCTAGCTTTTCGCTTTACTTTATTCACAGCTTTGGGTTCTGGCTGGGCAAGAGTTTCTACGGGCATTCGATCAGTCACAGTTTCCACAATGGCCTTTTGCACTCTGCAGTTCACAACGCCAGAAATAAGATTTATTTTTTAAAGCGCATTTTTTTTTAAAGTGCATCTCCATTCTTTCCCATAATTTTCACCATACCACTTTCAATACTCAAGATCTTTTCTTTTAAATGGTTATAACTGACTGCAAATGTAAGCTGTATATACATTTTGTGGGAAGCAAATAAAAAACAGAGATTCTGGAAATTTAAAGTAAAGGTAGAAACTGCTGAAACAAAAATACTCAGCAGACGACATAGCATCTGTGAAGGGGGAAAAGGAGTCAGCTACTCAAATCTAAACGCGATTCTTGCAGTTTGGTGGGCACTCCGTAAATAGGGACAAATCGTGGGGAATCCTGAAAATATCTGCAGATTAATAAGAATCTTATAGTATAAAGATAAAGTAATATCTTTCAGTGTGACCTTACTAAATAACAATTATTCAGAACATGGTGAATAGATACATAGTTTTCCTTTTATGACCCCTCTCCCCCCACCCCCGCCCATTCCGTCTATATCCCACCATCTGGCTTTACAATCCACTCCTCTTCTCTTCTTATCTTACACCCCGTTTGTGGAAAGAGAAACTAGGTTAACATTTCAGATTGATGACTGAAGGAGTCATTCATGCTTAGGCTAATTACTGTTAGCATATTTTATTATTTTGTCTCGATATTTCTAGCAATATTATTTTGAACTCTTGGGGATGGGCTTTGATACGTAGATGAACGTTACATATATCATACCAGGAGAGGGAGTGGCCAAATCAGACTGGAGCAGGCACGGGAGAGAGAATACAGTTCTTACCAGAAGAGAGAGAGAGAGAACGGAAAATTACAGCTTGTATAAGAATAAGGAACACCTGGTATGAATCATCTCTTTGTTTGTACAACTATTTCAATAAAGAATCAATTAAACTGGAAATAAAGGCTGGAGGATACGTTTTCCTTATCGTTTGCATAAGTTCACTCCTTCCTGCCTGTGTAGTAATGGCAACGGAAAGTTGGACATTGGAAAAGTTTGAAATTGTCATTACAATGACCTTTCAAAAAAGCAAAGAAAAGTAAGAAAACACGGCTGATTTAAGTTGAAGGGGAGAGTGGAGAGAAGGAAGGTTATATTTGTGGTAAGATGGAGATCAAGAGAGGTGGGAACTTGGTGATGCAGAATACTAGTTGCTAGAAATCTGGATTAAAAGAAAATTTCCAGTAGGTGAAGAAGCATTCTCTCTCTCGATACAGTTCACCAGAGCATCATGTCTTAACGAGTTAAGTATTGAGGATACATTAACAGTTTCAGTTATTTTCAGTTGGTTTGTGCACCTCTGAAAAAGGTTTTCTAAACAAGCTTTTCCACGTAAATTGTATTCAAAACTTGGAATGCTCTTACCCATATGGGTGTGGCTGTTTTGTGGTCAACAAAATACTCAACTACTATGTGCTAAGGTTTGGTGAATGTAACTGTGCTGCATTTGCTGAATATAAATCATTCAGCTTAAACAAGGGTGTCAGTCATGTGGGGGGGGGGGGGGTTAAAGGGCAGGGGGCAGGAACTAATGCAGTATGTGCGAGACTTCCAAACAATAAAATTCAGTACTCCATACCTGGTGCTGTTTAAAACATTCTCAATCACATTCCTTGGAAACATATCACGATGCACATCTCTTTCCTGAATGAACAGGACATAGCAGAGGCGTCGTGCCAACCAACCTCGGTATCTAATCACCAAAGCAAAGGGGTAAATATCAACCTATTTCATCACTGCTCCAACCCAGTACATAGTTAACGTGATAGACACAAAGTTCTGAAGGAACTCAGCGGGTTCAGCAGCATCTATGGAGAAAATGGGTCAGTGATGTTTTGGGTTGGGACCCTTCTTCAGATTGAAGGATAGGTGAACAGCTTGGGTCAGGACCCTTCTCCAGGCTCACGGGTCTCCACCCAAAATGTCACCTATCCATTTTCTCCAGAGATGCTGCCTGACTCACTGAGTTACTCCAGCATTCTGTGGCTATCTTTGGTATAATCCATTTTATTAAATCAAAAATGATTTTAATAGAAATCCAAATATCAAAAATGCTGCTGTGCCATAATTCAAAAATATATTTTCATGCACACTGCAAAATCCCGAAGAGTAATTGTGATCAAGTACACAACAGCTGTCTGTCATAATTCAAGTGACATTTTGCTGTGTTAACATTATGCACCATTTCCCAATCAAGGATGCAAATTACATAGGCAACATATTTGCAGACCTTTGATAACAGCATTTCCAGCCTACTACAAGCTAACAACTACACTTGGTCTACAAGAAACAACCTAACTTCCCACTCTGTGCCACTGAGGTGGCAGCCACACTGAAAAACCTCAGATGTAGGCTAGTGTACTAACTTGTAACAGTCTAACTGTGGTACAGTTTAGTTAATTTAAGTACAAATTAGTAATTGATCAGTGTCTTGGATGATGACTGAGATCACATTTATCCCAAAATGTTTCCATTGCTTTGGCACTTATCAACTGGCAGGAGAAAGCAGATTCAGATTCAGATTCAATCTTTATTGTCATTGAGCAGTGTACAGTACAGAGACAACGAAATGCAGTTAGCATCTCACCCAGAAGAGCGAACATAGAATAATGAACAGCAGAATATATATATGTACATACATTAGTGCAATTTTTCTGAGGGAGGGAGAGTCCGGGGGGGTGACTGGCAATCACCAAGGTGTAGAGTTAAGTAATGTAACATCCGCAGGGAAGAAGCTGTTCCTGAACCTGCTGGTCTGGCAACGGAGAGACCTGTAGCGCCTCCCAGATGGGAGGAGGGTAAACAGTCTGTGGCTGGGGTGAGAGCCGTCCTTGACGATGCTGAGCGCCCTTCGCAGACATCGCTTGCTCTGGACAGACTCAATGGAGGGGAGTGAGGAACCGGTAATGCGTTGGGCAATTTTCACCACCCTCTGCAGTGCTTTCTGGTCGGTGACAGAGCAGTTGCCATACCATACTGTGATACAGTTGGTAAGGATGCTCTCGATCGTGCAGCGGTAGAAGTTCACCAGAATCTGAGGAGACAGATGGACCTTCTTTAGTCTCCTCAGGAAGAAGAGACGCTGGTGAGCCTTCTTGACCAGTGTTGAGGTATTGTGGGTCCAGGAGAGGTCATCAGAGATGTTGACCCCAGAAACCTGAAGCTGGAAACATGTTCCACCTCCGTCCCGTTAATATAGAGGGGGGGGGGGGGGGGGGTGCGTGCCACCCCTAGACGTTCTGTAGTCCACAATGAGCTCCTTGGTCTTCTTGGAGTTAAGGGCCAGGTTGTTGTCAGCGCACCATGCTGCTAGGAGCTGGACCTCCTCCCTATAGGCCAACTCATCGTTGTCGCTGATGAGGCCAATCACCGTTGTATCATCTGCATACTTGATGATGATGTTAGTACCATGTACAGGCGTGCAGTCGTGGGTGAAGTGGGAGTAGAGGAGGGAGCTTTGTCAAACATCTCCAGCAACCCTTTTTCAAACATCTCCAGCAAAGAAGTTAGGGTGTGCTGGCAAGTCAAGTTTTGTCGGTATGAGGTCAACTGACCAAATGTTAAAAGACAAATATTCAACATACATGACTGGCGCTGGATTTATTTGGAGCCAGGAACCAAATATAATATGCCCTTTATGTTAACTGGACGGCTTTTCTCAGCACACACACACACACACACACACACATATTGTTTACAGAATACTATGTTTACATATTCTGTTGTGTTGCTGCAAATAAGAATTTCATTTTTTCTATCTGGGATTTATGACAATAAAACACTCTTAACTCTTGGATTATCTTAAATTCAATGCTTTATAATTATATATTATCTGTGGTAACATTGAAAAGGAATCAGGATGAACTTAACTATGTTAATACAATCTTCACACGTGCCATTTCTGATAACTTTTTTTTAAATGAGTAGGATCATCATCCACACATCAAATTAATCACAGCCAAATATGATGCCAGCTTTTGCAATGCTGTATCAATATGTTTTATAAATACCCATTTGTTAAACACAGAAACCAGCATCCACAATAATATCAAATTAGATCATACCTGGTGTGAGTTTCATTAATATAAATAACATTCCGTAGTCCTTGGGAAGGGATGCTGGCATTGAAAAGTGTATCCTGGGTTACAAAAGGACAAAACACTGAAGTCACCTTTAATATATGTGTGCAGTTGCACAAGCAAAAAAATAATTATTTTGTCAAACTTATTTCTGAGCCCATAACTTGAATAAGCAGAATAATTCATTGAAACACACATTGATATGATTTGGCCGCGGCAAGCCTTTCACAATGCTTTCACCACTCATTTGAGATAGATGCATGACCAGTTCTTTGGCATGAATTCCTTCCCTTTGGGCAAGATAAACATGGCCATTCTTCGACTTTCAGCAATTCAGTATTAGATCAGCAACTTCAATTTGAAATTTGAAAGGGTACCAACAATACTGGCTGGTGCATCAAGTTAAGAGGTAACATTCTTCAATGATAATGAAAAAGCTTTCATTCACTGTTCTGATGAATTACCAAACTCGAGTCCTTATGGATAGGAATGGTTTAGAGGGATAAGGACCAAAGGCAAGCCAATGGGACTAGCTCAGGTGGCAACATTGATGGCGTTGTTAAATTGGGCTGAAGATTGGGGAGACCAAGTTAACCAGATGATTGCTATCCACACAAATCTGCTTCAAATATTAAGTATGCAGATCTAACTAGGACAAAATTAGGCTCTACAATGATATTCACTTCACTGAGCAGCCTTCTTAGTCTATCAAGGCTCAAATATAAAAATATTAATAGTCTTCATTGAGGCACAGTTTAATGTACTTGGATCCATACAACAGCAAGGAATCAATATCTGCAAATGAAAGGGAAGGGAAAATCAACAAAATGACAAAAATATGTATATGTGAGGCAATATGGACTGCATCCATCCTATACTGTACCTAACTTACAGATCATAGAGTTACAGAGTCATACAGCGTGAAATCAGGCCTTTTAGCCTAACCTGCCCATGCCAACCATCATGTCCCATCTGCACTAGTCCCTCCTGCCTGAATTTGGCCCATATCCCTCTAAACCCATCCTATCCATGTACAGTGCCCTCCATAATGTTTGGGACATCATTTATTTATTCATTTACCTCTGTACTCCACAATTTGAGATTTGTAATAGAAAAAAAAAAATCACATATGGTTAGTGCATTGTCAGATTTTATTAAAGGGTATTTTTATACATTTTCCTTTCACCGTGTAGAAATTATAGCTGTGTTTATACGTAGGTTATTTTAAAGAAAAATCACTATTTTCATTGTGGGGGTGGGGTGTGAGATAGGGAGGAGGTTTAATTTTTAAAAAAACATTGCGATTTGGATTGTGGGGGGGGGGGTGGGATAGGGGGGAGGTGAGGAGTGGGGGAGCAAGGAGATTGAGGGAGAGGAGAGTGGTGGGGAGGGGAGAGGGGTTATGGAGGGTGAGGGATTGACTGAGGGTAGGGGAAAGGAGAGGGAGGGAGAGGAGTGGGAGGGAGAGAGGGGAAAGGAGAGGGAAGGTGAAGAGGAGGGGGATGGAGTGCTGGGTGATGAGGGGGAATGGAGGAGGATAGGGGAAGGAAGAGGGATGGCGAGGCGCAGTTGGGGGAGCTTTGCTGTGACTCGTGTCACAATGGGGATCTCCGGCGTCACACTGGGAACCCCTCAGCCGCACCTGTGAAGTTGGGGACTATGGGTCAGTGATGGAATATTTAATTGGGAAACGGGGCCCAACGGGTCTGCACTTGGTCTAGGTTCCATTTTTAAATAGTCAGGAAAAAAATTTTAACTAATTTTAACGAATCTTTAAATTTGCTCCATCCATCCGAGTAAAAATACTGAGAAAATACCAAAAATTAGACAGGTAGAAAAAGTTGTTTGCCCCACCTCATCAGTTTGCCAAAGATTCATGATCCCCTCATCAGAATTAAGTCAAGCCTTCTTTGGAAGGAAATCTAAAGCACCAACTGTGCTGATTGTCAGCATATACAGCATGTTCTAACTGGTATTATTCAATTTATCTTTCTTTCTCAATAACCACTGAAACCTTGACAATGTTCCAACATGTAGCCCTGAACTTCTCATAACTTACTGAATTGAAGAAAAACAAACTTTGTATGCAAAGGATTTCATCCCTTAATTTTCTTCTGCTATCTGAACAATAACCCACTCAAAAGGTAGAGTTCTTACTTCCTAGAAAATAAGCTGAAGGAAATGTGTAACAAAAAAGAGGAAACTGTGTTATACTTTTCCACTTTGTTCACGCAGAATCTGGCTCAAAAATTACTAAAGCATGCCTATTAAATCAATGCATTTAAAGGATTAATCTCCTTCAGTGATCAAAAATAGATTTCATGTAAATCTGGTAGGTCATTTCAAGTGATGCCAATGTCATTGAGCTAAGTATCCAATATATTAATTATTCGACTGCAACACGATTCACATATGGTAAAGGTACTTTGGCCCTGCATTTTGTCTGATATATCACTATAATTTTATCTTTGCCATTCCCTATTCTCCCCTCTCCCATCAGGCACGGGGTATAGAAGTGTGAAAACACGTGTTCAGGGACAGTTTCTCCCCAGTTGTTTTCAGGCAAGTGAACCATCCTACCAACAGAGGTACCATTTACCTCATTGGAGATCTTTGGACTATCTTTGATCAGACTAAACATTATTCCCTTTGTCATGCATTTGTACACTGTGGACGGATCGATTGTAATCATGTATTGTCTTTCTGAAGACTGGGTAGCATGCAACAAAAGCATATTCACTGTACCTCGGTACACATGACAATAAACTAAACTATTATAAACTGGACTCAATTACCCTGCTTAAGGGAGAACAGATGTGGCAGCACCGTCCGACAAACGGTCGCTTTCTGTTCAGAATCGACTCCTTTCCAGTAGCAGCTGCGGACTGAAAGACACCAGAGCTGGGACAGTATTCTTCCTGTAAAATATTACAACACAATAGGAATGGCATGAGAGGAATTCTAATGAATAAAGCAGCTGAAATGAAAAACCCCTCCAGGGCTTAAAAATTGTATTGTCAATGCCAACATTTCAGAACACATCTCCCAATCTTTCTTTAAAAGCAAAGCCAACCCAAGCATATTTTAGTCAATATATTCCTCCATAGCCATTTGAGATATAAAGACACAGAAAAAGAATATTCTCCCCTTTCTCCGTCACACATTAATTTAATGCAACCACTGAAATGCACTTTGATAGAACTTTATCATCTCTAAACCACCTTGCTGTTAATACTATTTAAGGGTAGAAACCTGATTGGTGATGAGGTTCAAACAAGATGTCCTGGATAAAAAACAAATGATTTTACATCACAATTTATTACCATTAAAGTCACATCTATACTTAGGGCCTGTGATAATTATCTCAAATTGTACTGTGCCAGGAGAATGATACTACTAGTTAAATCAGAAGCATATTAATCAGGTAACAAAATCAAAGGCACAAGGAAGTACAACGGTACTTTATTTTCTGGATTAAGGTTTTCCTTTAGTCAGCAGTGATGAGGAATATGCCAAAGTATAGTGCTTTATGTAAACCATGGAGTGGCACTTCAGATTCAAAAAATGTTTCTGTAGCTTAAAAGAGCATTTTAAAGGAGAAAGGAAAGGTATAGTTGTGACATTTGAGAGGGTTCCAGAGTTAAAGGACATTAGCAGCTGAGAACACAATTGCAACTGGTACAGCAACAAGATTTAAGGGTGATCAAGATATCAAAATGAGATCTCCACAGCAAAAACACACAGCACTGAGCGGCACAGTGGCTCAGCAGTAGAGTTGCTGCCTTACTGCGCCAGACACCTGGTTTCGATCCTGACAACGGATGCTGTCTGTACGGAGTGTGGAGTTGGGACGGTGGTGCGTTGGAGTTTGTACATTCTTCCCACGACCGCGTGCGTTTTCTACGGGTGCTCCAGTTGTTGGGTGTATGGGTTGTAGATTAATTGGCTCCAGTAAAATTGTAAATTATCCCTGGTGTGAAGGATAATGCTAGTGTACTGGTGCTTATTTCCGCATTGCATATCTACAATCAAATCTGCCATACGAGTTAAGAGGACTGGGAAGGTTAGAGAAATAGGGAGGGGCAAGATTGTGGCAGGATTAAAAAAACATTGTGAATTTAAAAACTGACACATTGCTTATCTGAGCTAGTGTATGTGAGCCACTATATGGGCGTGAACAGACGGGGTTGAATATCATAAATGAAACAGTAGAAGAGTTTAAAAAAAACCTCAGGATTACAGAGTAAAAAGAGGGAGGTCAGTCAGGGTGGCATCGCAATAATCAGGATAAAGAAGGCATGATGGCGACTAAGAATCTCAACCCAAAACATCACCCGTCCATGTTCTCCAGAGATGCTGCCTGACCTGTTGAGTTATTCCAGCAGTTTATTTCCTTTTATGGCATGGTACAAGGTTTTAACAGCAGACAAGCTGAGGCATGAGCAAGTTTGCTCAATGTTATAGATATGGAGTTTAGTGGTCCGAGGGATGGCACAATCATCAAAAAACTGAACAACGTGCTTCAGTTTTAGACAGTTACCAGGCAGAGGCGTAAAGTTGTTTGGAGATAAAGTTTGAGAAGCTTGCTTAAAATGATGGCTTTGTACTTTCCAATAATTAATTGAATGAAAGTTACTCTGTGAGCAGCAACATTCATTCAATTAATTATTGGGAAGTACAAAGCCATCATTATAAACCAACTTCTCAAGGAGCCAAGAGAAGATCCCTTGGCAAACTCCAGAGGTTTCAGTGCAATTTAGGATTGGAAGTCAGGACTGGTGATTCTCTAGATATTGAGTTGAACAACAGTGGCACAGCACAGGACGAAGATCGTGTGGTCAACTCTTTCAAAGGCTGCCTGAAGATTAAGGAGGAGAGATTACTTTGTTCCAATCACACAGGATGCACTAGTAATAGAATCATAGAGTTATACAGTGTGGAAACAGGCCCTTCGGCCCAACTTGCCCACACCAGCCTACATATCCCAGCTACACTAATCCCACCTGCCTGCATTTGGCCCATATCCATACAAACCAGTCCTGTTCATGTACCTGTCTAACTGTTTCTTAAATGTTGCAATAGTCTCTGCCTCAACTACCATATCTGGCAGCTTGTTCCATACACCCTTTGTGTCAAAAGTTACTTCTCAGATTCCCATTCAATCTTTTCCCCATCACCTTAAACCTATGTCCTCTGGTCCTCGATTTCCCTTCTCTGGGCAAGAGACCCCGTGCATCTACCCAATCTATTTCTCTCATGATTTTATACACCTCTGTAAGATCACCCCTCATCCTAAAGACAGAACTATTTACAGTACGATGGGAGGGATGAAAACCTAATTGGTGGGATTCACACAAGCAGGCCTCGGTCAGATAAAAAACATTTTACAGTACAATTTATCACTCAATTTATAATCATAAAATGGAGATGTTTATTGCATAAAACATATTTTGCCTTTCTAGTGCCTCGTAAATAGAGATTTCTTCTATGAAAATGAAAATATTTACTGTGTTGGGTTTATGTTTGAAAGTTTGCTTACGAGCTCATCGCTGCAATTCTTCATTCTGTTACCAGCTTGTGCTCCAGAATTTGACAAATAGGCATTGTCGATCACTGAGGTAATCAGCACTGCATCAGCCATGCCTCCTGTTTATTGGAGTACTGCAAATGAAAAGAAGAATACCCTTTTATTTAAAAAAACATTAAAGTATGACAATTTAAAAAAATTTAAACAATATTTAAAACAAGGGGTCGGCCATTTAGAACGGAGATGAGGAAAAACTTTTTCACCCAGAGAGTTGTGCATCTGTGGAATTCTCTGCCTCAGAAGGCAGTGGAAGCCAATTGTCTGGATGCTTTCAAGAGAGATAGTGAATGGCGGTGCTGGCTCGAAGGGCCGAATGGCCTACTCCTGCACCTATTGTCTATTGTCATATATTTGCATATGACAGATTTCTTAACTATGCTTAGCTCAGTGACAGCAAATTAACCGCCAAGGCTGTAGATTTAAGCCTCATCCAGCAGCCTGACACTGCAGTGCAGTAGTGAGGGAGTGCTGTACTGAGCAGCAATATTTTCCAAATGAGTTGTTAAACCAAGGACATGATTGCCCAAGAGAATGTACTCAAGAGAATGTACAAGAGCTACATTTAGCACTCAACCAAAATCAAAAGAACACATTATCTGGTCGCACAGTTCATTGCGGTTTAGTCAGTCATGCAGATGGAAAAAGGTTCCTCAGCCCACCACGTCAAGGCCAATCATCATTTAAACGGAAGGTACACAAAAATGCTGGAGAAACTCAGCGGGTGCAGCAGCATCTATGGAGCGAAGGAAATAGGCGACGTTTTGGGCCGAAACCCTTCTTCAGACTGAAGAAGTCTGAAGACTTCTTCAGAAACCCTTCTGAAGAAGGGTTTCGGCCCGAAACGTCGCCTATTTCCTTCGCTCCATAGATGCTGCTGCACCCGCTGAGTTTCTCCAGCATTTTTTTGTACCTTCGATCTTCCAGCATCTGCAGTTCCTTCTTGATCATTTAAACGGATCCCATTTTATTCTCCCCATATTCCCATCAACTACACCTGAACCTCCCCTCCAAACGCCACATTTATCCCACACTAGGGGCGATGTATGGTAACCAATTAACCTACCAACCTTTGTTTCCTTAGGTTGGGAGAGGAATTGGAGTCCCTGGGGGATACAGATGCAGTCACGGGGAGAACATGCAAACTCCATGATGACAACACCAGAGGTCAGGATTGAAATGGCGCTGTTAAGGTTAAGCCAGAGGCTCTACTAGCTGCGTCAGTTCATTGTCAAATGTCAACATTTTGTGAGGGATTATCTGTCATATTTCCTACATTACAAGAGTAGACAGAGTTCAAAATCATTTCATAACTGTTTTGGAACATCTTGAGATAGTGCTGCTGCATAAATGTGTTCTTTCTTTCAAGAGAAAGGAACATTAATTACTTCCCTTCCATAAGTTTTAAACCATTGCAAAGAGTCAATCAATACAACAATGAAAGCTAATTGAAAGCACCAGTGAGCAAAGATTTGCTGCAGATCATTGAAGTCTAATACTGTGACCACAAAGAATGCTTGTGGGACAGATTTAATCATTTTTCCTGTCATATTATACATTGTTCAAGTAATACAGAAAATTTGTGAGTGGGATAGACTTACAGCCGTGATGTATTTTACAACTGAAGCAACCCTGGCGGTGGACCGAATAATTATCAAGCATGCTTTACTCAAGCGGAAATCCCCATTTAAATTGAAAATTGACATACATTGTTAATGGTATGAACTTTTATTTATAAAACTGAACCTCAACGAGATTGTCTGTAATACTGGGCCAGCAATTTTCAACGGTAAATAGTATGAAGTAATTTTCAAAACTCAATTGGTCAAAATTAAGGATAACGCACTTCAGAATTATTGGCAGGCATGCTGTGGAGTACTTTTCAAATGTCTGGAAGAGTATGTATTTATCATTACCATTGAACATTGACAGCATAGGGACAGATCCTTCAGCCTACAATGTCTGCACCGAACACGATGCCAAGATAAACTAATCTCATCTGCCTGCACAAGTGTACCCTGTATATACATGTGTACTGCTTATTCCATGAGCTTCATGTGAACAAGGAATTTTATGACACCATGATATGTATAACCAACTGATCAGATCTGATCTGCAGGGCGATTTCCCAGCAGGAGAGGTAGAGAGTGTGGATTTCATGAAGAGTCCACTGTTGGAGTAAAGGAGGGGTAGACAGGCAACAATGCTTACGGTGGCGCTGCAAGCTTAAGGTAAACTTGTGCTGGACTTCAGGACATCCAGGGAGAAATACAGGGAAACCTGACAGAAGCACTGCTGCTCGGGTGAATGATCTGCCACAGAAAATCACAACCTAGTGCTTTGTCTGTTCTTCCATTTTCTCAATGCATTTTACAGCCCAAGAATTACATGTGAAGCATCGTATAGGCAAATAAATGACAATTTATAAACAAGAATATCACACAAATAGATGAGTGATCATTAAATTTATTGAGATGGTGATATTAGTTGCGAGGAGAATTGTGTGCTAGAACGGCAGGAAATCTTCAGACCCTAATATCATTGAACTAATAAGGCTATCACAGGAAGGTCTGCATAGATTCACTTGGGAAAGGTGCTGCAGAAACTTTCCTTTGAACAGATGGAAAACACCTTAAAATTGCTTGTGTTTATTACCCTGTTTTGAATTACAAACATTTAATTCATTTAGAAAAGGCATTCTCAGCTATTTTATAATAATAAATTATTTTGCAAAACACTTAGTATATCGAGTTTTCGCCTTATATTTTGAGTTTCAGTTTAGAGATACAACATGAAAAAATGCCCTTGAGCCCACCGAGTATACGCTGACCATCGATCACCCATTCACATCAGTTCTATGTTATTCCACTTTTGCATCCACTCGCTTCACTGGAGGCATTTTTACTTGGGATATGGGAGGTAACCGGATCAAATCCATGCAGTCTCTGGCGGGAACATGCAAACTCCACACAGACAGCACCCAAAATGGGGATCAAACTTGAGTCTCTGGTGCAGTGATGCAGCAGCTCTATAAGCTAGGCCACCGTTAGATATTTAAGACTCCATTCTAACCACATATCTTCCATTCCAGACATACCTATTATCTGCTAAACCCATATCCGTTTACATACATAGGGCCACACCCTCCTGTCAGAAAGAATGATTTAAAATATATGTCCTTAACACTTCAAAAGGAAGGTAAAGGCTTAGTTTCATCTCTAACTGCAGAACAATGACAATATCATTTGAGATGGGCAGTTGAGATCATTGCTAAGCTCTGACTTAAGTCCTGGCAGCAATGTGACCATTTAAAAAGCATCCTTCTCTGTGAGGACCTATGATGCTCTACGTTTTGTTGTCCTTTACCTTGAATTATCTTTGTATTTTGTAACGTTTAAGGTGAGGGGGAGGGAAGGGGGGGTGAAAGATTTAATAAAAACCTGAGAGTAATCTTTTTTTACACAGAGGGTGGTGGATGTATGCAACATGATGCCGGAGGAGGTAGTTTACACAGGTACTATCACAATGTTTAAGAAACATTTAGACAGATGCATGGATAGGACAGGTTTAGAGGAATATGGGCCAAAGGCAGGCAGGTGGGACTAGTGTAGATGGGACATGTTGGTCGGTGTGGGCAAGTTGGGCCAAAGAGTCTGTTTCCACCCTGTCTGACTATAATTTTTCTAGTCCTTTGTATTTGCTGCAACACGAGAACATTAGTGACACCGGCAAGTGCAGAACACACCTACAAATGTGCCAAACGCAGCACTCCCGCCATGTGTGTAAAATAACAGATTAGACTAGGATCAGTCTGAAGAAGGGTCTTGAGCCGAAACGTCACCCATTCCTTCTCTCCAGAGATGCTGCCAGTCACGCTGTGTTACTCCAGCATTTTGTGTCTACCTTCGATTTAAACCAGCATCTGCAGTTCTTTCCCACACAGATTAGACTAGGAAACAGCTTCAGGAACTGGAACTGTGAACTGACACAAATGAAGTCGGCAGGCACGAGCATGAATCCTATGGATGAATACTATTTTGTAATCTGCCCTTTAATACTGCGAGCTCAAGGCACCACGTTCTACCAACTGTGTAACTATGTTTTCAGCTATAAATCTGGGATGATGAACTAATTGTTTGAAGCTCAGATTTCAAAGACTACTGAAGAATTACTTCTGAGCCAAGTTCTATCATTGGAACTGTTTCCCTTTTGACTAGAGGTTTCACCTTCAACTTACTGTATTTTTCATGGTGGTTTCCCCTGATTTGAACTCGGAGAATTACGGTAATAGCCGCTCATAGGTACTCGGAGCTCTCGTGGACATTCTTCAACATGTTAAAAAATCTTCACGAGTCTACCACGTTTCCCGAGTACCTGCCGTTAGTGTTACGAGCCGCTAAGAGACGTCCCGAGCTCCGACATACCCGCTACGTACATTCTACATGCTTACCACGAGTTAGATTTTTTTTTTAACTCGGGAGAGCTCTTGAAGTACCTCGTACAGTGGGACAGGCCCTTAATTCTGCCAGAAAAAAATGCAGTTTCATTTAATTTTGTTTTACAGATCAGAGACAGTGTTGCTCATGTTTCATCCGATAAGCATTTTGCTGAAGCACTGCAAGCACATTCCAGTAGTATTTTCCAGCCAATGCATACCGTATGCCAACCACAAAGAAACAAAAGAAGTACATTTAAATGCTTCTTTTACAAAGTGCCAATAGAAAGTTAGAGTTTGTAACCCTTTCAGCGATGCTCACTTGCTTCCTCTTGGGTGGTTCCCCGCAATGGAGGATGACTTGTTTCCACTCTGGTTTTGTGGGTTCTGTGGTGACTGATGAGTTCAATGTGGACACTGCAGACTCGTTCATAATTAGGGGCGGGAGAGGCCTGACAGGGCAGCCAGGTGCGAAAGTGTGCTCCTTCCACCATACGCACTGGGCTTCACCATTGCATGCTCTCCACGTTCTCAATACCATTGCAAATTAATCTCACCACCAATGCTACTTTTGTGATGTTATTGTTGTATAATAATACAACAATTATTATACAAACAATAATAGTAACTGTTGTATTGTCAAGATAATAATGACAGTCACAATCATTATTGTAACAATGATTGTGAACAATCCCCAAAAACTCTCACCAGCTTCTTCAGATGCACCATAGAAAGCATTTTATCAGGATGCATCACAGCTTGGTTTGGTAACAACTCCAGCCAAGACCACAAACAATTGCAGGGAATTGTGGACCCAGCCCAGACCATCACACAAACCAACCCCCGTTCCATTGACTCCATGTATGCCTCACACTGCCTCGGCAAGGACAAGTCACACCCCAGCCACTCCCTCTCCTCCCCTCTCATATCAGGCTGGGACAGTTTCTTCCCAGCTGTTATCAGGCAACTGAACCATCCTATCAGCAACTAGAGAGCAGTCCTGAGCTACTATCTACCTCATTGGAGACCCTCAGGCGACCTTTGATCGGACTTTACTGGACTTTATCTTGCACTAAATGTTATTCAATTATTCCCTTTAACATGTATTTGTACACTGTGGATGGCTCAATTGTAATTATGTATTGTCTTTACGCAGACTAGTTAGCATGCAACAATAGCTTTTCACTATAGGAAGGAACTGCAGATGCTGGTTTAAACCAAAGATAGACACAGAAAGCTGGAGTAACTCAGGTCAGACAGCATATCTGCAGAAAAGGAATAGGTGATGTTTCTTGTCGAGACCCTTCCTCAGACGGTCTTGAACTGAAACGTCACTTCTTTCCAGAGATACTGTCTGACTCGCTGAGTTACTCCAACTTTTGTGTCTATCTTCAGCTTCTCACTGTACCTCAGTACATGTGGCAATAAACTAAAAGCAACTCAAACACAACTCATCTTTTTTTTCTTGTATCACCCTTATGTTTCTAACAGGGCCTGGAAAATGTTTGTGTATGGCGAACTGCCACCTCTAAAGATTTAAAAGCTAAATTTTTTTTTTTTAATTTAAATTTTGAATTTACAAAAATATTACCAAAGTTTAAAAAGTAAAATCTAGTAATTGAGTTAGGCTGTTAGGCCCTTTGACAACTTAAGCAGCTTAGAGGATGACAAACCGCCATAGACGCTAACAAGGAATATGCGCACCAGCATCTTATTGTCTATTAAATAAAAGCACTGACAACCACTATTATTCCACTGTGTCTCCTAACAAAATATAGTCAAGATCCTTTCCGGAAAACACACATCCTGTCTTCACCAAAGGTGACATTTTACAACATACAATACTGTTATGCACTTAACTCAATATTTAACTGTACATTTCTATAGACAATAGTGCAACAGCACGTATTATACAAATGGATGTCAAATGATGTCAAATCAACAGAAAAACTAATTCACACATGCCCAAGAGATTTTTTTTTTTGCAACTTACAGGGATCTATGACCCAGTGGTCTTGGAATTTCAGAACACAATTTTGATCATGTAAATAAATGGTTTATTTTTACTTCATTTATCACCCTTTACTTCAAACCTACATTTTCAAAAAGGATCTGGCAAAATGCAAGTGTTGGGGATTGAGTTGTAATTATAAAGTCAAGTTAGTTTTAGCTTAGTTTAGTTACAGCGCAGAAACAGGCGCTTCGGCCCACCGAGTCCGCACCGACCAGCGATCCCCGCACATTAACACTACCCGAAACACACTAGGGACAATTTTACACATACACCAAGCCAATTAACCTACAAACCTGTACGTCTTTGGAGTGTGCGAGGAAACCAAAGATCTCGGAGAAAACCCACGCAGTCACAGGGAGAACGTACAAACTCCATAGACAGCATCCGTGGTCGGGATTGAACCTGGGTCGCCGGCACTGCAAGCGCTGTAAGGCAGCAACTCTACTGCTGCGCCACCATGGCCACCCTCAAGTTTTTTTAGTTATTGCTTATGAGTGCGTTAAGGATATGCAGAAAAAAATCTCAAATGGCAATGGAGAAAGTTTGGGAATCTGATTTACAGCACGGTGAAGAGAATGCATAACTATATCCCATTGAGTGTCTTAGACAAGTAATTTATTTGACAGTATTAATAATGTATGTGACATAAAAATCGCATCATGTTTATCTGGATTTATTTCTAATGTAACCAGATTAACCTTCCTGTCTTGTCCTCTATGTAGCTTAGAATTAAGCAATCAGAGGACTTGATGTACTTGCCACATTGCAAATAGACAGTGGCCTCCAAGAATTAAGTAAAAGTATTCAAAGTTAATCAGGTACAAGATAAATTATCAAAACAGAAAATGGAATAGTAAGTTGAGCAAGAAGCAAAATCATCTCTAATTCTTAAAATATCGCCGATCATTGAAAGCTACGGAGCCGCTGCAGGTAAATGGGATTAGTACAGATGAGTACTTTGATGGTCGGCATTGATATGAAGGACTGAATGGACTGTTTTCTGTGCAGTATGACTCTTAGAGCTATGACTCTGTTTCATTAGAATATAGAAACAGTCCTTTCGGCCAACGCCCATGCCAGCAAGTTTGTCCACATTTGCCCCATATCCTTCTAAATGTTTTCTTATCCATGGACCCGTCTAAAGGTCTTTTAAATATTGTAATTGTACCCAACATTATCACTTCCTCTGGATTCCCACCTATTTCTTCTCCCCCCACATTCTTTCTAGCTTCACAATTCGCAACTCTTCAATCTTTTTGTCTCACGCAAGGTTTTTTATCTCTAGCCTGTGCCTAACCATGTGTATCAAACAGCCGCCTCACCTGCATTCACCTATTATCTGCCATGCTTTGTCCTACCATCACTTTCCTCTCCCCACCCCCACCACTGCCCTCCACAATCAGTCTGATGGGTCAATAGACAATAGGTGCAGGAGTAGGCCATTCGGCCCATCAAGCCAGCAACGCCATTGAATGTGATCATGGCTGATCAACCCCAATCAGTACCATGTTCCTGCCTTCTCCCCATATCCCCTGACTCGGCTATCTTTAAGAGCCCTATCTAGCTCTCTTTTGAAAGCATCCAGAGAACCTGCCTCCACCGCCCTCTGAGGCAGAGAATTCCACAGACTCACAACTCTCTGTGAGACAAAGTGTTTACTCGTCTCCGTTCTAAATGGCTTACCCCTTATTTTTAAACTGTGTCCCCTGGTTCTGGACTCCCCCAACATCGGGAACATGTTTC
Organism: Amblyraja radiata; assembly: GCF_010909765.2. Lineage (NCBI taxonomy): Eukaryota > Metazoa > Chordata > Chondrichthyes > Rajiformes > Rajidae > Amblyraja > Amblyraja radiata. The sequence goes on along the minus strand of NC_045970.1, from coordinate 32,194,481 downwards.
CTGCCTCTAGTGTGTCCAAACCCTTACACATTTTATATGTTTCAATAAGATGCCCTCTCATCCTTCTAAATCCCAGAGTGTACAAGCCCAGCCGCTCCATTCTCTCAGCATATGACAGTCCCGCCATCCAGGGAATTAATCTTGATGGCCCCGACCTGAAATGTCACCTATCCACAATCTCCAGAAATGTTGCCTGACTCGCTGGGTTACTCCAACAATATGGCTTTTTTTGTAAACCAGCATCTGCAGTTCCTTGTTTTTACATTGTATCCAATTGCCTAACTCAACCTGGTGCAAGATCTAACCTTCCGGACCAGCCTCCCGTGAGGGACCTTGCCAAAGTCCATGTAGACAACTATGAATGCACTGTCCTTGTCAATCCTCCAATAGAGATTACATCAGTGGAATAATGTTATTCCCTTCATATCAATTCTAGCAAAAAGGAAATCAATCTGAAGTGTTAAATTGTTTCATTCTCCAGAGATATTGTTGAATATTTTCATTGCATTGTTTTTATGTCAAGAAGTGACCACAGTATTTTGGTTTTGTGCAGTTATTAGTGTCATAGAGTCAGGCAGCGTGGAAACAAGCCCTTCGGCCCAACTTGCGCACACCGACCAACTCATCCCACCTGCCTGCTTTTGGCCAATATCCCTCTAAACCTGTCCTATCCATGTCTCTGCCAAAATGTTGCCCAAATGTTCCGATAGTACCTGTATTCTTGCAAAGTACCTGCAAAGTTATTCTTGACATTGGAGGAATGTTATTTTTCAGTTTAAATTTTTATTTTGTACCAATATCAAAATGAGCATACTTTTTAAAAAAAAGATCATAGGAGGAAAAATATTTGAGCTTGCTGTAGCTTGGATAACCGCAATTGGCCAGAATTCTATCATTACAGAAACATTGTGGAGTCGGAGGTTTGTGGGTCACAAATCCTTCCAGAGGATGTGAACACATCCTGTACACAGGCTCCAATGTCATTTCTGCCACACTAAACTTTCATAAGCTCACTCCTCCCTTCAGACGAATACCCAACCCCAACCTCACACCTCCATATTGCTGCCAATTATTTAGGAGGAGAATATCAGCTAGACAGAGGGCGGCACAGTGGTGCAGCAGTAGAGTTGCTTCTTTACAGCGCTGGAGACCCGGATTCGATCCTGACCGCGGGTGCTGTCTGTACGGTGTTTGTATGTTTTCCCTATGACCGTGCGTTTTTTTTTTCTGGGAGCTCCGGCTTCCTCCCATATTCCAAAGACATGCAGGTTTGTAGGTTAATTGACTTTGGTAAAATTGTAAATTGTCCCTAATGTATAGGATAGAGTTAGTATAGGGGGTGATCATTGGTCTCAGTGGACCGAAGGGCCTGTTTCCGTGCTGTATCTCAAAGTCTAAAAGGTCATTCTTTAGTTTAAATCTTTTTATTTGAATTTTGAATTTAACAGCAATTTGCATACATACAATGATAACAGACAGTGATAATCAGGACATAATTGTACAACAGTATGTAAACGACCCTCAAAACCCTTACCCTTACCCACCCTCGCCACCCGGGAACAAACAACACTCACATACGTACACATCCACACAAATACGATTTAAAAAAAAAAAAAAAAAATTAAATTAAATTAAACACAAAATTAAAAATAAAAATAAATAAATAAATAAATTGTGGGGAGGGAGGGGGGGGGGGGGGGGGGGTTGAGGGGATAGCAGCTGCAATAAGACAGAGCTGTGATAGAGGACACTCAGTCCTCTTCCGAGTCCGGAAACAAGTTAAGAGAGTTAACAAGTTCCAGGAAAGGGTTCCATGTATCTAGGAATGTCTTGGTAGAGCCTTTGAGAGAGAACCTAAGTTTTTCAAGCTTTAAGTTGTAGAGCACCTCCTTGATCCAGCGGGCGTGTGTAGGGGGACAGGTAAGTCTCCAGTTAAGCAAAATCAGTCTCCGGGCTAACAGGGTTGTAAAAGCCAAGACCCGCTTCAACGCAACAGAGAGGTTGGTGTTGGGGGGAATACCAAAAATAGCTGACAGTGGGTTTGGAGGAATAGTCTGGCCATAGGCTCTGCTTAGCACGTCGAAAGCACTCCTCCAAAAGGTTGCTAGCTTAGGGCAAGACCAAAACATATGACTATGGTTGGCAGGGGATTGATTGCATCTGTTGCAGGTGTCTTTAACAGCGGGGTATATTCTAGATAATCTTGCGTTTGTGTAGTGGACTTTGTGAAGGACTTTGCATTGGATTAGGCCATGACGGGCACATATGGAGGAAGAATGGATCAAATCCAAGGCAGAGTCCCATTGCTGGTCTGTTAGTTTCATATTCAGCTCGCCCTCCCACGCTCAAAGTCTAAAAGGTCATTCTTTGAACAGCGAGATAAGAAAGCACTGATGTTGGCATACTAGGTGAGGTCTGCTACATAATTTTAACAGGTTGTATGTAAACACAATGCATTCCACTAGGCGCATGTGACAATAAAGTATCATTGAATTATTGAATCACTTGGCATTTTTCCAACTGAAATAGGGAATCATAAGTCCAGTCTCAGGTACTTGCACAGCCTCATATAGTACTGCACCCTGGATCCAATGCAAGTCTGACTTTGTAAACTGATCTCAACAATGGAGACTCTGAAGCAGGCAAGTGACACAACCTGTTCATGCGTCTAACTAGTCAACTAAAGTAGCATATCTAAGCTCGAGCAATCTTAGTTCGGTTGTGTATGCATGAGCGCTTCCAAGTTTCGCCTCTTGCATAAAAGCCCTGTCCCACGGTTCGAGTTCATTCCAAGAGCTCTCCCGAGTTTGCCCTGATTCGAACTCGGAGATTTACGGTAATGGCCACTCGCCGGTCCTTGGGGTTCTCGTGGATATTTTTCAACATGATGAAAAATCTTCACGAGTCTTCCCGTGTTTACCTGCCATTAGCGAGTCTTCCCGAGTACCTGCCGTTAGCGTTACGAGCCGCTAAGAGACGTCCCCGTGCTCCGATGTACATGCGTCGTTCATTCTCCGTGCTTACCACGAGTTTGATTTTTTTTAAACTCGGGAGAGTTCTTGGAATGAACTCGTACCGTGGGACAGGGCTATACGTTATGATAAAGAAGCCAATTTGCCAGAGGTTGGTCATAGCACTGTGATGACTACACAAGTTACCACCTACAAGGTAAGGGGAACATAATAGATTGAACTTCCTTTATCTGCCACAATAATCTCCAATACACAGCACAGCAACGCCGCAAAAACAAAATGCAAATAATCTTCAGAAGGCAGAAAGATCATTCAAGTTAGGTAGGAAATGACCGGCAGCAAGTTTTACCATTGAGCCATATCTCATACAGTGTTGAAACAAAACTCCAGAAAGATAAACAGGAAATTATTCACCCATCGTGTTTGGAAGAGCTATCTGATTAATCCCACAATATGTTCTCTTCCTGCTGCCTGTAATATATTTTTCTGACAAGCATGTGAATGCTGCTGCAAAGTCTGTTTTTCCTACTGTTCCACGCATCCATCTTGGATCACAACAACTCACTGTGGAAAATAATATCTCTATTGTCAATCATAATGCTTTACTTTCCTCCTGAGCTCCTGAGACTTTGAATTCGAAATTTCAAACGATTTTCTTCCCACGTTACTTGTTTTTAAAAGAACACAATTTCCAGCAATCAACAACCTTATGTCAGTGTCAGTACCTGAGACCTTAATGTGAGCAAGACGAAAGAGTTGGAGTTGACCCAAGGATGCGAGGAATGAATACAACCCTGTCCTCATCATTGGAATTGTTGCATCCATATCACCAGCAAATTCAACTGGTCATTCCACATTAATGCGGTGATCAAGAAAGGACATTAGCAATTTACTTTCTGACAAGATTTGACATGTCCATGAGGATTCTAGTACATGCGCTACATAAAGTAATTTGATGGGATGCATCTCAGGCTGGTATGGCAACTGCTCTGCACTTGATCGCCTGAACTTGCAAATACAGGGGAGTCCATCATAGGTTCGTCAATTCCTTCTATCCAGTCTCTCTTCCTGGTCTGTGTAGGAAGGAACTGCAGATGCCGGTGTATACCGAAGATAAAAAACAAAATGCTTGAGTAACTCAGCGGATCAGGCAGCACCCCTAGAGAAAACAGACGACATTTCGGGTCTAGCCCCTTCTTCAGACTCATGGTCCACTGCATGAGCACGTTTAGATTTATGGTCAAAATGCCTGTACCCTGCAATTCCCTTCTCTCTCTTCTACGTCTGGGCGAAGGTACAGAAGTTTAAAAGGTCAAATGTCCAGACTTAAGAACAGCATGTTCACCAATGCTCTTACACCCCTAAACCAATCACCACTTTCACTCTATCTTCACGGCAGTGCTGCCTCGTATTCTTATGGGCCTGTCCCACTTAGGCAACTTTTTAGGCGACTGCAGGAGACTATGCAGTCGCCACATGTTCGCGGGTGGTTGCCGGGGAGTCGCCTTCATGGTCGTGAGGAGTTCCCGCATTCTGGGAACTAATCACGGCCTCATTATGGTCGCCGTGAATTTTTCAACATGTTGAAAAATTAGCAGCGACTGGAATGAAGTCGCCATGGAGAGTAGTGAGATTTCTCAAGCCGTAGGCGAGTCGCCAGGAGGTCGAAGGTTGTCGTAGGTTGTAGCCGGTGCTGACCGGTGAATTTCATTGGCTCAATGGAAAAATAAAAGTAAGCTGTAGTTTTCAGAGCCGAGGATAACCGACCGGTAATGTTAATGTCCGCCGAGCTTCACAGCCGTGTATCTCTGGCTTCTCCTTCCCCCCCTTTCTCCACCACCCCCTTTTAAAGGACACCGTACACTGTGCTTTAGCCGTCCTTTTACAGCGCCAACCTTCCTGTTCATCGCGGTGTGTGTCTGTTTCACCTTGCCTTTGCACAGTGTGAATTCTTTAGACAGCACTCCCCCCGCTTGCCCTGTCCCCCGCCTGCATATCGGGCTGGTGAAGGAAACTGTGTGACTGTGTGTCTGTGTGTGTGTGTGTGTTAAACTCTGACAGTCACCGTTCCAGTTGCTGGTTTTTCAGGGTACTGCTGGCAACTTGACAGTCGCTGGCAGTCCACTGAAAAATCGCCTAAGTGGGACAGGCCCATTACTCTTAACTCTGCCTCATTTGGTTATTCCATTATTGCACTATTACTTTGTACAACTTCAGATTGTGCTGCAATCTTGCACCATCCTGCTATTTTGCACTTGTTGTATTTATCATGACTGCATGTGTACTGTTTACACTGTGAGCTTCATGTGAACAAGGAATTTCATTGCACCTTGGTGTATGACAATAAACTAATCTAAATCTGCATCTTTAAATCTAAATCTATTCCGCATTTCCACATCAGATCGTCTGCGCTTTCTTTGTGACGCCTCAGAGACAACAAATCCTAAGAGGCACACCTTAGTATTACAAACACCTGTTCACCCTCCCATTGATTGATGCCCTCAAGCACTGCAGTTCTGCACTTTGCCGTGCTTCCCTAGGATGTAGTTTGGCCAAAGAGCCATGGAGAAGCTCCAGGCTACAATGCTCATCTCACCCTACTCTGCTCATTTCTGAAATCTGGTTCAGAACGCTGGAGGGCTGCCCCACCGTACACAACAGCAAGCTGCTTACTATTCACCTGAATTCTTTACTGTTACAGATGAGCACCTCAGGGGACCTCATTGAAACTTACAGAATAGTGAAAGGCCTGGTTAGAGTGAATGTGGAGAGGATGTTTCCACTAGTGGGAGAGTCTAGGACCAGAGGCCATGGCATCAGAATAAAATAACATACCTTTAGAATGGATATGAGGAGGAATTTATTTATTTTGAGGGTGGTGAATCTGTGGAATTTATTGCCACAGAAGGCTGTGGAGGCCAGGTCAAATGATATTTTTTAAGGCAGAGATTGACAGATTCTTCATTAGTGAGGGTGTCAGGGGTTATGGGGAGAAGGCAGGAGAATGAGGTTGAGAGGGAAAGATAGTGCAGTTAGTGCAGGTATCCAGGCCAAGAAACCCTGAGTTTGTACTCAAACAATGGGACTCAACTCCATTTACATTTTAGGCAGACAAAAAATGCTGGAGAAACTCAGCATCTATGGAGAGAAGGAATTGGCGATCTTTTGGGTCGAGACCCTTCTTCAGACTGATGTCGGAGGTTGGGGGGTGGGAAAAAGGAAGTAGGCGGAGATAGTGGGACTTGTGGGAGAACTGGGAAGGGGGAGGGGAAGGAGGGAGAATACAAGGGCTATCTAAAATTAGAGAAGTCAATATTCATACCGCTGGGGTGTAAACTACCTAAACAAAATACGAGGTGCTGTTCCTCCAATTTGCGCTGGGCCTCACTCTGGCAATGGAGGAACAGAATGGTCAGACTGAGAATGGGAGTGGGAGTTGAAGTGCTGAGCAACTGGGCGATCAGGTTGGTTAAGATGGACTGAGCGGAGGTGTTCAGAGAAGCAATCGCCGAGCCCTTTTTAGCAAGAACTTGTGTAATCTCCTGGAATTTTTATATGGCACATGAATGAAAGGTAATATATCTCAACTGCCACATTAATCTGCTTGAACTCCACCTTCTTACATAAGGTTTGGCATCCCCTTATTCACAGTTATCACTTAATTCAGTTTGATAGCAACAACACTCAATCTGTATGACTTACCAATGAATTCCTGCTGCCACCTACTCCCTATTGCCACTCCATTCAGCAGATGCTCATCACTCTGCTGTCCTTCTCAACTTGGCATATCACAAATGACCAAACTTTAAAGATGAAATATAATCTGTTCCCGGTTCTTGGCATTGCTTCATATGTTACATCACACCTGACACATTTTTCAAATGTTCTAACCTTGGACGGCTGTACTTTCAGTGATAAGAATCAAACTCACCAGTTAAAAGTTGGTCGCTGATTGGCTGAGATAGATTGACCTGAAATAGCAACGAACAGGCGGATTCATCACTTGTGTTGTAAAATCTTATTATTCAATTGGTAAATCTTTATTGCCCTATGTGGCTCCCCATGGTACACAATATTGAGCCCACCAATTGTAAAGTTCTAATTGTTTAAAAATCTTTTTGTGGTCATATTTCAATTTATTCCTTCTTATGACAATCTTCCTCAACAGTACCTAGCAAAGATCCTATAGCGGAGCAAGATAGATCACTCCTGCTAAATGCAATGGGCTGACGTGTAGTACGGAACGGAACGGAACGTGGGTCTTTTTTTCATCCATTTCCGTAAGCCAAGCCGACCCGACTCGCAGTGTAATCAACGTTGCGGGGAAACAGTTTGTGTTAATAAATTAAAATTCTGAAAATGATGAGTAGATTTTTACCAAATAACTTTTATTTTTACGAGGATGTTTCCGTAACCGGCTTCCGGTTCCGCACTAGTATCTTTGCTCCGCTATGGGATCTTTGATGCGGAGACGGAAACCGGTTATGGAAATGGGGCCTAAAATTACCCATGGATCTGCACATGACCGTATTACGTCTTTTTCGTCGAGTGATCTATCTTGATTGCTATAGGATCTTTGGTACCTAGTGGTGACTCTACCACTATCCTGAGCTTATACTACCAATTCTTCTCCTCCCTATGCTATACCATTACTGATAGAAACTAAAGCTACCACTTGCATTCTGGCATTCCCTTCCGAATTTCCAATTCTGACATTAAGCAGGTGAAATGGTTATCTATCTCCTTGTCTATCTAATCCCATTATCATTCAATTTCAACATCACCGTGCCATCACAAACCATGCAGTCCATGGGAAAGCCCTACATTCCATTTCCCCACTCTGCTGCCAGCCTTTTCCTAACCTTCATTCCTCTTCCCATTACAAGTCAGTGATTCAATTGAGCACAATGCAAAACTGAAGTTTTATTTTTACACAAAAAACACTAAATATATGCCAGTTTACTTCACCGATTCTAAATGTCTCACAGCTTAATTTAGTTACAGCATGTAAATTGGCCCTTCGGCCCATCGAGTGTGCGCCGACCAGTGATCCCAGCACTCCAGCACTATCCTACACACTTTGGACCAAAGCTGTACATCTTTGGAGTGTAGGAGGAAACAGGAGCACCCGGAGAAAACCCACACGGCCACAGTGAGAATGTACAAACTCCGTACTGACAGCACCCGCAGTCAGGATCGAACCTGGGTCTCTGGCGCTGTAAGGCAGCAACTCTACCACTGCGCCACCGTGCCGCTCATATGGCACATGAATTTTCCAGTTCTTTTCCAGTAAAGCAGGGGTGGGCAAAAGATGCACTTATCCCAGAAATACCAAATATCAAAAAACGTTTTTTTGAAAACAAATTCTGCCCGTAAGAAATGCTTACAAGAAAAAATCTCTTGAGAGATGGTAAAATAGAGCTGTTTGGTAATTGAGTTAAATGTATGATCCTGGGCCAGAATTTGCAAACTCAGGAACAGTACTGCCTTGAGAGATAAGCTAGAATAATCTTTTGCTTGTGGTGTAAATGAACTGTATTAGCCTTTACTCACAGAATCCCAATTGGCTCTTTCTCCTATTGATGAGACTCATCCCTCAATTAGACATATTACCAACCCCAACTTTTAAAGCCAAGTGCACTTACAATAAATAACCTTGTAACTGCAAACAGATCATGTTGAAATATAATCCTGCCATTTGTTTGTTTCTTTATAACTGATTAATAAACTTTATTCAGTTATCAAGTATTTATTGGGTTGCTTTCAATTTATCGGACTAGACTGAACTACTACAGTTCAATGCTGTGATCAAACATTTTGCGACCAATGTTACCTTGACTTCCAAACGACCTGACAAGGATGGTGATGCATATTCATTAGAAACTTTCAAAGTTAAGTTACACCTGTACTTAAAGGCAAACATTTTGCCGAACTATGAAGAAAGATCATGAAACTCATCGAATGATCATCACACAAGCATCATGAACCCTATAGCCATCTTAGGTCTTACAATACAACTTCATCTCCAGAGGGAAATTGATCTGCCGTCAGTCATAAAACACAACATGATACATGAAACATGAAATTAAAATGATGAGTGGAAAGTCCAGGTTTGGGGATAAGCAAAGATTGGGGAAGAGGGGGGGGGGGAGTCAGTCAGTCCACCACACGACAGAGGGGGAGAAGTTGTACAGTTTGATAGCCACAGGGGAAAAGCATCTCCTGGGACATTCTGTGCTGCGTCTTGGTGGAACTAGTCTGTTGCTGAACGTGCTCCTCAGGTTGACCAGTATGTCATGGACAGAGAGGGTGAGCTGCATTGTCCAAGATGCTCCACAGTTTGAGAAACATCCTCCCCTCCAAGACCACCTCCAATAAAGCCAGCTTTCCTGATGAGCTTGTTGATTCTGTTGGTGTGCTGGCCTTCCCTCTGCTACCCCAGCACACGAGAGCGAAGAAGATGGCACTGGCCCCCACTTATCGATAGACCATCTGCAGCATCTTACTACAGACGTTGAAAGAGGGGAGCCTCCTCTGAAAGTATAGACGGCTCTGACTCTTATTATACAGTGCCTCAGCGTTCCTGGACCAGTTTACTGTCCAGGTAAACTCCAGGGTACCTGTACTCCTTGGTAAACTGCACATCCAAACCCTTAATGAAGACAGGGGACAGATTCTGACTCCATGTAAGAATCCTTGTAAGTATTGTAAAAATCCAAGATTTTAGGATCCATTTCAGAAATTTTGGAAAAGACTTGCACACAAATCTCCTTTCATGAGGCTCTTTTTAATGTCATTTGCGCTCTGCTAAAACTAATTGGCAAGAGACAATAGTTTTAGTTTAGTTTAGAGGCACAACATGGAAACAGGCCTTTCGACCTACCAAGTCCACACCAAACATCATCTATGTTATCCCACTATGTTATCCCACTTTGTCATTCACTCTCTACACACTCGGGTCAATTTACTGAGGGCGATTAACCTACAAACCTGCACCTCTTTGGGATGTGGGAGGAAACAGGAGGACAAGGCGAAACTCATGCAGTCACACGGGGAACATACAAACTCCACACAGACAACAGCCGAGGTCAGGATCGAAGCCAGGTCTCCCGTATCGTGTGGCAGCAACTCTACTAGCTACTCCATTGTGCCGCCCTGTAAAATATTGCTTTTAATTCTAACATGGCAGTTCAATGTACTCTAAAAACAATCCACCAGCACAGATCAGAGTTCTGCAAAAATAAAAGAGCAAGAGATAAAAAATTTAAACACAAAATAGCCTAATGAAAGGAGATTTATGTGAGGGTCTTTTCCTTAAAATCTTGGAATGTGAAAAGAAGGCTGTAGGGTTCATGGTGTGTGTGCAATGATTATCTGATCGGAGTTCTGAGAAAGTAAAAGAGCAAGGGAATAAAATATTTTCTCCAGGTGAATTTCAGTGAAAGGTACACAATTTGAAACGGTATGCAATGTTGCTTGGTCCGTTTGAAAACTAATTAAAGCAGCTAGAAATGCATTCAAAAGGCTGAGTCTAGTATTATTGAAATGCTTTGTCTTCATCCTTTCCCACTCGACCACAGAGAAAATTAAAATGTGCATTTTAATTTTAAAAAGAAAAACCTTGGTAGGAAAAGATGCAAATTATACGATGCTTGGAACCTGCACAATAGAACAATGAATTAACTGCTTGTGTCAAGAAAGAACAGTACAGGCAGCACAGGGAGATAAGGTTCTGAATAAGCATACTTGCTTTCATTAACCAGGACAACAAATGTAAGAACAGAAAGATTAAAATGCAACTTTGCATAACACTGGTGAAAGTATTTGGTAGGCAACAGTTTAGTTTGTGTGCAGTTCTGGTCACCACATTATGGGAAATAAGTGATTGCACTGGAGATCGTACAATGGAGATTTGCCACAATGCTGGAATAGCTCAGTAGCTCAGGCAGCATCTCTGGATATGTTTTGGGTTGGGGCCCTTCTTCAGGCATAGTGTCTTTAACAATCAGAAACAATGAAGAATAATCCCAACATGAAACGTTATCTATCCATGTTTTTCAGAGATGCAGCCTAACCTGCTGAGTTACTCCATCACTTGTGTCCTTTTTGCAAACCAGCATCTGCAGCTCATTGTATCTAGATTCACCATAATGTTGCATTTTAATTATGAGGAAAGACTGGATGACCCGAGTTTGTTTTCCTTGAAGAGGTGAGGGGAAACCTGATCGAGGAATACTAAATTCTGAAGGTGTTTTGAGACAAGCATTTGTATTGCCAAGACAAAGAAGTCTATGGACCAAGTGCTGGTAAATGGGTTAGTATACCTAGTAGATCCCCTAAATAAGAACTTCATGGTGGAATGAAGGGCCTGTTTCGGCGCTGTACAACTTTATGACTATAAATACAGAAAAAATGTTCTAGTTAAATTGAAGCAGGACAGATATCAAAGAAATTAGAAAAATGGCATAGCCCAACATTGTTCATTCAGAAAGGAACAATAGATTCCGAACGCAGTTCCAAACATTTGCTAACTTGCCCATACACAGATGTTTTAGTGAGAACATGCTGACTTTTATTTAAAACTTTTTTTTTTCCTTAGCCCTAACTTGTGTTAGGATTCAGCTACCAGAAAACTACGACACAAAGCAGGCCAAAAACGACTGCTTCTAATTGTACTCGACCAACCTGGTGTCTGCTGTGACATTTTATTTCCCTTGGCAATTATTTTATGTAATATGTTGAGTTACATGATAATATTATAATCAATCTTTGAAGTTTTCAGACTAAGACAATGAAAATGAATAATTCCGATTGTGGCCACCTTCTTCCGTGGTTTCGAAGTCCAAATGGAAAATGTTCCTTTAAATATTCCACTAACCCTCTGGACTCGCTGCTCGAAGGAACTTGTTTGACATGTTAACCAAATTCCGGTACAAATGTTCAACCGTGCAAATATTTAATTATGAAGATAGACATGTCAAAATGTTGACAAAAATTAGGCAACAAGGATCTTGCCCTTCAGCCCACCTTGTCGATGCTTGACATACTGGGCTAGTTCCATTTGCCTGCATTTGGCTCATAGCCCTCTAAACCTTTCTTATCCATTTACAATATCTGTCCAAATATCTTTTAAAAGTCATAACTGTATCTGCTTCTAAAGTTTCCTCTGGAGGCTCATTCCACAAATCTCTTTTTTCTGGACAGCTATATAGGAGGTTCAGGATTCATGTGTGAGGTATTTCTTCAGGAGTGATGTCCCAGAACTCCCCTAACGGCTCAGTACACATGCTAATATGCCGTGTTCTGTATGGTTCAGGAAGGTTTTGAGTTCACAATGGCTCATGCTAAGAGGGAAAACTGAACTGGTGAGGCACCTTCTTTGCCCGGTTCGATACTGGCAACACCACCAGGTGTGGAATAACCCCGGCCACAGCGGAGGGACAGGCCTTAACACTGAGCACTCAGGAGGTACAGTGCGCTCTGCGTAGGATCAATCCACGCAAGGCTGCAGGCCCGGATGGTGTACAGGGAAGAGTATTAAAGGACTGTGCTGGACAGCTGGCGGAGGTATTCACGAGAATCTTCAATCTCTCTCTATCTCTGGCAACGGTCCCCAAGTGCCTGAAAACAGCCACCATAGTGCCGGTGCCGAAAAAGTCCAAAATCACCAACCTCAACGACTACCGGCCGGTTGCCCTGACTCCAATCCCCATGAAGTGCTTCGAAAGGCTGGTCCTCTCCCATATTAAATCCAGCATCCCTGCCTCACTGGACTCCCATCAATTTGCATACAGGGCAAATAGATCGACAGAGGATGCCATCTCTCTGGCCCTTCACACTGTCCTGACTCACCTGGACAGACAGGGCACGTATGTGAGGATGCTCTTCATTGACTATAGCTCTGCATTCAATACGGTCATCCCCACCAAGCTCACCACCAAACTCCACCAGCTAGGCCTCAGCTCACCGATATGCGCTTGGATCCTGAACTTTCTCACGGAGCGACCGCAGGCAGTGAGACTGGGCCCGCACCTGTCCTCCACCATCACCCTGAGCACCGGCACACCACAGGGTTGTGTACTAAGCCCCATGCTCTACTCCCTCTTCACTCACGACTGTGTCCCTGCATTCGACACCAACACCATCGTGAAGTTTGCAGACGACACAACAGTGATTGGGCTGATCACCAACGGTGATGAAACAAACTACAGAGCGGAGGTGCAGAACCTGGCGGACTGGTGCGCCAATAACAACTTGGCACTAAACACCTCCAAGACCAAGGAGCTGATTATTGACTTCAGGAGGTCCCATTCTGGAGAATATGCCCCAATCTCCATTTATGGGGAAAGTGTGGAGAGAGTGTCCAGCTTTAAGTTTCTGGGCACTCACATTTCAGAAGACCTCACATGGTCCACAAACACCGCCGCGCTGGTCAAGAAGGCACAGCAACGACTGTTCTTCCTGAGGACATTAAAAAAGACTGGTCTGCCCCAACAGCTGCTGACAACGTGCTACCGCTGCACCACAGAGAGCATACTAACGTATGGCATCTCTGTGTGGTATCTCAGCTGCACGGAGGCGGAGAGGAGAGTTCTTCAGCGCGTCGTCAACAGAGCGCAGCGGATCATCGGGACAGAGCTACCAGCCTTGGAGGGCATCTACCACACGCGGTGCCTCAGGAAGGCCCTCAGCATCCATAAGGACTCATCACACCCCTGCCACGGTCTGTTTCAACTACTTCCCTCCGGCAGACGTTACAAGGCCTTCTATGCCCGAACCTCCAGACTCAGGAACAGTTTTATCCCAAGAGCTATAGCGGCTCTGAACCGGCCCTAATGAGTGCCCCCCCCACCCACCCCCTTTGGACAGTCTCCCTCAGATGGTCACGTCAATCAATTCAGCTTGTTTATTTATGTATTGTATTTATTTACCTTTCTTGTACATCAGTGGAGCTGCATACTAAATCTCGTTGCACTGACGTGCAATGACAATAAAAGATATATTATTATTATTATTATTATTATTATAATTAGGCAAGGTAGGTTTGGATAGTGAACAAATAATCTGCCAATGTTCTCGTTTCTTGTCTGCATCACCTTGCCTGTGCTAACAAATGAAGAGTGATCAATCGAATGCAATACCGAAGGTCAGCCAGTTACCTTCTTTCAATCTTATTCAGTGGCAACAGATGAACAAAGCCTGTTACAAGATATACTTTCATCGGAAATATGCACGGTATTAAATATATGTAAAGTCTTACCTGCAAAATAAACTGCGTAGCTTCTCACGTCACTTAACCAGGAAGACAAATGGTGAACAGTACAGAAACCATCTGCTATGCAGTTTTTAATTTGCTGATGAGAAGTTTCCCGCAGGCTGCTGCAGGATCGTGTGCTGAGTCTACAAGGGCTGGAGCAACTCTGCACCAGGTCACCAACTTTCCTGCTTCTCATGCTCATCTTAAATACGCTTGCCGAGGCAGTCTAACATAAAGCAGCAGCTATCCACCGACCCAGTATATGTATTTGTGAACTGGCACACTGGATACAAGTATACACTTCATGGGTTTGTAGGTTAATTGGACTCCGTAATTGCCCCTTGTGTGCAGATGTGAGAGTGGGATAACTCTCTCACTCTATGGGAGTGTGAACAGTGGTCGATCGTCGGCGTGGACTCAGTGAACTGAAGAGCCTGTTTCAATGCTACATCTCGAAACTACACTAAAATAAAGCCGATCACTGCAAAGCTACATTCCATCTTCACCTGCACAGGAAACATTTCCTAATACAGGTAGCAATCAGGAATAGGAGCCATTGCTAGATTTATTGCTCTCTGTTCAAGGATAATGTGTCTTGTTGCACTATCCCTGCCTTCATTCATTTAGTTGTCCTTCCTCAGTACGAACCATATTGAACCCCAAACCTTTCTGAACTACATCATGGAACGGTGGCGAACGATGGACTTTGGGGTCACCACCTATAAAGAAATAACTCACTAATGAACCTAGAACCTCCAAAGTACATAGGAATCTTCTGCAACCTAGCTAGTTAAGGGCCTGTCCCACTTGGGCGTCATTTGCGCGTCACGACGCACGTGATGCGCGCAAGGCGTGCATTATGCGCGCATGCCGTGCATTACGCACGCATGGTGACGCAGGCAGTGACGCGCGATCGCGCGCGACGCCCCAAGATTTTGGGATTCACGAACGCGCAAATGGCGCCCAAGTGGGACAGGCCCTTTTGCCTTGTCTGTTATTGTTACTGTTGCAAATTGTTGCTAATATTATTGCTATTTGGTTTGCCCCTGCAGGCACTCCTGCATGCGCAATACTCACCCAGACCCAAAGATTATAGAGGAGGATCTTTGCACCAGACCTGTCCGCCAGACTGGCATCAGCAGCTGGTAGAGCTGCTGCCTCACAGCACCACAGACACCTGTTCGAACCTGACCTCGGGTGCTGACTGTGTGGAGTTTGCATGTTCTCACTGCGCTGGGTGTTCCAGTTTCCTCCCACATCCCAAAGACAGGCGGGTTTGTAGGTTAATTGGCCTCGGTAAATTGTCCATAGTGTGTAGGGAGATCGATTGTCAATGTGGGCCAAAGGGCCTATTTCCATGCTGTATCACTAAGTTAAATTCTAACGTACATGTTCGGAAAAAGGAGTCTTACGAGTGATTTTAACAAAAACGCTATTAACATCAAGCCCTATAAAAGCTCTGAGAACAATCAGTTCCTGAACTATATTCCGATCATCAAACACAAATCTATTTTACATAATTTTTAGTGAAGCAAGTTCTTAAAGGTTAAAAGCTGACAATTCCAGTAAAAACAAAAAATAGCATGAATCACAACAAAATCAGTAATGATTTTAGGTTCATCTCAGGCAGAACACCTTTTTTGGCTGCATGGCACATGCATATTAAAAAAAAAAATCGCACTCATTTAGTTTCACAACACAAAATGCCATATGAACTCAGCACGTCAGACAACATCTGGGGTGGGAATGTAAGGCAACATTTTGGGTTGGTGTGCATTGCTCCAGATTCCAACATCTACAGTTCCTTTTTGCTCCGCGATTTGATCACGGCTCATCTACAGTTCCCTCCTAACTCCGTTCTCCTGCCTTCTTCCCATTACCTTTGACACCCTTACTAATTAAGAACCTATCAAGCTCTGCTTTAAAAATACCCATTGATTTGGACTCCAACACCATCTTTGCCAATGAATTCCAGAAATTCACCACCCTCTAGCTAACGAAATTCCTCCTCATCTCGATTCTAAATGTACATGTCATACGAGAATTTTCCCGAACAGTCTGTGACCCATAGCGCTGTGGCCATAGCATTATATTTAGAACCCATAGCGCTGCAGCCGACAGCTCTATTTAAATTCCCGCACGTTAAGCCGACAGTGCTCTGTTTAAGCCTTTGTGCGCCTTAACTTTACGTGCCAAGTCTGTAACGCTGAGTATTACTTTACGCGCCAGTCTGCGACTGATAGCACTTTGTTCCCAAATGGGAGGGGGGGGGGGGGGGGGGGGGGGGGGTGCTTGCTGGGATGCAGTCCCCTGCCATTGGTCATAGTTTGAATTTGGGAGCAGCACTATTGGCCAGGACTTATCGCCGGTTATTTCAACACCTGGTTTCTTACCTGTATAATGGCAGACACCAGCAAGCCAGAAGTTAGTTCAAGTTCATGTACGAGGGGTTCACCAATAGGCTGAGTCACGATCTGCACCACGGATGGAGGCAGAGAGAGAGATGTGTGCTGCTGTAATACGGACCCCACGCATACCAAGACAATTATTCTTTTTGTTCGAAAGAAGACACAAAATGTTGGAGTAACTCAGCGGGTGAGGCAGCATCTATGGAGAGAAGGAAGGGGCGCCATTTCGGGTAGAGACCCTTCTTCAAACTGATGTCAGGGGAGGGGGCGGGACAATGATACAATGTAGACGGAGACAGTAAGTCTAGTGGGAGAACTGGGAACGGGAAGGGGATGGAAAGAGAAAGCAAGGGCTATCTGAAGTTAGAAAAGTCAATGTTCATACTGCTGGGGTGTAAACTACCCAAGCAAAATATGAGGTGCTGTTCCTCCAATTTGCGCTGGGCCTAACTCTGACAATGGAGAAGGCCCAGGACAGAAAGGTCAGATTGGGAATGTGAGGGGGAGTTGAAGTGCTGCAGGAGATCAGGTAGGTTAAGACGGACTGAGCGGAGGTGTTCAGTGAAACGATCGCCGAGCCTGCGTTTGGTCTCGCCGATGTAGAGAAGTTGACACCTGGAACAGCGGATACAGTAGATGAGGTTGGAGGAGGTGCAAGTGAACCTCTGCCTCACCTGGAAAGACGGTTTGATTCCTTGGATGTAGTCGAGGGGGGAAAAAGGGACATGTGTTGCATCTCCTGCGTTTGCAGGGGAAAGTACCTGGGGGAGGGGCTGGTTTGGGTGGGAAGGGACGAGTTGACCAGGGAGTTTCGGAGGGAACGGTCTCTGCGGAAAGCAGAAAGGGGTGGAGATGGGGAAATGTGGCCGGTAGTGGGATCCCGTTGGAGGTGGTGAAAATGTTGGAGGATTATATGCTGTATGTGCCGGTTGATGGGGTGGAAGATGAGGACAAGGGGGACTCTGCCTTTCTTACGAATGGGGGGGGAGGGGGAGTAAGAGCGGAGCTGTGGGATATCGAGGAGACCTCATCTATAATGGAAGAGGGGAACCCCCGTTTCCTAAAGAAGGAGGACATCTCCGATGCCCTGGTATGGAACACCTTATCCTGGGCACAGATGTGGCGTAGATGGAGGAATTGGGAGTAGGAGATAAGAGCCTTTAGAGGAAGCAGGGTGGGAAGAAGTGTAGTCAAGATAGCGATGGGAGTCAGTAGGTTTGTAGTAGATGTCGGTCAATAGTCTGTTTCCTGTGATGGAGACGCGATCAGCGCCGCGGACAGAGGCGCAGAGGGAGAGAGAGAGAGAGAGAGAGAGGTGTGCTGTTGTAAAACTGGACCCCGCGCATACCGAGACAACTATTGTTTTTGTCCTCTGTTGCCAATAAAACTGACTTGCAACTAAACAGACGAGTGAGCCTTTTTATTTTCTACTAGTCAGATCCTTGAAACTGTTCCCTTGTAACAACATCCTTTTATTCTTATTCCAATACTGGTACATCCTGTCCACGTCCACCCAGTCTAGGTGAACTGATCATGAGCTGGTTATAGATTAGTGTTGATAACTGGCATTAGGGTAGAACACAAAGCTCATTGTCAGTTCAAACAATATGAGGTCTGTTCTATGTTCAGTAACAAGTAATAAGAAAAAAGCCGAAAGTGTGGATTTGCCCAGGTCAATCTGTGTGCCTTTTAAACAGTTTTGTTTATACTCAGTATGTAGAAACAAGGAATTGCAGATGCTGGTTTACAAAAAAATACACAAAGTGCTGTCAGGTTATAGGTGAAGAAAGAAGAGGGAGGTTTTTGATAGGCAGATGGTTGAACTTATCTTTAGTTAATCTACTTGTACATTCCAGATATGGTACCTGGAAAATGACTCTTAAGATAAACAATGCAGCAGGGTTGCTAAAGGGAATTAAGTGGGGACGGGAGAGGTATTGGTATGCAAGGAACAGGACATGGTTACGATTCCATTGACAGCTCTGCTGGGTACAATCACAATTTCCATTTGAAGCTCCTACGATATATATTCCAATCATATTCAAGTTTCACCTCAGAATGGAGCAAACAAAATGATCATTCACAATCAATATAATTTTCCAGAACATCCTTCTTTATGACACTGAGAAAGAGCCTAAATAGTAGGAGACAATGTATATTCACCATAAACTGGTGCTCAGAGATATTTAATTTTGAAATGTTTCCCCTCGGTTTAAAGGTTCATGAAATTGAAAGAAAGATTGCAAATCCCTTCCAACATTCCTGCTGTGACCACCTCAAGCAGCAAAGTTCAAAACCAGCCCTCGAGCTGCTATGGGCTAAATAGCTCAAATATTTAACCGGATTATCATTAGAGAAATCTACGAACAATCTATTTCTCATCTCAGTTTTAAATGGCTTCCCCTTTATTCTCAGACTGTGGCCCCTGGTTCTGGACTCCCCCAACAAATGTAGGAATTACAAGGCTATGGAGATTATTTGAAGACCCCTTTGGACTCCACTGCTGATCTTACATCTTTCAGCTTCAAAACTTTAAATTTGCTTCTCATCAGGCACGTGCCGTGAGGGTACGCAAGGTAGGCACTGCCTACCCTGACTAAAATAATAAAATGGTAATTATTAAATATAAATTGTAAAGGCATGGGAGAATAATGCCTACCTAAGAGATCGATCTCTTAGGTAGGCATAATTCTCCGTGCCTTTCATCCGCAGTACATGTAACACGCGAAGGTCAGTACTGCGCATGCGCAGCGCAAGTTTCTTGGCGGGATTTTCAAACATGGATTGCCATTATCTTAAGAAAAAAAGAGAGAAGAATGGAGTTTGTGTACAAATGATGTGGTAAGTAAATTTCTTGGTGCTATACGTTTTTAAATACCGTATTTCCCGGCAATGAAGACGCCATTTTTTTACCCAAAAATAAGGCACGAAAATTTACATGCATCTTGGAAACCGAAGTTGGAAGGCTGTTCGCCAAGAAAGATAGACTTGGCTATCCCTCAGTACAACAACATCAAGAACGATGTTGTTGTACTGATAGCCAAGTCTATCCCTCATTGCTGGCAGCTGATGGGAAGCGGCTGTAAAAGGACAGCGCCGCTGAAGAGGGGAGAGTTCCTTTCACAGCGTGTGGGGAGTCTGGCCCGGGTAAAGTTGCAGGGAGGGCAGGAGCATTGAGAAGGAGGGGGTCGGGGATCATGCCAGCAACTCACTTGCCGCGACGCTCCAGGCGCGGAGCCACCGCATTGTGGCTGGGGGGAGAAGTAGCTTGGGTGGCTGCGAGCGGCCGCCGGGACCAGGCAGAGGAACCGGCCGCCACCTCAGCTCCTTCTGCCGGCCCCCGCATCTCTGGCAGTGCATGAGTGAGTGAGTTACTGGCATGATCCCCAACCCCCTCCTTCTCAATGCTCCTGCCCTCCCCGCAATTTTACCCCTGGCCAGACTCCCCACACGCTGTGAAAGGAACTCTCCTCACCAATTGGTCCCTTGAACAAGTATTGTCATTCAATAAGATCACAACTGATTCAACTTGTCCCGGTGTGCTCATGTTTTTCCCCACCATCTCTCCACCTGCCGTTAACCTCCACCCCCCACCCATTCAGTAATTCAGAATGTAGGAGATTTGGAAGCCTTGGGCAAATAGCTTTCTTTATTTTTATCTTTTTGAGTGTGAGAAATTCAATGTCCCACCAGTCTTCTTTCAAAATTTATCAACTCAAAATGGGGGTGTGTTTTCATTGCCGGGAAATACGGTACTTTATTAAGAGATTTGGCTTTTGAAGATTTTTTAAAAGCCGACTGACTGCCTACCCTGAGTAATTACTCACGGCACGTGCCTGGTTCTCATGAATGAGTCCACTCCCTCTGTGCAAGTCCCCAGGTGATCAATCAAGAGCAGAAAGCCTAGCTCCCAGTCATTTATTGGCCTTTTGCCCTAGAAATAGATTGTTCTTGAGGAACGGGTTTATCTAGTCAGCTCAAGTCAGGAAAAAAATCTTTCATAGTATATTGCTAAAGTTTTGATGAATGTGCTCTCCCAAATGGGGTTCAAGGAGAGAATCTGAATTTGCTCTACAGGGACATCAGTAACATAGTCCTACTTAGAAATCGGAGACTAGGAGCTCCTCAGTCAAATCTGGAGTCAGACAAGACAGCCCTCTCCGCTCAGAATCATGTGTGTGTTGTATTGAGCCTTTTGCCAAAAATAAAGGCTGAAGCTTTATTTGAAAGGACCCGGGCATTGGAAGGATCGCAAATAGTGGGGGCATTCAGGACGAAGCTTCCTGATCTTTGCCGAGGTTCGGCTCAGCCATTGCATGAAACAGCACTTTGTAACCTCAAAAAAAGACACAAAGTGCTGGGGTAACTCAGCAGGTAAGGCAGCATCTCTGGAAAACATGGACAGGTGCCGTTTCGGGTTAGGGTCCTCCTTTGCAATCTCCAAGCTGTTTCCTGGGACTCTCGCTGAGGCAAAGATTGGTTGCTATTGGAAGGTCATCAACTCACTGAAAGACGCACCTTGATATGCCCGTGACCTATTGGTCTTCCAGTGTGTGGAATTTTCCGCAAATGAACGCTGCCGACTGGCGCATTCTGAGTTGCTGACCTCAAGGCGGAGGGAGTATTGAAGCTTGTTGCAGCCGCTGTAACGGTTCTATCCCTCATTGCTGGCAGCTGATGGGAAGCGGCTGTAAAAGGACAGCGCCGCTGAAGAGGGGAGAGTTCCTTTCACAGCGTGTGGGGAGTCTGGCCCGGGTAAAGTTGCAAGGAGGGCAGGAGCATTGAGAAGGAGGGGGTCGGGGATCATGCCAGCAACTCACTTGCCGCGACGCTCCAGGCGCGGAGCCACCGCATTGTGGCTGGGGGGAGAAGTAGCTTGGGTGGCTGCGAGCGGCCGCCGGGACCAGACAGAGGAACCGGCCGCCACCTCAGCTCCTTCTGCCGGCCCCCGCACCTCTGGCAGTGCATGAGTGAGTGAGTTACTGGCATGATCCCCAACCCCCTCCTTCTCAATGCTCCTGCCCTCCCCGCAATTTTACCCCTGGCCAGACTCCCCACACGCTGTGAAAGGAACTCTCCTCACCAATTGGTCCCTTGAACAAGTATTGTCATTCAATAAGATCACAACTGATTCAACTTGTCCCGGTGTGCTCATGTTTTTCCCAGCATCTCTCCACCTGCCGTTAACCTCCACCCCCCACCCATTCAGTAATTCAGAATGTAGGAGATTTGGAAGCCTTGGGCAAATAGCTTTCTTTATTTTTATCTTTTTGAGTGTGAGAAATTCAATGTCCCACCAGTCTTCTTTCAAAATTTATCAACTCAAAATGGGGGTGTGTTTTCATTGCCAGGAAATACGGTACTTTATTAAGAGATTTGGCTTTTGAAGATTTTTTAAAAGCCGACTGACTGCCTACCCTGAGCAATTACTCACGGCACGTGCCTGGTTCTCATGAATGAGTCCACTCCCTCTGTGCAAGTCCCCAGGTGATCAATCAAGAGCAGAAAGCCTAGCTCCCAGTCATTTATTGGCCTTTTGCCCTAGAAATAGATTGTTCTTGAGGAACGGGTTTATCTAGTCAGCTCAAGTCAGGAAAAAAATCTTTCATAGTATATTGCTAAAGTTTTGATGAATGTGCTCTCCCAAATGGGGTTCAAGGAGAGAATCTGAATTTGCTCTACAGGGACATCAGTAACATAGTCCTACTTAGAAATCGGAGACTAGGAGCTCCTCAGTCAAATCTGGAGTCAGACAAGACAGCCCTCTCCGCTCAGAATCATGTGTGTGTTGTATTGAGCCTTTTGCCAAAAATAAAGGCTGAAGCTTTATTTGAAAGGACCCGGGCATTGGAAGGATCGCAAATAGTGGGGGCATTCAGGACGAAGCTTCCTGATCTTTGCCGAGGTTCGGCTCAGCCACTGCATGAAACAGCACTTTGTAATCTCAAAAAAAGACACAAAGTGCTGGGGTAACTCAGCAGGTAAGGCAGCATCTCTGGAAAACATGGACAGGTGCCGTTTCGGGTTAGGGTCCTCCTTTGCAATCTCCAAGCTGTTTCCTGGGACTCTCGCTGAGGCAAAGATTGGTTGCTATTGGAAGGTCATCAACTCACTGAAAGACGCACCTTGATATGCCCGTGACCTATTGGTCTTCCAGTGTGTGGAATTTTCCGCAAATGAACGCTGCCGACTGGCGCATTCTGAGTTGCTGACCTCAAGGCGGAGGGAGTATTGAAGCTTGTTGCAGCCGCTGTAACGGTTCTTTAAGGGGAAAGGCCACAGTCTGGAGTCCTCCCTCCACTAGCCTCTCAAAGTCATTCTAGACAAAATGCTTGGGATTGAAAATATAATAACACATGGAAATATTTTAAGTATTAAAAGTGACGGTGGTTTAAAATGTAATAAAAATGATCTGCAGATGCTGGTTTATACCAAAGATAGACACAAAATGCTGGAGTAACTCAGCAGCAACTCTGGAGAACATCAATGGGTGATCGGCCTATCAGAACCACCCTGCCTAATGTCATCTGTTGCCGGCCCTGGGTTGTCCTTGTCTTTTCTTCCTTCCAGTTCCTCCCCCCCATACAATCAGTCTGAAGGGTCCCAACTCAAAACGTCATCTATCCATTTTTCCCCAGAGATGCTGCCTGACCCGCTGAGTTACTCCAGCATTTTGTGTCTATCTGTGACTGTGGAGATAAGTTTAGTCCAGTGAATGAAGTAATTGCAAGTTTCAATATTGTACTACTGTATACCTTATCAATAATGTATGTTTGGAATAAGCTGGAGCACATGCCAGCTTCCTCCCGACCTTCTGAACCCACTCCAAAAGGAGATCAGCAAAGACTGAAAACCTGGGACCTCCTTGACACACTGGCTTGTCTATTCACTCGAGGGAGTATTCCAGCACCAATTTCTGAATTTGGCATGACTTGCATGGCACATGTTGTTTCAGATATAAATACGTTTATAGCCCGAGGCAAGAAACTGGGACAGGGAGCACGACAGCTCAATGTGATCTTGCACTGCCCAGGAACTTACTCAAACCTGCACAGAAATAACTAGAAATCAATTTCCCACCTTCTAGTTCCTTGCACTTAATATTGAGATAAGCTATATTACACTGAAATATAGAAGTTGGTAGGTTACGCTACAGTTGTACAAGGCCTTGGTATACCAAGACAATTAACCTGCAAACCTGTACGTCTTTGGAGCGCGGGAGGAAACCGATCTCGGAGAAATCCCACGCAGGTAACGGGGTGGACGTACAAACTGCATACTGATAGCACCCGTAGTCAGGATCGAACCTGGGTCCCTGGCGTTGTAAGGCAGCAACTCTACCATTGCGCCACCGTGCCGATGGTGTATAAGATCATGAGGGGAATAGTAGAGCCAATGCACGGAGTCATTTACCCAGGGTAGGGGAATCAAGAACCAGAGGACATATGTTTAAAGTGAGAGAGGAAAGATTTAAGAGGAACCTGAGGGGCAACTTTTTCCACACAGAATAGTGGTTATATGGAACGATCTGCCAGAGGAGATAGTTGAGGTAGGCACTATCACACATTTAAAAGACTTTCTGACAGGTACATGGAGAGGCACGGTTTAGAGGGATGTGGGCCAGACGCAGGTAGGGGGACATGGAGATGGGGCATGTTGGTCGGCGTGGGCAAGTTGGGCCAAAGGGCTTGTTTGTTTCCATGCTGTAGGGCTCTATGACTGCCCCTGCCTCTCTTCCCTATTATCAGTAGCACAACCTTGAACCATGAAAGTCCTTGTGTTCTGGAAATTTATCCTTCCATCCCAATCTTTCAGAAGCTCCCACCAAACTCCTTTGTTACCTGCCTGTTATCTTCTTTCAAATCTGCCTTGGCATCAAGTCCTCGGGAAATTTCAGAGCTGCAACATGCCTTTCTTCCCTCAGGCACAGCGCCTTGCCACTTTCACTGCACAAACGGAAGGACCTGATATCCGAAGGTCATCAACTTAAGACAAAGCTCTTTTTAATTTATACATTTATGCATTTTAAAAGTGCAAACAAGCATATTTAGAATGGGTCACAGCGGACAATCTGAGCCAACTAAGGGGATCAGTCATATCAAACGTGCGTCACTGCAGAACCTGATTAATTGGATGTGACAGTCATTTTTTATTTAGAATGCAAATGGGATGCAGGTCCTCCAATGAATTATTCTTATTCTCGATGCCAACGTAGTTTCTCCGAAGAGACTTCTACCCGAGTATGCACCGCACTACTTGCATGGAATTTGAGAGATAAAAATGACACAAACTCCTCTCCATTCCCATCACCTCCCACACTAAGGAATGCAAGCAATTCTGTGAAACTTTCATGAAGTTTATAATAGTGCAAATTCTTCCCAAGAAACACAAACTTGTGCACAATTCTGTACATCTTACAAAACTTTTGTTTCAAACCAGTTTTCAAAATAGCAATTGATACGCCTTTCTTCTCCTTTCCAGCTTTCTCTCCCCCACTACAATCAGTCTGAAGAAGAGTCCTGACCCAAAACATCACCTATCCAAGTCCTCCAGAGGTGCTGTCTGACCCACTGAGTCACTCCAGCATTGAGTTCAAATCATACGCCGATCATGTTGCATCTCCAGCAGTTGCATGAAAGTGTCAGGGGATAGTGAGGGGTGATCAGATCAGGGAGTCGCAGAGGAAGGCAGAAAGGGGAGGGGAGAAGATGTGGCTTGTGGTGGGATCTCAGTGCATGGTGGAAATAATGAATGATGAGCTGAATGAGGAGGCTAGTGGAGTGAATGATCAACAATTCATTCCAATCCCATGCCCTCTCCCTCTCCACAGATGCTGCTCAGGCTGCTGAGTTCCTCCACCAGATTGTCACTTGCCAGCTCTCCTGTCTTCCCCTCATGCCAGCTCCTCTGACCACTGATATCCTCCTGTTCTGATAGCCATTCAACCACTGATGGTCTCAGCAACAGTCTTTGCCCTTTTCTGTGCATCTTACTTTCTATCCTTGCTTCCAATGCTCTTAAACCCTACCCGCACTTGGAGGTCGTAGTGTCTCCTCTGATTATTTGTGATCAGGCTCAAATAATCAGAGGAGACACTACGACCTCCAACCCTTGGCTGAGGGAGTCGCTTGGTCCCTCTCCACAACACTGGTAGTCTCAGCCCAAACCTCTGCTGTGGGTCGCTGAACTCACCCATTCAGTAATATTTGTAGCCGCAATTTCCATTATTTCGGGGGGGGGGGGGGTCTCTCAAGATTGCTCCCTGTCACTGGCGCGCTCAACTTTAACTTCTGCCTTGCCCGAGAGTCGCTGAGTCTTCTGGTCTCGCTTTCCCTTCGTCTGGGGTCTCTCTGAGTGATGCTCAATTGCCTCAGTCCTTCCCTGTACCAGTGGAGTTCCCAGACTCCCTCTTGGTCAGAAGAGTCTCTATTCCCAGCCTCAGACTCCTCTCACCCTGGGTCGAGGGAGGAGGGAGCAGCAGTGGGACTGCGTTTCTTCAATATCCCCTTTCCCAAGGTTGTGCGGGGGGAGGGGGGGGGTGAAGGAGTCTGAACCACCCAGCCTCCTTTCATCTGGAGTAGGGGGTGGATGAAGAGTCTCAGTCCCCCCCCCCCTCCCCCCTCCCCCCTCCTCTCTCTCTCACCCACGGGAGGGTAGTGGCTCCTCGGTGTGGGGGGGAGAAGTCTCAATGACCCCTCGCAGTCTTCAGAGTCTCAGTCTTTCCTCACCCCGGGGGTAGAGGGTGTCCCTGTCCCCTTGCCCAGGGGGAGGGGGATCTCACTATCCCCTCGTCCCAGAAATAGAGGGGTGTGTCAGTCACCCCGGGGATAAGGGAGTCTCTTGCCCCAAAGATAGAGATGGTTTCAGTCTCCCGTCGCCCCGGGGGTAATCATCGCCGGTCGCCGTTATCACACTAGCCGTGGATAGTGATCTATCCATCAACCTCCTCCTCCTCCACATTGCCCCGGACCCAGCGCGGCCTGTGTATCCCGAGGGGGGGGGGGGGGGGGGGCCCGAAACCCTCGGCCCCGAAGCTGTAGCAGCGCGGGGAGACGAGGGGCTGGGCCCCCGGCACCAGGAGCCGAGCGGAGCGGCCTTACCTCAGGACATGCCGCAGCCGCCGGCCCCGACACCGGCCCTTCGCATCGCTGACGACAACTGACACCGACACCCGGTGCTGCTGCTGCTCGGGCAGGCGACCGTCCACACTGGGGACCTCATGGGGGCGGCACTCCTCCCAGCCGGGCGGTGGCGCTGTTCCCGGTCCTCCCAGCCGGGCGGTGGCGCTGTTCCCGGTCCTCCCAAACTCCTACGCCCCTTCCCGCCGCTGGGTGGCGCCATCCCCGGTCCTCCAGGCCACACGCTGGCGGTGCCTCCCAGCCGCCTGGCGGCGCTGCAGGCACATCCACCCTCCGCTTAATGTGCTCTAACGTGTATTTTTTTATTCATGTTGTCTGAGGATAAACGCATGATCTCTTGGGTCCGTCCAGCGCGGCACTTGTATTACTCTGCGCGCATTGCCGCGCCTGCATTGCGGTGTCGGGGACCAGGCCTGGCGGCCGCGGGGTTAAGTTAGGAGCCTTCGCCGCTCCAGGTGACCGGTGCCACCTGCAATGGCGTCCCCGCCGCCTGGGTCCCTCCGCCAAATCACTCCGGGCGGGACGAGCAACTCAGAGGTCAACTGATGGTCTCCTCATGATCCAATGGAAGGGAATGTAGATCAGTGGAGAAGGGAAGGACAGGTAACTGACTCATATTTCCGACAGACACAAAGTAACTCTGGAGTAACTCAGCGGGACAGGCAGCATCTCTGTCGTAGCCATTTAGCTGACAACACTCTGTAGAGAAGGAATGGGTGAGGTTTCAGGTCGAGACCCTTCTTCAGACCCTATACATGATTCATATCTCAACTCGCTGCATCGTAACTGAAGCTTTAATTCTTACATTTTGTTGTTTGCAGGATGTCTTTATATTGCAGCTAC
Organism: Amblyraja radiata; assembly: GCF_010909765.2. NCBI lineage: Eukaryota > Metazoa > Chordata > Chondrichthyes > Rajiformes > Rajidae > Amblyraja > Amblyraja radiata. The sequence goes on along the minus strand of NC_045970.1, from coordinate 32,166,862 downwards.
CCGTCCTTTGGATCTTGCCCACCTGAAACCTTGTCCTTTAATGCAAAGGCTCCAAAATCTGCATCTTGCATTGGTAAATCCCTCCATGGCTTAGGTTTACCTTGTCTGCAGCATCCTTTCAGGGCAAAGAATGGTTTGTGGGTTCTGAGATAACTGACAAAGCTAATGTGCGGCTGGAAGATCTTTCACAGATGAGGTAGGATGTAGCTAATAGGATAGAAGCTGAGTAGATTATGAGGCAGTATGTTCCTGTTACCATGTACACGGTCTTGTACGTGCCCATAACATATGGTCTTGATGTTCAGAATACTTTCTGAAGGCTTCTTCTCAACTTTGAAAGTAATAAGCCAGAAATGTCTCAGAATCACCGGGAAAGTATTGGGTAAATAATATAGGTTGCCTAACACAGCTGACTAGAGCCTCGGTGCTGAGAATGTTGGCTTGGGAGAGAACACTAATGTTAGTCTCTGAATTCTGCCTCATCATGGTTGTGATCCAACCAGCAAAAGTGGTAACGTCGGCAAACTTTAAGATCCAATTGCTGCTCAACTGGACCACATGGTCATGTGTGCTGAGGGATTGGAGCAGGGGACTGAGCACACAACACTAGGGACACTAGGGTTTTGAGGGGGAAGGAAATGTTAAATGACCAATTCCATCTGATGGAAGTCTACCAGAGGTGGAAGAAGGGTCTCGACCTGAAACGTCACCCATTCCTTCTCTCCATAGATGCTGCCTGTCCCGCTGTGTTACTCCAGCTTTTGTGCCTATCTGAAGTCTACCAGAGAGCAAGTCCAGCAGACGATTATATGTGGCGGCCTCAAGGCCAAAGAGTAGAGGCTTAGGAATGAGCTTATTTCATATTGATGCTGTTGAGGTCCGAGCTGTAGTCATTGAATAGCTTTATCATTGTTACTTTTTTGCATATCTTTCATTTATTTGTTCTATATCACCCTATATCGTCTCTTGTTTCCCCTTCCCCTGACTCTGGGTCTGAAGAAGGGTCTCGACCTGAAGCGTCACCTATTCCTTTTTTCCAGAGATGCTGCCTGATCCGCTGAGTTACTACAGTATTTTGGGTCTATCTCAGGGCTACCAACTCTCACGCTTTGAGCGTGACACTCACGCATTTCAGCCAATTCTCACGCCCTTGCGCTGAAGACAGAATTCTCACGCTGACTTCAGTCCCTGCACAGCAAAGATCCTATAGCGGAGCTATAGGATCTTTGCTGCACAGTTTGTCTCTTTGCGCCACATGACAGCGATCTGCACGGATTGGGGAAGCACGTCAGTCCCGGGCAGCGGGTGTCAGCGCTTTTGTGCGCTGTCTGCGAGCGCTGCGCTTCCGGCTTCTGCGGCAACCTCGCTCCCTCCCTCCCTCCTGCCCTTCAACTCACACGGCAGCGCCAATGCACGCTACACGTTTGGGCGGCCCGGGAAAGAGAGGGAGGGGAGAAAGAGAGAGAGAGAAAGAAAAAAAGGGAGGGATGGAGGCAAAGAGAGACGGGGAGGGAATGTAGTTACGGATTGAAGGAAGGGAAGGAGAAAGGGGAGAAAGGAAGCGTGAGGAAAAAGAGGGAGGGTGAGGAAAGGGAGGGAGGGGGAGGAAAGTGGGAGGGATGGGGGGAGGATGGAGGGGGGGAAGGAAAGGTGTGTGCGTGTCTGTTTCCCTGTGTGTGTGCCTCCCTGTGTGTGTCTCCCTGTGTGTGTGTGTGTATGTGTCTCCCCGTGTGTGTGTGTCTCCCCGTGTGTGTGTGTCTCCCCGTGTGTGTGTGTCTCCCCGTGTGTGTGTCTCCCCGTGTGTGTGTCTGTCTGTCTCCCTGTGTGTGTGTGTCTGTCTGTCTCCCTGTGTATGTGTGTGTCTGTCTCCCTGTGTGTGTGTGTGTCTGTCTCCCTGTGTGTGTGTGTGTGTGTCTGTCTTGTCTCCCTGTGTGTGTGTCTTCCTTTGTGTATGTGTCTCCCTGTGCATCTGTTGTCACATCCTGGCCTTGGACAGGGCTGCCAACTCTCACGCTTTGAGCGTGAGAGTCACGCATTTCAGCCAATTCTCACGCTGATGACAGAATTCTCACGCTGTCTTCAGTCCCTGCACAGTTTGTCTTTTTGCGCCATATCACAACGATCTGTGCGGTCTGGGGAAGCGCGTCAGTTGGCGGCTGTGAATTAAGTTGCATCTGTTCTCTTCTCTTCTTTCTTGGTTGGATGTGCAGCCGCCGACAACATGAAGCAGCCGGATGTAAAACTAACCAGGTGAATCGGTTGTAAAACATGGGGAGGACCATAATGAGGCCAAACATCTAGGACAGGGTTCGGCAATCCACGGCACACGGGCTGAATCCGGCCCGTAACCCGAAAAAACACGTTTTTTTTCAATTCGTTTTCATTTAAGCAAAATTGCCCTCACTTTCCCCATTTTGATTCTTGAGATTAATATCCCTTTGCTCTGTTAACAGCGTTAAAGTACTTATGAGGTCGAGTCAGGAAAGGGAACATGTTATTTCTTTTTAGTTTGCTTTAATTTGTTAGTTGATTGTTTGTTGAGTGCCATCATTTCTGAAATGGTCAGAAAGTAACTTAACTGTTATAAAGCAGTAATAAGTGATTTTTGGCCAAACAATTGGAACTTGCATAAAATTTTTGCATTATTAGCAGGACTGCCAACTCTCACGCATTGAGCGTGACTCACGCATTTCACAAAATTCTCATGCTCTCACGCTGATCACAAAATTTCTCACGCTCAAATATCTGCGGGTGCTGAAAGTTCAAATTAAAGCAAAAATTGTTTCAGAGGTGAGTAAAAACCATGAGGGGAATATCAGGTGAATGCACAGTCTTTTTCCCAGGATATGCGATTGAAGCACTAGAGGGGATTGGTTTAAAGCAGGGCTATCAAACTACCAGCACCAACCCCCATCCTCCCTACGGCACAGCACACACCTCCCACCCTCACCTCCAGCGGCTCTATGTCCGTCGACCGCTCTATCCACACACCATGGAGTTTTAACCCCGGCCCGGAGCCAGGAGCGGTTGGTGCCGCGTCCGGAGCCTACTATGGGAGGGGAACACGCCCTCCCTCGCAATTTCTCACTCTCAACTCTCACCCAATGTTGGCAGCCCTGCATCCTGATGTAGGTGCTCCTATTGGCAAAGTGATCTGGAGTTGAATGTATAGCAAGGGAATGGTATCCTCTCTGGATCAATTATTCCTGGAGTCATCCAGATATCAGAAGCATAGTGAAGAACAACACTCGCTACTGATAATAATACATAGGAGCAGAATTAGGCAATTTAGCCCATTGAATCTGCTCCGCCATTTGATCATTGCTGATCTATTTTTTCCCCCTCAACGCCATTCTCATGCCTTCTCCCCGTAATCTTCGATGCCCTTGCTAATCAAGAACCTATCAACCTCCACTTTAGAAATACCCAATGACTCGGCCTCCACCAGCGTCTGTGTCAATGAATTCCACAGATTCACCACCGTCTGTGGCAATGAATTCCACAGATTCACCACCCCCTGGCTAAAGAAATTCCTCCTCAGGTCTGCTGGGGTGTCTTCACTGTCACAACCTATCTGGGTCTTTTATCTGTTCCTCTATGAGAGAAAGAAAACACATATTACTGTAACTCTCTGTCATTTCCATATCCTCTCTTTAACCACTACCCCTTGCTCTACCTCCATCTCTTACTCAGATTTAGAAGGTTACTTTACAAATGATATATACCTTGCAACAATTTGTTACATGAAGAGGTTTTTATATTGGTGCACTGCTCCATCTGATACAGATTAATTACAAAAATCAGGTGTAACAATGTAAACAATTTTTGGACTGGAGGCCTAGTGTGCCTCAGGGTTCGTTGCTGGGCCCATTGCTGTTTGCCATGTATCAATGATTTGGATGAGAACGTACATGGGCATGATTAGCAAGTTTGCAGATGACACAAAGATGGGTGGTATTGTAGATAGTGATGGTGTCTGCCCCACTTGCCCCAGATGGTTGTCAAAAATTGCAGCAGGATCTTGAACAGTTGGGCAAGTGGGCTGAGGAATGGTTGATGGAATTTAATACTGTGAAATGTGAGGTGTTGCCATTTGGGTAGACCAACATAGGCAGGACCTACACAGACACCACACAGTGAATATGTTCTTGCAAACTTGCTAAGTAGGTCATCAGGAAAATAAGTTGCTAAATCTGCACAATAATAAGCAACGTCACTTTGTTAATATATTTTTGCTGATGTTATTTTATGCCATTAGTTTGACTGTTGTGTTCTTTAGTCTTTCCTCCGTAGGTTTCTTCAATTGGTGGACATCTTGGATCCTACAACATTACTCGCATCAAATGTAAGCAGAGCCATATCTGAAAATGGACAGTCTAACCTGGACAATGATGGTTTAGTTTTACTAAAGAGTATTGAATTATGTTGAAAACCTGCAACGATGATTATACTGTTGGAGATTGATGGCATCCCAGCGATAGTTTTTACTAGCTATGATCCTCCACATAAATAAAACACTGTTTTATCCTTACAAATAAAACACACGGTTATGTGTTGGAAGGAACTACAGATTCTGGTTTACACTGAAGATAGACACAAAATGCTGCAATATTTTAGTGGGTCAGGCAGCATCTCTGCAGAAAAGGAATAGGTGATGTTTCAGGTGGATACGTAGGTCTGTAGAAGGGTCTCAACCCAAAACGTCAGCTATTCCTTTTCTCCAGAGATGCTACCTGAACCTCCGAGTAACTCCAGCATTTTGTGTCCACACAGGTGTGTGTTGTTGCCAGAGCTGGAGTTCACTGCCATCCTCCTTAACTGACAGCGAGAGAACAGTGGGAAGGGTTGTCACGTATGCACTGCACAGTGATATTTCCCTCAATCACTCCCCAAAGTCCGGTCCCTGTGCTCAATATACTGGAGCGGCTCTCGATCCAGGTGAGCCCCAGGCTGCTGCAAGGCCTCCTCCACTGCCCTCAACCGGCTCGGCCTGCGAACCGACGTCACTCTCCTCGCTCGACCGCCTTTGTGTCCCAGGGGCGCCTCCTGCAGCCGACCTTGAAGGAGCTGGTGACGTTACCCCGGTCCCTCTACCACAGGACCACCAGTGGCTCCATCCTCCTATTTTGAACCCCATGGATTCACAAATGTCCTGGTTGTCCACGGGCCGGTGGGTTGTTGGCCTGGGGTGGAGCCTCGCACCACCATGGCACTCCTGCAACACAGAAGAGTACAGCACAGGAGCAGGCCTTTCAGCCCACAATGTCTGTGCCAAACATGATCCCAAGACCAACCCTGACCTGCCTCCACATAATCTATATCCCCCCATTCCCTACATATTCATGCGCCTACCCAAAAATCTCTTCAATGCCGCCATCGTATCTGCCTCCATCACCACCCCTGGCTGCGCATTCCAGGCACTCACCATCCTCCTAGCAACCAAAGTGTAAAAATAACACTTGCCCTGCACATCTCCTTCAAACACACCTTAATATTCCACATAATATTCCTAATGCAGCTTAACCAAAATTGAATACAGCTGCATCTTGAGGCAGAAGCCTGGTATGCTGCCCCTCGGACTGTCAAGCTATTCCCTCCAGTATTTGATATTTCCATCTTGGGAAATAGGTTCTGACTCTCTACCTATGTATGCATCTCATAATTTGAGATTCTTCTATCATGTCACAAAGTGGGATAACACAGAACACGTGCACAGGTGACCATTGGTCGGCATGAACTCGAAGGACTGAAGGGCATGTTTCCAATTCTAAACAGCCCGCAACCTCCGGCATTCCAGGGAAAACAATCCAAGTCTGTCCAACCTCTCCCTGCAACTAACACACTCTAACTCATCCATCATTCTGGTAAACCACCGCTGCACCCTTTCCAAAGCCTCCACATCCGTCCTGTAATGGGGCGACCAGAACTGCACACAATACTCCAAATGCATCCAAACCAAAGTCCTATAAAGCTGCACCTAGAAGGAAAGAAGCCTTGTATGCTCTACAACCTTTTCAAACATTTTCTTTAAACATTTAGTCTTTTAAGACAATTATTTGTACACCTTACATGTTGCCTTGTACTGTCTCAGGAAGTCCAGAACACTTGTGATGCAAACTGTAATTGTGGTAACTTGTGTTTTATGGAACTTCCTTTGCACACAGCAGTCCCACATAGATAATGGAGATAAGTGAAAAGATAAGCTTTATAAACCATATTTTCAATGAAGAAGTGGGAGCCAATTTGCAACTTGGAGCTGATTAATCATTTGGCAATATTGAACCATATCTCATTAGTTACAAACAGTCTCATTCATTCGCGAGGTGTGTTAACAGTGATTACATTTAGTGGTCTTAAAGAGACTACACCCTGATTTGGGCAGTGAAATAATGTATTGGTTGTTAGGAGGAAAATCACCCAGTCATTATTACTGTGCTGATGCGACTCTGAGGGCAGTTTAGGTGATGCTGCCGGGCTTTCATTTCTACATGGCGGCTCTGGGGGGAACAGTATTCCATCTCGTTTGCTGTAAGCAATGCATGGAAGGCCGCCTTGTTTTAGAGTGAAAGCCAGGCAGCTTTGCCCAACACTGCCCTCAGAGTAATCCCGGCACAATGGCGCAATGGTAGAGCTGCTGCCTCGCATCGATAGAGACCCGGGTTCGATCCTGACGACGGTTGCTGTCCATGTGGAGTTTGTGCGTTCTCCCGATGATGACGTGGGTTTTCTCTGGGTGCTCCAGTTTCCTCTCTCGTCCAAAGATGTGTAGGTTAATTGGCTTTTGTGCATTGTCCCTAGTGTGTAGGATAGAACTAGTGTGTGGGTGATCGCTGGTTGGAGCGAACTCTGTATCTTTAAACCAAATTAAACTAAAGAGTGTAAGAATTGATATTCCCAGAAAAAATGGAACTGCAAATCATTCAAGATAGATGTAACTTTTTCATTTGATTTTATTCACTCTGCAATGGTTCTATTTATTGGTCTTTGTAAGTTAGTTACAAGATTCGAATCAAGTTGTAAAGATTATACCTGTATGATGCGTCTTGAATTAGCATCTGTTTTGTCATTGAATACATTGGGTATTCCTATCTGAAGGTTAAAATCCACACCTGGGGCAGATTCCTCTCCTCGCCTTTTGTTGCCACAATGCAGTGGGGCGGACAGTGAGTGGAGCCCATGTTTCTGTTGAACTTATTAAATGCAAATCTTTCTTTTTCACTAAGACAGAAGGAAATAGAAAATGCTCACACTCTACTTCAGAGCAGCCAACTGAAGGAAGTGGTGAAAGATGAGAAGGTACGCCATGTTCTCCGAGCAAAAACAATCCATGGCAAAAGGCAGACATGCCCTTTGATTTTTCACTTGTACAGTTTATTTACTTTGTTATTTGGTTAGTGTTCATGAGTTTAGGTTCTTGTGCATTTATTAATAACTTCCCCCTTTTCCCTTGCAGATTAAAGAAGCTCTGAAACTTACCCTGGTGAGCAAAAGTTAGTGAAAATTAGCAGAACATATAAGCAGAATTAGTCAATAATTAGATCGTGCTGATTGTTAATTGGTAAAATACCTTTGAAAATATTAATATCAAAGACAGAATATCAATACGAACAGGTTGGGAAGGACAGTTTGATCCCACATTTTAAGTCCAATGAGAAAAAACCCCACAAGTAACTGGAATAACTCAGTGGGTCAGGCAGCATCTCGGGAGAACATGGATAGGTAACATTTTGGGTCAGGCTCTTCTTCAGACTGATCGTGGTGGAGGGTGAGGGAAGAAAACTCGAAGAGAGGAAGGATAGGACAATGCCTGTCAAGTGATAGGTGGATACAGGTGAGGGGTGGGTAGATAGGCTGAAGAAGGATCCTGACCCAGAACGTCACCTATCCATGTTCTCCAGAGATACTGCCTGACCCGCTGAGTTACTCTTAGCACTTAGTGACTCTTTTGTTGTTAACCAGCATCGGCAGTTCCTTGTGCCTCTTCTCTAGTTCCAACGAGTTGACATTGAACTGACTTTTCACGTTCGCGGAACATCCTTTTAAGACCAATTAGTTAGTTTTGAAGTGCATTCACAGATGGAGTGCAGCTGAACGTGGTATCTGCCCAGCACACAATAAGATCTGACAAACAACAAAAACGACTCTTGGTTTCTTGCATTACAACAATGACTTCGAAAGAATGTCATTAGGTGTCATTAGCACGCTACAAAAGCTTTCTCTACCTCTGTACATGTGATAATAAACAAAACTAAAATTTATGTAATGTACCCTCACAAAACAACTCTCATATTTAACCTTCAAGGTTAATCTTGGCTAACTTGCCCTGTATTGTACCCCCAAAAAATTAATGCATCTTCCCAGCAGTTCAGTGTCTATAAGAGAACACTGGGGTATGACTATGGCTCCATGGAAACAAGAATCCCTTCCTGTATCCCTTTGTTATCTCCTCTTCCCCAGTCAATAATGGGCCATTATGGGCTACACCCTTCCTTGGTTATCTGTTGTCGGCTCTTCGTTGTTTTAGCTTTTCCTGTCTCCAGTTCCCTCCCCTCTACTTCCAGTCTAAAGAATGGTCCTGACCCGAAACGTCACCCATCCTTTATCTCCAGAAATGCTGCCTGACCCGCTGAGTTACTCCTGCACTTTGTGTTTATCTTCAGTATAAACCAGCATCTGCAGTTCATTTGTACACATCCTTTGAAGACCAATTAGTTAGTTTTGAAGTGCATACTCGGTACTGAGTGTTCCAGTTCTCCCAAACGAAGGCTAACATTCCAAGAACCCCAACGATAACACAATGTCTCAACTTACAACAGGTGTTTGCGATGATCTTTGTAACTATTTACATCTTGTGGTTACGATTGTCTTAATTGTAATGTACCTAATATATTAACTTATTGTTACATATACTAATTGCTTAGTGATTTTTTTAAATCCCAAACTATTTCTGTCATTGCCCTGTGGTGACGTAGCTAATGTAACACATCTCTTTATCTCTCTGTCCCTCAGTCTTCAGTTCATCCAGACACGGGGAATGTGCTGCCGACAGTGTTCCGTGTTTCAGGTGAGCATTGTTCACATCATTCATTATGTAATTGCAGAGAGTTGTGGACGTAGCCCAGTCCATCACGCAAACCAACCTCCCTTCCATTGACTCCATCCACATGTCACGCTGCCTCGGCAATGCCGCCAGTATAATCAATGACCAATCCCACCCCGGTCACTCACTCTTCTCCCCTCTCCCATCAAAAAAAGTAAAAATGCATACCTCCAGATTCAGGAACGGTTTCTTCCCAGCTGTTACCAGGCAACTGAACCGACCTCTCGCCAACTGGTGAGCGATCCTGATCTACCATCTACCCCATTAGAGACCTTCGAACTATCTTTAATTGGACTTTACTGGACCTTATCTTGCATTAAATGTTATTCCCTTTCTCCTGCATCTGTACACTGTGGACGACTTGATTGTATTCAATCATGTGTAGTCATTTTGCTGACTGGATAGCACGCAACAGAAAAGCTTTTCACTGTACTCCAGTACACGTAATGATAAACTAAACTACACCATGTATTCACCCTCTTGCAGTCTTCTTTAAGATTAGCAACGATTTCTCGCGACATTGCCCTGGGGTAGTCTGGAACATGCTAAAGGTGATTCCGTCCCAACCAAAAAATCTAGTTGCTGTTAGCAAGTATAACTACAAGAGCAACTAGAGGAGTTTTTCAGTTGGTTGGCAATACCTTGTGAACCCAAGGCTGTTTGCATGGGTCAACAAGAATAATCACAATAGTCTTGCTTTTTCAAAATAATTTGCATGCGAACAGAGTGTAATATAAAGGTACACCATTGATTTTCCAGCACCCTTGGTTCCAGAGCCTTGCCGGATTATCCATCTTGCAGGTCCCAACAGAGGTCACGTCATAACAATTCAACAATACACCTCTGATCCACTAATTATACCACTCCCATGTTTCTAAAGTGCTACGGACTGCTAGAAACTTAAATAAAGAATTAACAATGAACAAAGAAGTAAACATTTAATTCTTTCAGGATGAGCCATGTCCTGAAAGAATATCGCCACACACAATGCTCTCTTAACTTTCTCTGGAATAAAGGAGGTGCCAGACCATCAGTTGCCTGAAAAATCGATGGGCCTGTATACAACATTTTGAGATGCATGAGATGTAACTTAGCAAATAAGTGTCAAACTATTTATGGTTTTTCTTTTGCTCTCTCCACCAGCATTCGCACCATTTGCTAGTCCTTTGGTAGGTACTGAAAATCGATGGGTCAATATTTCATTCAAAGGCACAAACTGTAATGTGCGCCTTTTCTTCATGCTTCCGAAATAGTTTGAATGAGCATCAGCCAATTGTTAGTTTTGTGTAAACTGGTATCATATTTTAGTAGTTACATTTATACTGCTCTGCAGTAAATGTGGCTGTATTGGAGAGAGTGCAGGCAAGCCTCATCAGGATGTTTAGTGGATTGGAAGACCTTGGATATGGGGAGATTGGATAGACTGGCTATTTTCCCTGGAGTAAATCAGGCCAAGGGATAACCAGAGGGACCTATATAAATTTATAAGAAGCATAGATAGATAGGGTAGATATTCAGAAACTTTTTTTCACAGTTGGCATATCAAAAAGAAGAGGATATTTGTTGAGATGAGAGGAAGGAGTTTCAAAAGGGATTTCAAGGGATTTTTTTTTCTCACACAGAGAGTTGTTGATATCAGGAACCTACTGCCAGAAGAGATGGTGGAGTAATTTAGGCAGCACTTCAATAGGCAAGCCATAGAAAGACACACAACTAACTGGATTAGTGTACAGTAGGTGGGCAAAAGGTTCAGCATAGACATGGTGGGCAGAAAGTGCTGTTTCTGTGATGTCCAACATTATGACTATGGCTCTTATTTTAAGATGTTAGGGGAGTTTCTTGTTAACCTTCCAACAAGCTTATTAAAACACTTCAAATGCAGATACTTGGCAGCAGAGTTCAATTCTGAACTTAAAATTAGATACTCAATACATTTTCTAGAAGGTCATTGATAATCATTTCTTATTGATCTAATTGTCTTTTATTTTCAGATTATAGCAATACTTCTGCCTCACAAGAGGATGAAACCAGCTTTGCTTTGCCAGGTAATAATGTTCCTGGATGGGATTATTCTGCTGATATGAAATCTGTGCAAATAACGAAGTTCTGTGGGAGCTATCAACTGAGATTATGCACTCACCACTTGAAAATGCTCTGGTCGAAAAGGTGACTGACAGGAAATGGAAGTGTTTTTAAAAAACGAAATATTTTAAAGGTAGCAAGAAAATAAGCAGATCAAAATAGCTTACTGAATCAGTAGAAATGTGGAAAGAGACAAAAGGATGAGCATAGGGGGGTAGAAATTGACCCAGAGATTTGATTAGATCTGCAGACATGAAGAATCTTATACACCACCAATTTTTCCATCACCCTTGGTTCCAGAGACTTACAGTGCCTCGCAGCGCCAGAGACGCGGGTTCAATCCTTACCTCGGGTAGTCTCTGTGTGGAGTTTGCACGTTCTCCCTGTGACCGTGGGCTTCCTCTGGGTGTTCCGGTTTACACACACATCCCAAAGAGGTGGGGGGTTAATAGGTTAAACAGCCTCTGTAAATTGCCCCTCTTGCATAGGGAGTGGATGAGAAAGTGGGGTAACATAGAACCAGCGTGAATGGGTCAGCTTGAACTCAGTGGGCTGAAGGGACTGTTTCCATGTTATTTCTCAAAGCAAAAACTCTAAACTAAACTATTGGTTCAGCCATTTTCATGATGAATGTAAGGGAGGCTCAGAGAGCCAGCCAGCCCACCCCTGCACTATGCATATAACAAGATTGTCTGATGAAGAGTACACTGTTGTCTCAAACTATGGTGTTTGACCTAAAGAAAGTGTCTCGATTGCAAAGTTCTTCATTACAGTGACCATCATTATGATAATTTAAAAAAAATACCCAAACCAGAAATACACCTGATTCTTGGATTTCTCCCATCAGTCTGCTGGCTCTGAGTAACGTAATGTATGTAATAGGTACATTTAAAATGATTACTGTATAAAACTTAAAGACTGGTCAGTAGAGAATGTTATAATATTATTGCCGTCTGTAGCTTCTCTTTCAGTCATACAGTGCGGGATACAACTTGGCAAATGGAAATAAAACTACCTGTAAAGTAAGTTTAATTCTTTTCAGCTTGGGTTATATATATATATGGTTTCATTAATATTGTACATTGAGTTCAGAATGTTTTGATTATGGATTATTGGGGAACATATTGCAAACCCCTCCCCTCCACCCCCCATAAATTGTTAATTCATGTCCATTTAATGATGGAAATCTGCAATCTTGCCTAGTTTCTTTTACCGTAGGGTGGCCTGCTGGCAAAGCGTTAGAGTTGCTGCTTTACAGCGCCATTGACCTGGGTTTGATCCTAACTATGGGTGTTTGTCTGTACAGTGTTTGTACATTCTCTCTGTGACCTGTGTGGGTTTTCGCCAAGATCTTTGGTTTCCTCCCGCACTCCAAAGACATACAGGTTTGTAGGTTAATTGGCTTGGTATAAATGTAAGTTGTCCCTAGTGTGTGTTAATGTGCGGGGATCGCTGGTCGGCGTGGATTCGGTGGGCCAAAGGGCCTGTTTCAGCGCTGTATCTCTAAATTAAACTAAACTAAAGTTGTGCAAGAGGCCATACTTGGAGTGCCATGCACAGTTTTGGTTACCTTGCTATAGGAGGGATGTCATTAAGATGGAAAGAGTACAGAGAAGATTTATGAGGATGTTGCCATGACTTGAGGACATAAAAATATGGTTATGAGCAAAGTATAATCAATGCTGCCAACGTTGCAAACCCCTTCTTGATAATACCGGGTATTAGTGCAAGCGCTGAGGAGCCTGCTTTCACAGATGAGGGGGAATCTAAATTAAATGGAGGAAATGGTGGATGGCAGATGAAAGCTGAAGTGTCTTGAGAAAGTGGGGTAAGACAAGGCAAGATGTCTGGGAAAATAATACATTAACGTTGAACAAAATCTTTAATTCCAAATACGGTTATTCACTTTATCTCATTACTTCAGTCTTGAAACAATTCAGATCCCTCCTGTCTTTTTGTAAACATTTCTGAATATGGAACTACAGCTAATTTTGAAATCAACAAAGACATTTCAAAAAGCAGTGTAATGTTAATTATTTTCTGTACTATATTTGATCAAAATTTACAAATTTGTTTCTTTTTTTTAGGATGAAAAAATGCCTCTAAATAAATTTCTCCTTTTGATCGGAGCTGTATCCTACACAACATGTTTGGGAGTATGTAATCATAATAATAATTTTTTTATGAAGAATTAGGTGATGAAATGGTTTGACAATTACGGTATTGAGGCATGCCTTAGTTAGCAAATTTATACTTAGTGCAAAAAATAAAGTAGTTATCCTTAGCATAGCAGCAGCACAGTGGCCCAGCCATAGAGTTGCTGCCTTACAGCGCCCGAGACCCAGGTTCGATCCAGACTACTAGAGAGCCATCTGTTTGAAGTTTGAACGTTATCCCCATGACCTCATGGGGTTTTCTCCAGGTGCTCCGGTTTCCCTCCACACTACAAAGACATGCAGGTTTGTAGGTTAATTGGCTTCAGTATAAATTGTAGATTGTCCCAATTGTGAGGGATAGTGCTAGTGTACGGGGATTGCTGGTTGCTGAAGGGCCTATTTCCATGCTGTACCTCTAAACTAAAATAACCTCAACCATTATTTATTTTTGAACTACAATGAGGTAGAAGGTCAACAAGAATTGGTGTTCTTAAACTTTCTTCAAGAAATGTTAAATTGGCATTTAATAATTGGCTCTTTAACTGTCACTCACTCCTGCATTCTTAATTGAATTTGGATTTGTAGATGTTATTTGGAATGACCTGTGTTCATGTTGTGTTTTAGGTTGTCCCTCAGTTTGTGGTATCCCGCTACAGTTTCAACAGTCCAGCAATGTACACTTTCTTCAGAAAGATCTTGCCCGTTCCTGTACTTGGTAAGTATGCTGCTGTTTCTTCACGGGTCGTCACGAGGGATCGATCGTGGCTTGTTTCTGCTCTGGTTCTGTGGGTTTAGTTTAGCAGGGAGAATGTACAAACTCCGTACACACAGCACCTGTAGTCGGGACGGAACCCGGACTCTGGTGCTACAAGCGCTACTTCTTCTTCTTGAATATGGCATGCACAGCCTAAAGTTGTAGGACAACTTATTCTATTTGATCTTATTTGATTGTGCACTAGTCAAATTATTTGATTGCATTAGTCAAATTATTTGATTACATTAGTCAAAACAGGGCGGACCATGTGAAGGTTGCAATCTTCCACCCCCTGCAAGCGCTGTAAGGCAGAAACTCTACCGCTGACTTGGTTGACAAAGCTAGCGTACAGCCCACAAATGGGCAGCCACTGCTTGATGGGATGAGCAAGTTTGGGGTGGGCTTCAGATTGTTCCTTGCAAATGGACTCAAGGTGCTCAATATCATCCTGAATACACCCTGTTTATCCTACTGGCTTTTAAAATATCCTTGAATCATTTCAATTGTCCGCTTGATCATCTCTTGTCATGTTGAGGCTTGGACTGGAATATATATTTTGGGTGTACGGTGGCGAACTGACAACGATTATGGCTTGGCCCTTGGACTCGTGTTAGTGTTATTAGGGATGCTGGCCTGGGAGAAGATATGGATGTCGCTTCACAAGATGCCATGATTTGGAGGGTTTTGCAGGCCTCTTGACCATATCTTTTCCAGTTCTTTGGCAAGTCCATAACTGGTTTGAGCAGTCAGATAGGCAAAGTCAAAGTTTTGGGGTCAATGTTCTTGTGAATCACAAATGCCGTGAGAGATTGATTAGAGAGTACATTGTTGACTGTGGCTTTCCTCTGCACCAACTCTATGTGCATATTCACAGAAGCAGCATCCACTGCAGGCAGGGAAAGAAAGTATTGCATTCCTGTATTATGGGCACCTAATTCATATTCACCCATTGAAATGGCAGAGTTTCTAGCTTTAACAGGAAGGCCACATTAATATAGAAAAACAGTATTATCACAAGGTACAGCACACTGCATATGCTGCCAGGCTTTGCCTCTGCCCGTCCCCTGTCTTTTCCAGCTATCCACCCCTTCCTCCGATGTCTGAAGAAGGGTCCTGACCTAAAACATTGCCTGTCCTTTCCCCCACGAGGTGCTGCATGACCTGTGGAGTTCCTCCAGCTCTTTGTGTTTGCAGCACGGCGGTCTGGCCTACACTCTGTAAACTTTCAAGTTTATACTTTGTGTTTCTTTTCTGCTGTAAGTCAGGCTGGGAAGTTTGACATCTCATAAACACAACAAGGAGAGGGTCAGTCTGCTGCACACTAAGTTTGAAGAAGGGCCCCAATCCAAAATATCACCTAACCATGTTCTCCAGAGATGCTACTGACTGAGTTACTCCAGCACCTTGTGTCTTTTTGTGTAAACCACCATCTGCAGGTCCTTGTTTCTGCACTCCAAATTACATTTCTGCCTTTGGATTTTTATTGGAAATAATTGGTTGTGTACTTGTGGAAGAAGTTCAATTGCCCAATGTCTCATTGCAGGGATTAAGGTTCAAGTGTAGTTAGATGGCTGTGGAGTCATTTTTTGCTCATCTGCCTTTGTATCATTATTAGAAAACAGGATGTCAGGGGTTGTGGGGAGAAAGTGAGAGAATGGGGTTGAGAGTGAAAGATAGATCAGCCATGATTGAATGGCAGAGTAGACTTGATAGGCCAAATGGCCTAATTCTGCTCCTATGACCTATGAATTTATGAAAAGCCAAGGTAATTCTCATGGCAGTTTTTCCACCATGGAAATCCCAAGCTTGATTAGCTGTAAGTTAATGGTGTCTATCAGTCTTTTAAGATTATACACTGAAGAACGATTGGTAGAATGAGGCAAACTTTGTCATCTGAAGCTTTCGATTGTCGTACTTCTTTAGGGCTAGTTTTGATTGTGGTTCTCTCCCTCCTGTCAGCGATTGCCAGTGCTTTCAATGTGGCAGTAGTCCGAGGATCCGAATTTGAGAAAGGTGTTGAAGTTACAGATAAAAATGGAAATGTCGTAGGAATCTCCCAGGCAGCCGGAACCAAGGTAAGGCTACTTTATCCCGGACACACAGGGTAAGTTGTGAGTCCAGTGCTTGCCACGACATTTTGTTAAATTATAATCAATTTTCAAGCTAGAATCTGGAAGAATCTGCTCTTGAATTGACAAGGGAAAACTAATTTGCCGTTGACCTGGTGTGCAAACCTCAGCCATTCCTCGCATTACATGATGTAATCCAGAAAGAAAGAACAAAGTTCCAGGTCCCAAATCCATATTAAGTCAATAATGCCTGATCGATTCCTGGGATAAAGGGTTTGATATGTGAGGATGAATTGAATAAATTTGCTGATCCCTGGAGCTGAGATGAATGAGATGCAATCTTCTTGAAGTATGTTCAGTTCTGAGGGGTTGACAGAACAATTCCACCGGTGGAGCATAAAAACTATAAAAATCCCCATCTGGGACAGAGTGAGACGAGAAGTGATCTCTTCTCACCCGGTTATGAATCTTTGGAAAATTTCATCAGAACTGGGGATACCGATTCAAGAAATATTTTCAATATGGAGAGATCAGAGGGTTCATCTCCAAAGGATTAAGGGTTGTGGGCATAGGTGGTGAGTAGAGTTGAGACCAATGACCAGACACAAAGACATGGAACAGTAGAGCACAGGAACAGGCCCTTCGGCACACATTGTCCATGTCGAACATGATGCCATGTTAAACCAATCTCTGCCAGCACATGATCCATATCTCTGCGTATTACAGAATGACAGCAAACTTGAGCACTATAATGTAGTAACTAGGAACTACAGTTGCTGGTTCACAAAAAAAGGCACAAAGTACTGGAATATCTCAACTGGTCAGGTAACATCTCTGAAGAACATGGATATGTGACATTTCGGTTTGGGACCTTTCAGACTTACAAAGAAAGTGCTGGAGTACTGTATCTCAGCGGGTCAGGTAGTCAGGTAACATCACTGGAGAACATGGATAGATGATGTTTCAGGTCAGGACCCCTCTTTAGACTGAGTTACTCCAACACTTTGTGTGGTTTCCCTTGAGCACCACAACCTATCCCTACTATCTTTGACTTCCCTGGATTACAGAGGGAAATAAGCACAAATTGCCTGACTACTCTTCATGACGTTCACAATAATCTACAGATATTGTTGTGTTTGAATATTGTAAAGAGTCAAGTGATCATGGAGATTGCATGCAAGAGGCTTAATAGTTGCATCCTTGGCTATGAAATTAGTGTAAGAACCATTAAAGTTTATTTTCCCTTTTAGGCAGTTAAAGACACAGCAGTTTCCAGAGCAGTATTAATTGGAACCACAGCAGCTGCACCTACCATGATTGTCAGCTATTTACAAAGGTATGAAATATTCTGAAATTTTTATTCCGCTACTTTTGAGGTACAGTGTAATGTCGCCCCACATGTATGGGGGGGAAACACCATCGCCGATTCAAACAGTCCATTTGATTTGATTTTCTACATTTTATGCTACCTTCATCTTTTTTAGCTTTTCTGCAGCAGACAAAAAGCAACGGGAAGAAACATAGAAAATAAGTGCAGAAAATAAGAGTAGGCCATTCGGCCCTTCGAGCCAGCACCGCCATTCAATGTGATCATGGCTGATCATCCAGAATCAGTATCCCGTTCCTGCTTTCTCCCCATATCCCTTGATTCCATAGAAGACCTGCTCCCAATCTCCCACCACTGTTGAGAATTGACCTGGGATAACTTCTCTCTAAATGTCCACCCTTGCTTGCAAGAACAATCCTATCCAGTGTATTGCGTTCCCCACAAAGCTATGGTTAACACCCGGAACTTTTAATGTGGAGGAAAGAACTGCAGATGCTGGTATAAACCGAAGGTAGACACAAAAAGCTGGAGTAACTTAGCAGGTCAGACAGCATCTCTTGAGAATAGGAGACGTTTCAGGTTGTGCCCCTTCTTCAGACCCTTGTGTCTTGACCTGAAACATCACCTATTTTTTCCAGTGATGCTGTCTGACCCGCTGAGTTACTACAGCTTTTTATATCTACTCTCAATGTGGAGATTGATGACTACAAACTCATTGTGCCAAGTAGTGGTGTAGTATTTGAGTTCCAAGATGATAGCACTTTAGTAACTATATCTTTGCAATCCTTTCTTTTTTGTGACAGGTTTCACACGTGGCAGTCAATTAAATAAATGTTTATTTAAATGTCAGATAGCTATATCCTTGCAAGCAAGGAGCGGCACTATGATGCACCTGGTGGAGCTGTTGCCAAACAGCACCAGAGATCCGGGTTCGATCTGACCTCGGGTGCTGTCTGTGTAGAGTTTGCACGTTCTCCCTGTGACTACGTGGGTTTCCTCCCACATTCCGAAGACGTATAGGTTTGTATATTATTTGGCTTCTGTAAAATGTCCCTGGTTTGTAGGGAGTGGATGAGAAAGTGGGATAACATAGAACTGGTGTGAACTGACGATCAAAGGTCATCGTGCACTCGATGGGCCTCCGTGACAGTTTTACATATTAGACATAGCAATTTTACACATTATATTTTCATTATCATTGTGCACTTTTATTCCAGGACAAATTTCATAAGAAGATTCCCACATGCTTTAGCTCCTATTGGCCATGTAACGACGATCTTGATCCTAGGATTAATGGTACCCATTTCCTTCAGCCTGTTTCCTCAGATGGGGAAGGTATGTCCTGAGTTTAACACCTACCATTTGTCCTGTTGTATTCTGCATTAATCCTGTTGAACTAATAGTTTCCCTTAATTGTCACCAATAGTTTCCAACAGGGTTTTCTTGTGGGATTTTGTCAGATTAATTCTCCATGTAGGCACCTCACGTTTTCCACGTGTTTGATTTACACGTCTTTTATTTTTAAATAACACGCTTCTTTAATTAATATCAAAACCTAATTTACCTGCTGTATTTTTTAAATAACGCGCTCAAATTTATGCCTGTCTAAATGTTTAAAATTCGTATGTTTAATTTAGGCGTTTTTAAATTGCCGCAGCTTTTCAGGAACGTAACCACCACGTAAAACACAAGGTGCCTGTGTTATTAGATTTGTATTTAATATGCTAGCTGATTATTGTTGTCATTGTTGTTCACTTTGAGAGACTTCTTGCTGTAAGAACAAATGTCACGATGGCAGCATGCTACATTTGTCTAGCTCTAACATCTCCAGGCATTGTACGTGTTATGAAGGGTTTCAAGGAGACATGCTGTTTGCTGCCTCTTTCACTCGCTTGATGCTGCTGCTGAAAACGGTAGCAGCTGCAAGGAGAGGCCGATGCAGAAAATCCTGCATTCCACTGATGTGTGGCCATAACATGCAAGGGTGATAATGAACCAAACTCAATGTCTCATTTCCCTTCCATTGGATAGTATTTAGTGAAAGCAACCCTGAGAAAAGTAAAAGTAAAATCCACGGCATCTAACTGAGAAACCTGTGCTTACTTAATGTATTGAAAAACGCACCAACATCATCTGAAAGGGAGTGGGAACACCTCATCTTTTGAATTGAAAGTAGGATGGAGCCTCAATTAATGAGGCATATCTATCTAATGAGGAAATGGAAGGGAAGATGAGGTGGTCACAAAGGAATTTGAATTGGGCTTACTTTCAGTGGCTCCTGGTTATAAGGTATGCAGAGGTATTTGGTGTCTGGGCTTAGATTGGATAGCACAGGGAATCTAATGTGGACACAAAGGCATTTGAATTTGAAGAGTTTAGAAATGTAGGCTGCATCAGTTCTCTGCTGTTGGTACTGAGCTTTCTGGGAGAACGGACATAGATTTCAATATCCCTCATGGAAAAGGAAGAAGGTGAGATAGGTTGACAACCTTCCAGTAAAATGTTCCCACCATAGTCTTTGTAAAAAAAAAATGTGTCCTGCACATCCCCATTAAACTTTCCCCCTCTCACCTTATAGCTGTGCCCTCCAATGTTGGACCTTTCCACCTTGGGGAGGAAAAAGGTTTTGACTGTCTACCGTCTGCCTCTCGTAATTTCTGATCTCAGGATTGGCATCTTCCCCGTTGCTCCATCTATTGTACTTGTCTACCCTATCAATGCCTCTCATAATTTCTAATCTCAGGATGGCAGATCCCTACTCCACCTCTCCATTTCTTGGTGTAGACATTAACCAAAGACTCTTCAGTGACAAAGCAGCAGAGACCCAATGCCCCTGAAACCGTGTGCGACCTGAAATCAGGATATAGAAACAGTACAGCTCGGGAATGGGCCCTTCAGCCTACAATGTCTGTGCCGAACATGATGCCAAGTTAAACTGATCTCATCTACATGTACATGATCCATGTCCTTCTATTTCCTGCACTTCCACGTGACTATCCAAAAGCCCCTTAAACGCCACTATCGTATCTGCTTCCACCACCATTCCTGGTAAAGCGTTCCAGGCCCCCACCACTCTCTGTGTAAAATAAACTTGTCCCTCACATCACCATTAAACTACCCCCCTCTCGCCTTATACCTATGCCCTCTAATGTTGGACCGTTCCACTCTGGGGGGAAAAGTTCTGTCTACCCTCTCTATGACTCTCATAGTTTCTATCAAGTCTCCCCTTAACCTCAGATGTTCCAGGGAAAATAGTCCAAGTCTATGCTACCTTTCTCTGTAACTGAAGCCTCTTAATCCAGACATCATTCTGGTAAACCTCCTCGGCACCCTTTCAAAAGCCTCCACATCTTTCCTGTATATGATTTGTCCCATATCACTGAGACTTGTATTTTGCACTCTGTATCTTCCCCTTTGCTGCATCTATTATACTTGAGTATCACAATTGTATTTATGCATGGTATTATCTGATAGATTGGATAGCGTGCAAAACATACCTTTTCACTGTATCTCAGTACACATGGCAAATAATAAACCTAAATCTCAATGGGGATCTTAGCAGGGAGTAAAGAGAATTTTCAAAAAAGTAGAATTGCACTCTACAAGGTAAATGTGTTTTATTTCTCTCGTCCAGAAAGCAAAGTAATCTTTGATTTTAATTTCAGATAAACAAGAGCAAACTAGAACCTTTAATTCAAGCAAACACAACGGAAGATGAACTTTATTACAATAGAGGTTTGTGAAAGAGGGCCACTGAATCAGATCGCTGGGTTGCTTTCTGCACGAGGATTATTTATTCATCTGGCATATCATTGTTAAGCCTAGATGTTTGGCACACAACACAAGTACCTCAGGAGTCCGATCATTGCAAAAATGTTACTTGCTGGTAAAGTGTTTAGAATAATGAATGTAAAACATTGAGATCCATTGTAATTGAAATAAACATTTTGTTTTAACATTTTGTTTCTCACCTATATTGTTGTACTTTCTATGTTCTGATACACGTCAAAGAACCCTTCACAGGTCAGACATTTCTGCATTTAATGATGCTCTATAAATTAAGCATCCTTTGTTGTGTGATGGTGTACCAGTTTTCACCCATTCATGAAGTCAGTGACTGCTCCGCGCAGAGATCTCAAACCAGTGGGTGTGATCAGTGTTCATGTGGTGATTGTGCAGAGGTTTTACCATGGAGACATCACAGTCTAATTTTTTAATGAAATTCTTTTTTGCTCCGATGTCTTGCTTCTTTGGGACAGTATTTTCTTCATTTTACTGCATTGCAGACTTTATATGTAACTTATGTACTTTATGTGTTGTCTGAGACTATGTGCCTGTGATGCTGCTGCACGTAAGAATTTCACTGTACCTGTAACTCACTGCGCTTGTTCATAAGACAAACTCAACTTGAGTTGACAGTGGACACAAGGAACTGCAGATGCTGGTTTACAAATAGACACAAAGTGCTGGAGAACTCAGCGTGTCAGGCAGCATCTCTGGAGACCAGAGAGAGGTGTCATGTCACGTCTGAAGAAGGGTACCAACTCAAAATGTCACGTATCCATGTTTTCCAGTGATGCTGCCAGACCACTTGAGGTACTCCAGCACTTTGTGTCTTTTTTTGATTTTACTGCATCCTTTCAGAGGTTATATATATATATATATAGTATGTACCTATGTACCTGCCTAAAAACATTTGACATGGTGAGCAACATCTTCGAACCACTCTATTGGGTAATGTGGCCCTTGGGCAATTCACATATGCAGGGAGCAGTACAAATGTTCTCCGTTCCCAAAATTCCTAATAGCTTCCCTCATGAATCCTTTCCTCCCTATCTCCCAGGACCATGGTGGAAGGCTACCATCAGCAAGACGACTGGCGTTGGCTCATCCTCTTGGATGAAATGATCCAGCTCTGGATCCCCAGGTGCACTCCACAAATCATTGTCAACATCTTGATAGAGCCTGCCACCAAAATACAGACAACCCCTCGAGATGTAGAACTGCAGATACTGGTTTACCAAGGAAAGACACAAAGTAACTGGAGTAACTCAGTAACTCAGGGCAGCATCCCTGGAGAACATGAATTGGTGACGTTTTGGATCAAGACACTTCTTCCATTTGTTCTCCTGGGATACTGAGTTACCCCAGTACTTTGTGCCTTTCACAGATAAGCTCAGGTCTCCACACCAAAGTGGCTCAAAGCTCACTTTAACCCTCAGCCATAAGTGATCAATATCCATCATGCATTTTAATAATACGCATACTTAAAGTTCCTTCTTTTCTGGTTGGTAGTTTCACTCTTTATAGAAAATGTCCCATGTTTCCAGTCTTAAGAAGAATCTCGACCTGAAACGTCTCCCATTCCTTCTCTCCAGAGATGTGGCTTGTCCTGCTGAGTTACTCCAGCTTTTTGTGTCTATCTTTGGTTCTACTATCAAACTGATCTAGTGTAGGAAGGAACAGCAGATGCTGGTTTAAACCGAAGATAGACACAAAATGCTGGAGTAACTCAGCGGGACAGGTAGCATGTCCGGAGAGAAGGAATGGAATGGGTGACGTTGCGATTCTGAAGAAGGTTCTCTCCAGCATTTTGTGTCTATCTTCTGATCTATCTTTCCCGTATTAAAGAATCTCCTGTGCTAGATAGACGAGCAGACATTTTAAAGCTTTAAAAAATGTAAAGAATCTAATTCTGTAAATCTTATTAAAGGAAAGAAACATACCTTTAGCGAGAGGAAACACAAAGTGCTGGAGCAACTCAGCGGGTCAGAATGCATCTGTGGAGGGGATGGACAGGCGACATTATGCGTAGGGACCCTTCTTCAGATCAATTGTAATAGGGAGGAAAAAGTGAGGAGGGAGCGCAACAAAGTCAGGCAAATGAACAGTACAGTGAGGGGAACTCATTGGCAGAGGGTGGAATAAGTGTCAAAGGAGACATAAGGGTGTTAGAGGAAAGAAGGTGTTGTGTGGGTCAGTGCTAGAATTAGCTTCAGAGCTTGACATTTAATTCCTCATCCACAATTTCAATGTCTTCTTTCATGCCTCAATCATGATTGACTGAATTTACGAAGCTGAAGCTAGTAGGGTCCTCTTTACATTTACAGATCAGGTTTTAATTACCTCAACCACTATATTAATTCAAGCAGGGATCAATGAGAACTTCATTGAGAACTGAGGCAAAGTCTGATAGGGAAGGTAACTAATTCCAAACAAGGCCAGTAAATGGAGTTTTAAGTGAAATAAAGTTTCCTTATGGGCTATATACACGGTTGTGCAGTGGCAGAGTTGCTGCCTCACAAAGCCAGAGATCTAGGTTCGATCCTAACTATGGGTATTGTCTGTATGAAGTTTGTACATTCTCCCTGTGACCGCATGGGTTTTCCCCGTGTGCTCCGGTAGCCTCCCACACTTCAAGGACGTACAATCTAAAGATTGGCTTTGGTAAAGATTGTAAACTGTCCCTAGTGTGTGTAGGATACTGCTAGTGTATGGCGATCACTGGTCGGTGTAGACTCGGTGGGCCGAACGGCTTATTTCCGCACTTATTCCATAAAACTAAGCTCCGAGTTAATCTTTGTTCATCAAGTGTTAGCCATGCACTCACAAAGACACAAGTGCAGGCCCTCACACACACAGCTATGACCATCGGTGTTCTCTGTATGGGATTTGTACATCCTCCTATAACTATGGGTTTCTGCTGGGAGTGCTAGTTTCATCTACTGGTGTACTTGTAGCTATCCCTTAGTGTCAGTAAGTGGTAAGAAAACACCAAATAACCCATTTCTGTGTTGTACAACTCAATGATTCTTTCAACGTTGAGAAATCTATTTTGTGTGCATTTCTCTCACCGTAAAATCAAAATTATTCTTACAGCTTTCTCCTCTCCAAAACGAATCAAGTGCAGTCATCAATAACTTATTCTTTTTGACACTATGTATGTCTCTGCTCATTTTCGATGCATTTACACAGTTCACATGTCAGACTGATCCTCTCTGTGCAATTACAATCGCTTGTTACTGAGAGAAATGGAGCTTTGTATCTGATGAACCATGGCATTCATGACAAGCTTGGGATTGGTGTAGAAATAGATTCTATGCTACATCTACTGATCTGTGTCTGAGGACTGTGATGCATATTTGTGCATGTAATCTGTAACCATTTTATTCCAAGGAGCAAATAATAATTTGTTTACCTCAGAATTCATTATAATTAATTCAATTAGAAACATATTCTTATCAGTTCTGTACCTGGGAGATGGCTTAAATACATCATCTCTCAAATTATTTTCGAGCAATGTGATAAACAGATATATAGTTAGAAAGTAGACATTGTAAACTATAATTTAGTATGTCATGTATTGACAGTCATAATCATATAATTTTGTAAATTATATATTGACTTAATCATAGTCATATGTTAGGGAATATGGAGAGTCAGGAAGAAAGATTCTGTGGATTTATTCAACCACCTCCTCCCGTCCACTTCCACCTTTATACCTTTACATGGAGCTACTGACCAATTTGGCAAAAGCTACCAATGTCACCAATGACAAGGGGATATCATCACAATGAACAATGTTTACCATGTACCAGTCAAGGTATTTGACATAAACACAAACCTTCCATGGGATATGGTCTTGCACTATGGTCACTCAATGACCATGTGAACTGATGGCAAAAAAACTTGTTGAACGCAAGTCAATGCACTGGTGAGCCTCTCACACTGGTGTTAGGAGCATCAGGATTTTTTACCACCTAGTGATTTGAAGTAACCTTCGAGGTTGAAGAGTTCGATTGTTTAGGAGAGGATGGTGAAGAATAATGGGCAGGTAGATAACAGGCACATGGCTATGATGATAAATCCTTACAATAGTAATTCTTATACTGTAACCCAAAATTGTTCCAAAGCATAATTTCAGAGAAGATAACTTAGTTTGCAACAATTTGTGGAACTATTTCTCCAAAAGAGATGGTCAAGTTTTGGACTATTTGGACCTGCGCGTGTTACTATTAATTAAGAATGCCATGTCAAATGTCATAAATGTCAAATGCACCCACTGACCTAGAAATTCTTCAGTACTTGTTAGAATGGTTGGAGGAGCACAAAGTGCTGGAGGAAGTCAGCGGGTCAGGCAGCATCTGTGGAAGGATTGGACAGATGACATTTTGGATCAGGTCCCTTCTTCAGACTTTATGGTTTAACTCAGGATTCCAGCACCTGCCGTTTCTTGTATCTGCATGTTCGGTTGGAGATGTGAAATGGCCCACTATTTTTTTCCCCTCCCAAGGTCTCATTGTGACGAAATTCCACACTGCACAAGATTCCTTGTGAGTGTTCAATCAGGATTTCACGATTTAAATATCTTTCTTCTGTGTGATCGGCTGCCAGGAGAGATGAGAGAGTGCTGGGGATCAAAGTTCCAATTGGCTTGGTGTTGCAGGAAATCATGCTCTTGATGTGCTGGAGGATGTGACTGAGAACTGCGATGAGGGACACATTTTTTAACTGATAAAAACTTTCAGGGCTTCTGAAGAAGTTTTTTTTTTATGATCAAAGCAAAAAGTGGCAGGTTCTTTTAATAGAAATATTTTCATAGAAAATCAATGGCCATGCAGAGGTCCCATTTATCGTACATCACCGAGGTCAGAAGTGAGATGCCTGGTGCAGGTTCAATTTCAATCATTTATTCATTTTGCAACCAGAGCAGTTAGGTTGGTGGGTACTTCTCTGTTGATTGATCTTGGTCCACTATGTGAAAGGTAGAACAGCGATCAGATCTGCAGCATTTGTTCAGCAGCTGCCAGGTGATACAGGAAGCTCTCGGTTGCGGGTGGAAAACGCCGCTCCTTTAGGATCTCCAGAGTGATCTTGGATTTCCCCTCCTCGTCTGGCGCAAGTGAGGCTAAAGTGGTCAATATTTCCTTTGTTTTATGTGAAATGTCCTGGATGGAACAATGGAAGTTGAAATCATCATCAAGGTGAAAACATCTGATCACTTATAAATTAGGTGATACTAATAAGTATAAGTATTACAGTCACGGGGTCATAGAAAGCAGGTCACTCGGCCCAACTCGGCAATGTTGTCCAATTCACATGTGCCGGCATTTGTCCCATATTGCTCTAGATTTATCTTATTCATGTGCCATATCCATGCATCGTCCAGGTATATTTTAAATGCTATTATGGTACCTACTTCAACTGTCTCCTCTGGCAGATCATTCCATATAACCACAACCCTCTGAAAAAAAAATGCCCCTCAATTTCCTATTAAATCTATTCCCCTCTCAACTTAAACCCATATCCTCCAGTTCATGATATTTTTACCCCGTGAAATGTCTCTTATTAATTTGTACACCTCTTATACGATCCTCTGCTCCAAGGAATAGAGTCTTAGCCTGCCCAATCTCTCCTTGTAGCTGAAGTCCTTGAATCCTGGCAACATCCTTGCAAATCTTCTCTACACTCTTTCCAGCTCAAAGACATCCTTCCTATGGCAGGGTGACCAAAACTGAACACAATACTCAAAATGCGGCCTCACCATCATCTTTTTAGACATAGCTCCACATTGACTATTCGTCTACAACAAAGTGAGCTATGAATGGCCGGTCAGGCCTGAGACCAAGTGTTTGGAGCCCCTAAGAGAATCAATGGATATGGGGATCAGGCTGCAATGTGAACTTCAGCCACAGAACGAGTCTTGGTCGCACTGAGCACCAGAATATGCTTGAGATATCATGTGGTCCTTTGCTTCTATCTTATGCTCTCATGCCCTTTCAATGCCAGAGAGTGTGGCAACATAGCAATTACACTAACATAATAACTAACTTCAGAAGAGGATAGAAAAAAAGATAGCATGCATAGAATAACACTCCAGTCTGAAACAAACCAATGGATTCGATCAACATTACCCATGACCTGAATATGTGGACAATTAAGGAAGAAAAGAATTACAAGTAAATGTGGCCACTGGATGACACAATCATTGGAGCCTCTCAGAAGATCTGCAGAGAATTTCATGACTAAATAATTACCTTAATCACTTGGCCATCTGATTTCTCTGGGTCACCAGCTGACTGGACAATGAGTTGTCCTATATCTTTGTGCAGCTTACCCATTGTCATTGTTTCTGTGAGAGAAAGAGTTAAATAGTTCCATGTTTCCATCAAACAATAACAAACATCAAACATGTAATGCTGAGGCTCTATAAGGCACTGGTCAGACCACATTTGAAGTATTGTGAGCAGAGCCCTAGTGAGACCATGCCTGAAGTATTGTGTGCAGTTTTGGTCTCCAAATTTGAGGAAGGACATTCTTGTTATTGAGGCAATGCAGCATAGGTTCTCCAGGTTAATTCCCGGGATGGCGGGACTGTCATATGTTGATAGAATCGAGCGGCTGGGCTTGTATACTCTGGAATTTAGAAGGATTAGAGGGGATTTTATTGAAACGTATAAGATTGTTCAGGGTTTGGACACGCTAGAGGCAGGAAACATGTTCCCGATGTTGGCGGAATCCAGAACCAGGGGCCACAGTTTAAGTCTGTGGAATTCTCTGCCTCAGAAGGCGGTGGAGGCCGGTTCTCTGTATGCTTTCAAAAGAGAGTTAGATAGAGCTCTTAAAGATAGTGGAGTCCGGGGATATGGGGAGAAGGCAGGAACGGGGTACTGATTGTGGATGATCAACCATGATCACATTGAATGGAGGTGCTGGCTCGAATGGCCGAATGGCCTACTCCTGCACCTATTGTCTATTGTCAGTTTTGGGCCCCATATCTGAGGAAGGGAGTGCTAACTATGGAGAGGGTCCAGAGGAGGTTTACAAGAATGATCCCAGGAATGATTAGGTTAACATATGATGAGCATTTGGTGACACTGGGCCTGTACTCACTGGAGTTTAGAAGGATGAGGGGCGAACCTCATTTAACTTTACCGAATAGTGAAAGGCCTGGATAGAGTGAGGGTGGAGAGGGTGTTTCCACTAGTGGAAGAGTCTAGGACCAGATGCCATAGACTTTGAATAAAAGGGCGTGCCTTTAGAAAGGAGATGAGGGGTAATTTCTTTTAGTCAGAGGGTGGTGAATCTGTAGAATTTATTGCCACAGAAGGCTGTAGAGGCCAAGTCAATGGATATTTTTAAGGCGGAGATTGACAGATTCTTGTTTAGTAAGGGTGTCAGGGGTTATGGGCCGAAGGCAGGAGAATGGGGTTGAGAGGGAAAGATACATCAGCCATGGTAGAATACCGGAGTAGAATTTATGGGAGGAATGGCCTAATTCTCCTCCTAGAACTTATGAAAATATTGATAATATCAATATTCACCTATCTTTCGTGAGAATGCTCAGTGAGTCAAATGATTGATAACATGATTATTGCCAACAAAATGTCACAGTGAAATGAGATATACATGACACCAAAGCGGCATAAATATTGCATTAAAATTACAATGTATTTGTTGAATAAATGCTAAACTCCCAAATCTATGAATATCTTCACATCGATCATTTAGCTGTTGTGGTATCAATAACTATAAATTGGATAAACCCAAAGCAAGACAATTTTTAATGAAAAATAACAGGGTTACACCATCATCCAACATAAAATAAATCATACTTGAAACAAGATACCTCAGTATTATGGCAATTTGTTTCATTTACGCTTAATCTGTCCTCAAATTGCTTCAATCACTAAAAGAGCCAATAACAAAACTGCACCTGATGAAATTTAAAAGTTTGATTAATTTAAAATATTCAAATTGAAAAAAGTGTAAGCTTTAATGGCATATTAAATAATTTAACTGGTGCATGAAATCTCATTGGCAACACGTTTTGCAAGGACAACAGTGATTTGAATCCATGAGGTACTTTTAACATGGTAACACTTGCCATTTCATAATTAAACACAATTTGTCACCAAAAACATATTGTTAAAGCGTATTAATAGCTGGATTAAGGAGGAAAGTTACAAATTTGACTTTAGTTTATTGTCATGTGTATTGAGGTACAGTGCAAAACTTTTGTTGCGTGCTAACCAGTCAGCGGAAAGACAATACATGATTTCAGCTGAGTACAGATACATGATAAAGGGAATGATGTAATATAAGGAAGAAAACAAAAGAGAACAGAAAAATTGAAAGATTTGGGGAAGTAATTCTAGAATGTAGTCGTAAGTAGCTAAAGGCATAGGCACAGAATAAAATCTAGGAATGCACAACAGGGCAGCAAAGTGGCATAGCTGGTAGAGCTGCTGCTTCACAGGTTCGATCCAGATCGCAGGGGCAGCTGGGTGGAGTTTGTACGTTCTCCCTGTGACTGCCTGTGTTTCTTCTGGTTGCTCCAGTTTTCTCCCACATGCCAAAGACATGGGGTTTTGGAGGTTACTTAGGCCTCTGTAAATTGTCCCTTGTGTGTAGGAAGTGGATGCGATAATAGGATAACATAGAACGAGTGTGAACGGGTGATCAATGGGCTGTATGTTTCCATGCTGTATCACTAAACTAAACTAAGGACAGAATAGGAGCAGACAATATAGGTTTGGAAGAGGTAACGAAGTAAGTCATGAACAAGGAAGAACATTTTAAATTTGAGGTTTGTTTAGAGATACAGCATGGAGTCAAGCCCATTGGCCCAATGAGTCCATGCTGACCACCGATTACCCGTACACTATTTTCTATGTTCGCATCTTACACACTTGGGACAACTTACAAATAAAAATTAAGTTCCAAACCTGCACATCTTTGGAATGTGGGAGGAAACCAAAGCACTCCGATAAAACCCACGTGGTCACAGGGAAAACGTACAAACTCCATACAGACAGCACTCGTAGTCCGGATCCAACCCGGGTCTCTGTCACTGTGAAGCAGCAACTCTACCGCTGCGCCACTATGCCGCCATTGGGAAACTGGACTCCATTGATTCAAGAACATTAATGAGGCAAGATAATGCCAATGATACCTTTAGCATGGGGTGCGATGATGATCTCACTTTCCACCAAATTCACAAATACATCGTAGATGCCTGGCCGGTCAGTCACCTTTAAGTCTGTGAAACCAGCCACGTAACCTGCGTGTGAAATGAATAGGACATTGCACCACATTGGTTAGGACACTTTTGGAGTCGGGTACACAGTTTTGTTCACCCCATTACAGGAAGGATGTAAAGGCTTTGGAGAGGGTGCAGAATAGGTTAACCAGAAAGCTAACCAGAATGTCCAACCTCTCCTTATAACTAATACTTCCTACCTAAATTAGAGGAGTGTTAGTCATCAGGAGAGGTTGGACAAACTGAGATTGTTTTCTCTGAAGCATCAGGGGGTCAGGGGAGACCTGATGGAAGTATATAAAATAAGGGGAGGCATAGGTAGGTTGGTTAGTCAGTACTTTTTTCCGTAGGGTGGAAATGTCAAAGACTAGAGAACATTGCTTTAAAGTGCGAGGGGCAAAACTTAAAAGGAGATGTGCGGGGCAAGTTTTATCTACACAGGAAGTGGTGGGTGCCTGGAACGCGCTGCCAGGGGTGGTGGAGGAAGGCAGAAATGATAGTGGCATTTAAAATACTTTGAGATGGGCACGTGCATTTGCAGTATATGGAGGGATAAGAATCATGTGCAGGTAGAGGAGGTTCATTTAACTTGGCATCATGTTCTGCATGTATATTGTGGGCTGAAGGGTCTGTTCCTATGTTGTACTGTTCTATATTCTACATATAACCAACCGATAAAATTGTTTCCAAAGTCTCGAGATGTTTGTTGTCCATTAAAGAGGAAACCAAATCGATGTTTATTGCAAGATGAAACCCAGAGACCCGAAGACAACTTAAAATATCCCAGATGTGGAAAATAAGCTTTTCCCTTTGTATTTTCAAATTGGATTAGCTAATGCAAAGGATTTCATGCAGATTGGAAAAAAAAGTACCCCTACCAGTGCAAATTTTCAGTGCCTCAAGCTCATTTTGATTTAAGTGCATGTAAGGGTGGAGTATTGACCAGTCCTGCCGATGCCAAGTTAATGTGGGCAATGTCCTGGAATATAAAATATGAAATTAACATCTCTTGAATCCAGCATAGATTTGCAACATTTCTGCCAATGCACTCAAATGTGAACTACCATGTTTAAATGGGAACCTAAAACTATTTCCTTCTCATTGGGTTTTTTTCTGGCACTCTGCAACTGCAGAAGTCAAGGACCCACAAACATTATCTTACAGAATTTTACCTGCCTTAATAGTTTGTATTTCAATACAATTCTTTTCCATTTGGAGTGCCTGAACAATGTGTATTTATAGTGAGATGAGGGAGCATGATTTAATTGCCCAGAGGCAAGAGCAAGGACACCTATATCTTCTATCTATCTATCTATCTATATTACTAAAAGTCTGATCTTGACCACTTCCTGTTGTTCTGTATATTGATTTAAGAAAAAACGCTGCCACTTATGGCTGTGATTTTTGGCTATCTTATTCAGTCCCCCTCCGCTCCGCAGGACAAGAGGATTTTTCCCATTGATTTTTCCCATTGCTTAAATAAAAGTTATTAGTGTTTAAAAAATGTTGAGATTCTCTCTCCTGAAGGCCACGCCCCTTCCGGAGGGACTATAAAACCCGGAAGTGTTGAGTGCCTCAGTCAGTCTCTGCAAGATGGGGGAGCGAGAGGGTCACGTCTCTCAGAGATGTGAATAACACTGAACACATGTCTACTAAACTGTGAGTGGTTTTACTGACCTGTCAGTGCCCTTAATATGGTTTGAAAATATAGTTTGGAAATGCTAAAGCTGTGTTGCCTTTGGTTTGGAAATGCTAAAGCTGTGTTGCCTTTGGTTTGGAAATGCTAAAGCTGTGTTGCCTTTGGTTTGGAAATCCTAAAGCTGTGTTGCCTTTGGTTTAGAAATGCTAAAGCTGTGTTGCCTTTGGTTTAGAAATGCTAAAGCTGTGTTGCCTTATTAAAGTTGCCTTGCCTAATTAAAGTTGCCCTGCCTAATTAAAGTTGCCTTGCCTATTTAGCTACCCTGCCTAATTAGAGTTGCCATGCCTAATTAAAGTTGCCTTGCCTAATTAAAGTTGCCTTGCCTTCTCTATAATTAAAAGTCTAATCTTGACCACTTCCTGTTTGCGCTTTATATTGATTTTAGAAAAAACGCTACCACGCACGGCTGTGATTTTTGGCCATCTTACTCAGAGTCCCCCTCTGCCCATAAGGTGCCGAGGGTTTTTCCCATTGATGAAAAATAAAAGAGTTATTAGTGTTTAAAAAATGTTGAGATTCTCTCTTCTATCAATCACGCCATGAAGGCCATGCCCCTTCTGGTGGGAGAGACTATAAAACCCAGAAGTGTGGGCGTGGCTCAGTCTCTATAAGATGGAAGAGGGAGAGGTCATGACTCGCTGTCTTCAGTGGCCTTTCACCCTGCTTGAAATGGTATGAAATTGCACTTGAATTTGGTGGCCTTGCACCCTGCTTGAAGTGGTAAGAAACTGCACTTGAATTTGGTGGCCTTGCACCCTGCTTGAAATGGAATTTCAATAGCCATGAGTCAACTGCTAGCCCACCAGCCCTGAGTGAGCTGCCAGCACAACATGCTTGAGTGACTGAGCCGCCAGCCCAAGAATCCATTCGGCACACAATGTCCATACTAGCCCTCTGGAAAGCAGTCCCTTCAGCCCACAACACCCATACTAGCACCCCAGAAAGCCCACCACTGGCTACCAATATTGGAATTGGTGGAGAGGTGGAATATTGCGTTGGGGACCAGCCCTCCCGTATGATGCTGGGACCCAACGTCTCCTTCCTGTGAAGGAACCACGTCCTGCGACTCCGTATCCAGAGGTCTCGCGTTTTACATACCCTCCCATTACCGGGCCGACTGCTCCACTGCCAGAGACTGTGTCCCCTGCGGCCTCTCCACGGCGTTCAGCGCCCAGCTCGCCTATTTCACCACCTCCAAGCGGCGGGTCTCCAGTGCCGTCCCCGGTCATATCCCCAGTCCCTTCCCCAGTCACTTCACCGGTGAAAGGAGATGCGGATTCGTACCGCACACGCGCCGGACGGGTCAGCAGGCCACCAATTAGATACGGCGATTTTGTGTAACCATCTATACTTCCCCATATGCGGGATTAGCATTTCAACTACTGGATTGTTTAGCCACCATGTATCCACATATCTATGCGTCATTTTGTTTCGAGATGTAGATTGGTTACTTCTCGCCAACCAATTGTAGTGCTTGTTAGTAGAAGCTCCGCCGCCTATGCGGTTTATATTACCAGAAGTTTCCTTACTTAATTTGGTCTGAGTAGCTACTAGTTACTGTAACACCTTGCAGACCAATGCTATAAGAGTACTTTAATAAATATGTGCTGTACCTTGACGTGTGCACAACTCGACTCATTACAGGGGGGACCAGGCCTCCCGTGTGACTGGGACCCAACTGGTCCCACTTAGTCTAGTCTCAAATAGTTCCAACAGCTTAAAGAAAAAGATTGGACAGTATGAAATATAAAATGCAACCACTGGAGAACGCAGTCTGCCCATATTTGTCTCTTGCATGTTGGATGTACCTGATAAATTCCTGCAAAGCTTCAATACGAGGATGGTAGACCACAATCCTTTTCTTCAGCATCAGTCCCGTGTACAGAATAATAGTTTCCATTCCAAACTGATTCACTATATCTGGAAAGAAAGAACATTCTATTGAAAACAAACACTTTCCCATGTGTCTTGCACTATTTATAAAAGAAGGCTTGCTCGTGTAAAACACTTAATAATCAGAAATACTAAACCCTGGCAACTGAAGTGTCCCGACCTTAAATGTCACCTGTCAATGTTCTCCAGATTTATTGCCTGATCCGCTGAGTGTCTTTTTTTGCAAATCAGCATCTGCAGTTCCTTGCCAAATCTTGCAACATTGCCAAATCTGTATTGAGTGTGACAACAGTAACATCTTCCACTGCTCCCATGTTAAACTTAAGTGAACTTTGGTGCCTGTGAGAGAAAATTGCTTGAAAGTTCCAAATTATCATCCTCTATCGAGCCGAACTGACCAAGATGGCGGTGGAGTGTGGAGACTCTTTGGGTGCTTGGCCCAGAAGAGCATGTGCTATCATCCATTCACACAAACAAAAACTTTTCATTGCCACTCGGGACCCAGGACAATAATAAACTAAACTAAACAATGTCTGAATCTGTATTAACATTGCCTCAGCAATGTCTATTAATATTTTCCACTGTGGTCCCAGGTTTGTGTTCAACTGGGGTATCTTATTTCAGTAGGGACTCAGAAATCCCGGGAAAGAATGGTTGGAAATTTGGAAATTTGGAAGAAATAGTGAATATGCTCCCAACTTCTAATTTTCTGCCTGGTTTCGCAGGATGGAATTTACATACATGGATGCCTAATGTGAATTTAGCTCCTGCCGAAATTACGATATAAACTTCAAAATTATGAAACTGTAAAACGGTAAAAATTATAAAACTAATATTTAATTGAATGTCATATTAAATAAGAAATCATAACTGTATTCAATTCTATGGAGAAAGCTGCTAAGTTTAGGTTTATTATTGTCACATGTACTGACGTACAGTGAACGCCTTGGTTTTGCATGGTGTACAAACAGATCTTCGGTAAAGATTGTAAATTGTCCCTAGTGCGTAGGATAGAGCTAGTGTACAGGGATCGCTGGTCGGCGTAGACTCGGTGGACCGAAGGGCCTGTTTCTGCGCTGTATTTTTAAACTAAACTAAATTAAATATACCATAGATAAACACAACCAAGTCAAACTCAAACACAATAGATAAAGCAAAGGGGGAGATAAAGAATGTATAATCACTTCTTGCAATTTTTTCCCACATGTTGTATACAGTTTTATTTCAGTAACTTTTTTCAGCATACATTCTTTTGCACACTGCCTTTCATTGCTCCGATCCATGCATGTTAGGTTTGGTTGAATGGGTTGGTTCCAGAAAGTAGTGAGTTTGTGGTTAGGGTTAGAGTCTGGGATCAGGTGGCCAAGCCTCAGGACTTGCTGAGATAGAGACCAGAGACCCTAAGCGTGGTTGGGAGAGCTCCAGAGGTGCTGAGATGGAGGCCAGAGGCCATAGAAGCAGGTATGGGTCACATAGTCATACAGCGTGGAAACAAGCCCATCGGCTCAACCTGACCACACCGAGCAATATGTCGCATCTACACTAATCCTGCCGGCATTGGATCCATATCCCTCTAAACCTGTCCTATCCTGGTACCTATCTAAATATTTCTTAAACGTTGCGATAGTACCCTCTTCAACTACCTCCTCTGGCAGCTCATTCCATACATCCAACACCCTTTGTATGAAAAAGTTACCACTCAAAATCTTTCCCCCCTCACCTTAAACCTATGTTCTCTGTTTCTCGATTCCCCTACTCTGGGCAAGAGACTGTGCGTTTACCCACTCTATTCCTCTCATGATTTTTTACACTATAAGATCTCCCCTCATCCTCTTGCGCTCCAAGGAATAGAGTCCTAGCCTGCTCAACCTCTCCATATAGCTCAGGCCTTCGAGTCCTGGCAACATCCTCGTAAACCTTCTCTGCAGCCTTTCCAGTTTGGCAGCATTTTGCCCATAACATGGTGCCCAGAACTGAACACAATACTCTAAATGTAGCCTTGCCAACATCTTATACAACTGCACATTATCTCCCAACTTCTAAACTTAATATTCTGACAGATGAAGGCCAGCGTGCCAAAAGGCTTTTCTGAATCTGGCTGTGCAGTACGTTGATATTTCAGAATTACAGTTGATATTGCAGAATTACAGCAGCTATTTCCTTGATTTCCAAGCTTTAGGTAACGCCTTCTTCTTACCAATAATCTACATCAATTCACTGTGCTTACCTTTGATGGATCCTGCAAGATATGCCTTCTTTGCATCATAGTCCTTTGTAAAGAATGATCCATTCTCTTCACTTTGACAGATGCCATTTGTAAGAACAGAAATGTAACCTTCCGTAATTTTGGCTGGATTACCATATTTCATGTAGGTCCTACAGAAAATCAAAATGATTACATTTAGACTCATAGAGTGATACAGTGTGGAAACAGGCCCTTCGGCCCAACTCGCCCATACCGGCAAACAATGTCCCAAATGCACTAGTCCCACTTGCCTGCGCTTGGTCCATATCCCTCCAAACCTGTCCTATCCTTGTACCTGTCTGTTTCTTAAACGATGAGATAGTCCCAGCCTCAATTACCTCCTCTGGCAGCTTGTTCCATACACCCACCATCCTTTGTGTGAAAAAGTTACCCCCTCGGATTAGCAAATTAGCAAGTTTGCTGCTGATACAAAAGTTAGTGGTTTTGCAGATAGTGAAGATGGTTGTGAACGATTGCAGCAGGATCTGGATCGATTGGTCAGGTGGAGGAGGAATGGTTGTTGGAATTTAATACAGACAAGTGTGAGGTGTTGCATTTTGGGATGTTGAACAAGGGCAGGACCTACACAGTAAATGGTAGGCCTCTGGGTAGTGTTGTAGAGCAGAGGGATCTAGGAGTACGGGTGCATGGTTCCTTGAAGGTCGAGTCGCAGGTTGATAAGGTGGTCAAAAAGGCTTTTGGCACTTTGGTCTTCATCAGTCAGAGTATTGAGTATAGACATTGGGAGGTCATGTTGCAGTTATACAAGATGTTGGTGAGATCGCATTTAGAATATTGTGTTCAGTTCTGGGCACCATGTTATAGGAAAGATATTGTGAAGCTTGAAAGGGTTCAGAAAAGATTTACGAGGATGTTGCCAGGATGTTACACACACTTCATTAACTAGCCCTTCCCAATTTCCCAATACTAGATCCAGCGTTGCTCTCTCATGTGTGGGGGCCTCCACATACTGCTTAAGAAAGCTCTCCTGAACACTTTTGAGGAATTGCACTGCATCTAACCCCTTCACGCTATGATTTTCACAGTCTATATTGGGAAAGTTAAAATCCCCTGCTACAACAACCTTATTTGACCTGCAGCTGTCTGCAATCTCCCGGCACATTTGTTCTTCTAATTCCCGTTGACTATTCGGGGGTCTGTACTACAACCCCAACAAGGTGATCATGCCTTTCTTGTTCCTCAGCTCCACCCATATAGCCTCACTGGATGAACTGTCCGTAATGTCACCTTTGACCACTGCCATGACATCCTCCTTCACCAACAATGCAACACCCCCCTCCTCTTTTTACCTCACCTCTGTCTCTCCCGAAGCTCCTGTACCCCAGAATATTGAGCTGCCAGTCCTGCCCCTCCTTTAACCAGGTTTCAGTCATGACTACAATGTCCCAGTCGCTCGTACCTATCCATGCCCTAAGCTCATCTTCCTTGCCCGTCAAGCCCCTTGCATTATTATACGTGCAGTTTAAACCAACGTGCAGCCACTCCGAGACGTCCTGGACCCTGGCACCAGGGAGGCAACACACCATCCTGGAGTCTCGTCTGCTGCCGCAGAATCTCCTATCGGCACCTCTGACGATGGAGTCTCTCACCACTACGGCTCTGCCTGACGTCACATTTCCCAACTATGATCTTAAATTAGTTCCTTGGAAGAAATATCTATGATTCATAACTGCTGGATTGCTATTAATGTGTTAATAACTGTTCAAAAGGACCTCCTTTGAAATTGGAACCATTCCAACGGTTCATCTTTCTAAATGGCAAAAGCCTGTTAATTGTCAGGCTTAGTTTGGTTCTTGACTTTGATATTGAGCCTTCCTTATATCACCAGAATAGTGCATTTCAAACTAGTTTTTATCAATCATGCACTCACAATGCAACTGCAAAAATATGAAATGCTAAAATACTAAAGAGGGGTATAGGAAGGATGTGAAAATGCTGGTTTACACCAAAAGATAGACACAAAATGCTGGATTAACTCAGCGAGTCAGGCTGGAGAGAAGGAATGGGTGACGTGTGAAGAAGGGTCTCGACCTGAAACATCACCCACTCCTTCTCTCCAGAGATGCTGCCTGCCCCGCTGAGTTACTAAAATAGGGGCTTTTCATCTCCTTGAATCTGCTTCATATCTTTTGATGAACAATCGACTTTCTTTTCTTTCCACATATCTATACTTTTTAAGGATTTGGTGAGGGGGGTGGCTGGGCAAGACTGGAGATTTCCTTGAAGGATTTAGTATAATTTAGTTTAGGGATACAGTGTGGAAACAGGCCCTTCGGCCCACCGAGTCCCCGCTGACTAGCGATCCCCATACACTAGCACTATCCTACACACTAGGGACAATTTCCAATTTTCACCGAAGCCAATTAACCTCCAAACCTGTATGTCTTTGGAGTTTGGGAGGAAACCGGAGCTCCTGGGGAAAACCCACGCAAGTCACAGGGAGAACGTACAATCGCTATTCTGCAAACTGTCCGCAGACAGCACCTGTAGTTCGGATCTAACCCAGGTCTCTGGGACTGTAAAGCAGCAACTCAACCGCTGTGCCACTGTTCCGCCACCGATCCTCCCACAATGAAGGTCTTTGTAGATCTCTTGGCCATTGAAATGTGGGAGGAGACCAATCACCTCGTGGAAGTAGCAGTTCCTACCTCTATCTAGATAGAGTGGATGTGGAGAGGACGTTTCCAGTAGTTGGAGAGTCTTGGACCAGAGGAAGGGTGGAAATGTGGAGAAATTTATTTAGCCAGAGGGTGATTAATAGGTGGAATTCATTGCCACAGATGGCTGTGGAAGCCAAGTCGTCGGCTATTTTTAAAACAGAGATTGATATCTTCTTGATTAGTAAAAATGTCAATGGTTAAGGGGAGAAGGCAGGAGAATGATGTTGAGAGGGGAAAAATAGATCAGCTATGATCGAATGGCACAGCAGACTCAATTGGCCGAATGTCCTAATTCTGCGCCAATGGATTATGGTGTTACTGGGAAACCTATAAAACAGCAGTTAATTTGGTAAAATACCTAATTTAACTGTTGGAGTCCTGTCTCTCTATGGTAGGACTTTTGAACATCTCAATCCCCTTTGACGTCAATTGGATACACTGAATGCTGGTGATGGGTTCAATATTTTTTTCTGCCCATTATGTGAGCATGGCTACGTGGAGAAATGGAGGGGAAGGGGGTGAGAATCGTGGAGAGTGTTTATTTTAAAGCTAATGTTACTTCAGAGTTTGATTATAGTGGTACAGGATGGTGAGAGAAGCAGAAATTAGTGTTGTGACTACAAATCAAAATTAAAAACACTTGGAGTTGATTATGAGAGGCTGGGTAACACTGAACATTCCCTTGAAGGACTTCTCTTGGTCATTAAAGAGTGCCAGTCACCTTGTGGTGATAGCAGTTTTTTCCTCAGTTTCACTAAGAAACAATATGTTATCCCGTCCAACATTTATCCTTCACCATGCAGCACAAAAACAGATCATTTGAATTTTGTCCCATTGCTATTTTTGGACAGTTCTGTATGCAATTTGGCTGCTATTATTTCCTTTATAACAGCAGTAAAGAAAACACATCTTCAGCTGTAAATGTGTTCTCTGATGTTCTGTCATTTTTGGTCTTGATCCATTGATAATATCAACTGTAGGAGTACAGTTAACTCCAGCAAAGTAGGAGTCTGATCCACTTGTAAAACCCATACTGATTCCATTAAGCTCTTAATGTGCACAGTTATTGAAGAATTTGAAACTCACCTACATAACACTCTCCCAAACGCCGCATATTTTTCTGGGTTAAAATCTTTGGCAGTTAGCACTATAGAGAAATGGGTCACCTGTGATTAGAGTGAAGAAGAAAATATTGATGATTGTTGATGTGCATTGTCACTGGAACATTCAAGACACCATTTTGTTTTCTGCAAAATACATCAGGGTTTTGGAATGAAAGCTAATGTAACAAGTGTTTCTATATTTATATTAATTATTGCAGGGTATTTATTTTAAAAAATGTACAGAGGCAATGATGGCATTTGAATGGAAAAAGACCTACACGTTAATATCATTAGGAACTACAATATCCACTTTGCTTATCC